>NC_052533.1:66679975-66979975 GCF_016699485.2 Gallus gallus | reverse complement strand
AGGCTGAACAAGACCAGCTCCCTCAGCCTGTTCTCATAGAAGAGTTGCTCCAGCCCTTTATTTACTCCAGGTGGGGCCTCATGAGGGCAGAGTGGGGGGGAGGGGGGAAACAATCACCTCTCTCGTTCTGCTGGCTTTTGGTGAATCCGAGGATATGTGTTCCCCTCACTGCTGATACATGCACACCTTGACAACCCTACTAAGTTATTTCCACTTCCGAGACTTCCTTTTCATAGAATTAGTTATGTTCTACTCAATTGTTAGGTATCATTTGATAAACTAAAGCTATGTCCTAAAGCTTGAGAATTCTCTAACAATTTGCAAGTGTTTGTTATAATTAAGTCTGTTACCACGTATATGTAGATGTTGCAACAACGTGTTGTACTGTTGCAATAACAACAGTATATTTCACTCTGTATTGTATGTCATCCCTGTGGAATAGTAACTGCTAAAACAAAAGGTTGTGGGTCGCAGTTAACAGGATTCCTTTGACGCCCTTCAGGGCTGCTCTTCAGTATGCAAAAATGAATTAACCCCTAACCAATGGAGAAAATAGAGTACTGTGTTTTCTCTGCTTCCTCTTACCTTTTGCCCTAGCTTCTCACTGAGGTGATCACTCCAGTACAGGTGTTTTGCTTAACAGAGCAGGGATGGTGGCACATGGGCTTTCCTGGGCCAGGGAGACCAGGAAAGAGGAGAGCAGAGACTCACTAGGATCTGATTGCACTTAAAGAGCAGCTTGATAGGGCATGGGGGTGAGAGGAGCTGTTGTCCTTATAGACAGAGATGGCCCCAGGGAGTACTGAGGGGAGAATTTGTTCAGCCCAGAGCAGAGGAGCTGAGGGGAGGCCTCATGGCGGCTGCATCTCCTCACAGGGAGAGCAAGAGGGGCAGTGCTGAGCTCTGCTCTTTGGTGACCAGTGATAGACTTCTCAAATTCTGTGTAATTCTTGAAAATAGACTAAATTGAAAACCATTTCTGTACCTAAGTGCTTTGTTGATTAGGATTGGTTCTAGTGGTATAATTCATTTTAAGCATTTATGCTGAAATGACATTGAATCTTGAGCAAAGCCAACCTAGTGACCATACTAGGCACTTGAGTCTGCAAATGCTCCTTTCCTCTGCTGTCTTCAGTAGTATAAATTAGATGTAAATTATTGCATACATTTGTCATTGGCAATCAGGCCAGTGATTGCTAATTCTGACGTGTTTTACAGAAGGAATGTGACTTCCTTTTCTCAAGTTATTAAATTGATTATGATTAGGTGTGTCACTGGGGAGGTAGGAGATAACAGAAGCCTTGTGATGTTTGATTGGGGAAGAGGCTAGACCAGCGCTGGGAGTGTTATCCGTTGTTATGCTCTATTGGAGTAGTCATTGAGGTATCATGGATAAAACCTTAGATGTTGCTGAACGGAAGAGGTGGCAAATGTCTTATGGGGGTGGTTACAGCAGTGGGAACAAAGCAACTGGCAACTAAGGGGTAAACCTATTTGGGCTGCTGAACTGTGGAAGGACATTGTTGCCCAAACAAAGAATATGGTTGTAAAGGTGCATCATGTAGATGCTCATATGCCCAAGAGTTGGGCTACTGAAGAACAAAAACCTCTGTGAGGTCTAAAACTAAGTAGTATAATTCTCCTTTTCTGAATACTAGGAAGGTGTGCAGCTTTGTGTCCTAGGCTATAAAACTTTTCAGTTACACTGCATTTTCTAGATAGTAGTGTGAATCAGCTCAGCCCAAGGAAAGATAGGTTTTATTACTTAATCTAAATTGGTTTAATCTCTTCAGCTGTTTTCCTCCTAAACCTGCTCCACCATAAATCAATACCATTCAATCAGTACCATTCAATCCTGAATACATCTGTTAAGAATTTCAAGAGAAGCTACAACCTAAAGTCACTTAGAGTTGGTGAAAATCAAATACTTGTCATGCATCTGGGCTACGAGGTGGCTCCATGCATCTCCCTTATAGTTGTTGCATCCTCATAGAGGTACTGGTGTTCCTACATGTGAAAGTCACTATTCCTTCAGCTTGGCTGTGGTTTAACACAGGCTGTGCTCCCATCAGTCAGCAACCAAACATCGGTGTGCTATTAACACAGTTCCGGCTGAAACCGGGACACAGCCCTAGCTCATGCTCTCCATTTACAGATTGCTCCAAGCTTCTGTTTTCCAACAAACGGTTTTAATGTTCTCATAGTCTCGAGTCTACTTCTTTAAATCTTTCCCAGCTTGTCTTCAAGTGAGGATGCTACTGTGAATGACTCCGTTAACAAGTAAAATGAGCATCTAAAACAAATAAGATATATTTTTCTTTAAATATTTTTGAGTTTCACGTAATATTGTACTGCATATCATTACAATTCGTTTAGTGTTAACAAAATTAGTGAGAAGATATTTTTTGTCCCCACAAGCCATGTAACATTTAACAAAAAAACATTTAAAACAAGACTGGTATAACAGTAACTCAGGCTGTGAACTTGAAAGCTTCATTTCATCTAATAACAGCCATAGGCAAATGCTGCCTTTGTTGCTTAGTTCTGTAATTGCTTGTGCTGGTGTTACTGAAAAGCTGGCAGCAGTTTTTGTCATGCTGGTGAATCCAAGACCTATTGACAAAATAGGGTCAGAAAACTAACCAACGAATAACAGGTCTTTATTAAATTTTTACTTGTGCCTCCTAATGATATCATGATCACAAACTGTACTTATAAAAATAAGCTCTTTGTTTTGAAATCATGGGATTACGCAATTCTGAGTATGAGTTCATTAGTGTGCAGCAGTTATTGCACAACTTGGGTCTACTTGCAAGTGAGGCATCTACTGTCACTTTGGTTCTACAGGTTCTTTGTGGGTTTGGTGGGGTGACATCATCTGGTTTACCTTCACATTTATAGACAGTGATAACCAGGCATCAACACTCACGGAGGAACCCACGGAGTCATCGGGGAATATTAATTCATTCTTTCCAAAGTTATGTATGTGTGTGAGTATGTGGACGATGTGTGCAAATGGTTGCCTGTACACGAAAATTGGATGAAATTATTAGTGTGTTCAGTAAAATTTGCAGAAAAATCAGAACAAATAAAATACAAAAAGAATTAGGTTGTATCTACTGTCAAGAGTGATAATGTACGTGAACGTTCACTCAAACTTAAGTGGCTTAATATTTAATACAGAAGTCTTTGTAGTGAAGGAAAAAAATCTTAGATTTAACACATTTTAAAGCATGTTTTTCCTCTAAAATAAGAGGGGAAAACATTAGGACACTAGCATCAGCTTGGATACCTGTTTATTGAATCTCTGTTCTTGAAGTGGAGATGGCATAATTTGGGGTTTCTAAGTTGTTCTTTAACTGCAGCTTTTTTATGATTTATTTTTCTTTCTTGACATAGTATTTAGTGTATTTTTGCCTTAACATCTTTTGACATCTTTGGTTCTCAGAAGAATTTAGGGTAAAATTTCCCCATCCAACCAATTTATGAAACAATCCTTTATAAGAAAATCTGAAACATTATTCCAGTAGGCTATGCAAATTTAATTTAATTATAAAATTATGAGCCTGAAATTACACTGAATAAGAACTCTAAAAAATATAAGGCTTGGAGGGATAGTAACAAGCTATTCAACATTACTTTTAAGAATTTACGAGTCTTTCTTTACTTATTTTATATATTTAGCAAGTAAATTTTCTAAGTATCTGTCATTTTTTATCACAGCTATTGTATACATTTACTGTAGAATTACTGTGATCACAGAGAATGGCATCTCCATTGCAATCTCATGACTTTGGATTTCACTTTTTTCACATCTTTACTATTATTATGAAAACAGTTTTGAGACACAGGTTTTAACATCACTTGCCAGAATTAAATTTTTAGATCAGATGTATATTTTGTTAGCATCTGTGTGAGCTTTCCTGTAATATACTTTTGTTTCAACTGAAAACTTTCATGAACATTTGCTCATTTATCCAGACTTCTACATACCCATGTTTTGGTTTTTTTTACATACAAGAGTGGGCTTCTGTCACTTGATGGAGTGTCATTTTGTTTAGCTTGCTGCTGCTTCAAAGTAATCCAGGTTAAAATAAAAGTTTGTTTTCCAAATGCGCTTCCCTCAAGAATCCACAGTTTCTGTTTCTTGACAGTGTTTGAACCAGACTCCTCTAACTACAGTATTCCTCTGTGAAACTGCCACATTCCCTTCTTCCTACAACACCTTCACCTTCATCTTTTTTTTTTCTTCTCATTATCCCCTACTTTAAGTGGATTAAGACAAATACCTCTTAATATTCTGTAACCTATCCGGAAAGAAGTGCTTATGCAGCCACATGATACAGTAAGTTCTTTTTGAATGTTTTTGCCTTTTACTACCAAGAATGTTATAACCACAGTCCTTAAGACACTTACAGAGGTACCTTGATGCTTATGGGCTCTGACTCCTAAGTCTCATTCTATTGTTATTAAATAGAAGGCTATTACCAGTAAGTGAATAAGAGCTCAATCACACTGGTCAAATGTTCAAACCTGCTTTATAATGGCAGTGAGAGCATTCAGATTTTTCAAAGCACTGGGGCATGATATTGAAAGGTTGAGCACTACACAATTCTTGGAAGAAAGAAGCATAACATTAAGAAATAGTTTTGAGAGGACACGATAATTCCATGCCTCTAAAAGGAGAACAAGTCAACTGTGTAATGATGTCTGTGGTGCTTACCTGGAAATATTTGCTTACCCTCGTTTTCCTTTTACTCTGAAATAATGTTTGTGGGAAGAACTGCTAAGCTGAATATATTTCATCATATGAGAAAGGGAACTTCCTCTGACAAATTTTTTGTGAACACTTATTCTGATTCAGTAATCAGAAGTATGTAGACTGCACTGAAAGTAATATCTCCTATTTGTTTCCATTGAAAATACAAGAGATCTTTACAAGATGCTTTTTCTGCTTTGTTTTCAACCCAAGCCATTGTATGATTCTACTGAGACAAGGGGAAATGGCTTTAAGTTGAAGGAGGGAAGATTCTTCACAGAGAGAGTAGTAAGGTGCTGGAACAGGCTGCACACAGAGGCTGTGGATGCCCCATCCCTGGAGGTGTTCAAGGCCGGGTTGGATGTGGCCCTGGGCGGCCTGGTCTAGTATTAAATGTGGAGGTTGGCAACCCTGCATGTGGCAGGGAGGTTGGAACTTGATCGTTGAGATCTCTTCCAACCCAAGCCATTCTGTGATTCTATCAGATACAAAGAGCACAGTAACACCACTTGATAGAAGAAGTTCTCAGCTACAAAACACAATCTTTCAACATAGTCACCACCATTAGCTCTGCATTTTCACAAGTAATGAGTAAGAGCCTGCATGCTGCACTCACAAAAATCTGCATGGCCATCTTTCATATTGCTGTCACCACTGCTGAAAAGCACCACCTACCACCTCACTGTGCTCACATCCACTGTTTGGTCTTCATCAACGTTCAGTAAGCGTTGATGAATGACAATGGGTGCTATTTTTCTCCTTGGAAGAATTTAGTGACACACCTTTACTTCATATGCGCTTCCGCATCAGACACCATTCTGTCAGACCGCCCCTCTGCTGCCACCTGTCACACAGCAACAAAAGGTAATGGAATATTGGTGGGAAGGTTCAACCTCTACTGCTGTACCACCGACATCTGCCTCTGATGTTGTGGGCTTACATCATAAATTAGGAAGCATTACTTTCAGCATTACTTTCGGAGCAGCCCCTGTATTTTCTGTTTTGTTTGGCTCTGAGTTAGATTCTGCAAAGGCTTCACGTGACAGATCAGATTAATTTCCCATTTCAGGAAAAAATAAATTGATTTTATGTTTTGGTTCTGTTTGAGGGAAACAAGAAACAAGCAGCCTTTTTATACTTTGGCACTACTTAGCTACCTTGCGCGCTTCACTCTGCCTGGGTAAGCCGCTTTATTGGGCTGTAGCATACCTCCTGGCTGACATGCAATGCAATAGTACAGTGCTGCAGTGTTTGGCTAGCAAGTAGAATCAGGGAACGTATTGATACGAGGAGAAAGATCTTACTAGGATTAAAACGTGAAAATAATCTGTATTGATTTGGCATGAGGTTGAAGTAGTTTGTTGAGAGCTTGTGTTTGCATCTTAACGCGCGTGACAACATGCCTATGAGAAGATCAGGGAAATGTGGGTATTTACCATAAAAAAATAAAGAGGAAAGAGGGACAACGTAAAAATCTGAAACTCGAACCTGCATTTTTATAACCTTGTCATCATATAAGCTGGGTAAAGGGAATACTTTGTGATGAATAAAATACTGTTTACTGAATTCCATTGAAACTCCTGAGAATAACTTAAGAATTTAACTTCGTTCTTAGTAAGCTGATACGCCTATAGTGCTGGCTGCTTTTAAATCCCCCAGCAAATATTTTTGTCGTGTTTAAGTTTATTGTTTCTGTATAATAGCTCACAATTTTATTGTTTTTTCTTGTTCAGTAACTTGGGTTGTGTTCTTTCTTTTTACTGGTGGGCGAGATATTAGGGGATGTGAGCGGTTTCTTTAACAGCCTATTCTGGGCTATGCTGAAACTTGGTGAAGAAGCAGGTTTTTTTTCTGATGTGTTATAATTTAAACATTTTAAAAGAAACAGTTGAGTCGAGGGTTAAAGTTTTAATATAATTTAATCCATAGGTACTTACAAGGTGTGGATGAAACTGATTGGTGTCATTTTGTAATCAACAGTTCCGCTTCATTAGGAATCTGCACAGTTGTGACACTCAGCAGCTCAGAAGATTGTGTTGTAGAGAGCTTATACAGCACCCTGTTCCCAAACATTGCCATGGTCACTGCCAGTACTGTGCATGGGCATAGGAAGAAGAAGCAAGAGAGTGTTATAAGTATGAGCAACTTGAAGTGGCTGGGAGAAGGTGGATGGGAAATGATTGCTCTCTCTCGTCGTTTCACGTGCTGGTCCCTGGTTCTCGTCTTGCCAAATTACAGGCTCAAAGAAGATAAAGGATTTGGCTTTATGGGTTGTTTGTGATGGGAGCAGTTTGTTGCGACAGGATTTTGCAGATGTCAGAAATTTCCACAGATCCAAAAAGCAACAAAAGAAATCTGTGAAAATCCATCAAAAGCCATGCATGCTGGTATCTCTGAAAGCAGGAAGGGAATACCAGCAAAGGGTTTCTCTACAGAGCACGAGGATTTTGCACGTGTATTTCTTTCCTAAGAATTTATTCTATGCTGCCAGTTTTTGAGAGAGGTTACTAGACTACATAGACTTCTGTTAGGCTGGCTGAAGATATTCTTGCTGTTTTTGCACACGGTTTTAGGAAAACAGAAATAGTCTGTTGCTGAGGAGGAAAGCCTCTGCTTCTTCAAGAGCAAACTTTATGAGAAGGTCTTCACCAGGTCCTCTCAGTATTCCTTTAGGTTTCTTCCACAGGAGAACGTGGTTAAATCTATTGTTATTTGCCTGAAGCTTGTGCCTGAAGCTATACAGCTGCTTCAATCTGAATGTAAATTAGCTGTGGAAAAGATGAGGGATCTCTCTCAGATGAAGTAACACGTGTGTTCCAGAAAGTCATAAATAGAACTGATTTTTATTTTAGTATATCCATCTTGTATCATAACAGTTGCCCGAGTGTTTACTCACAGGTGCAAAATACTTAGAGAGTCTCCTTAATCTACAATTATTGTTGCCCTCTTGTCTTGACCTCTGTTGAAGTGTTTTATAAACAATTTAAAGAATAAATGAAGTATTAGAAACAGTTATTATAGAGGAGGCAAAGTTATTTGCTTTCCTTGAGTGAAGGGATATAATTTATAAAGGGCTGATTATACTAATCTGTTTTCTGGGTAGCCTGCAAGTTTACTTTACCATGGCAAGGGAGAATAACAGAGAAATTGTGTCATGGGAGCCAAGAAAGATACTGTAGCGGTAGGAAATCCATTTGCCTTGTTGTACAGCCATTTGTCTTGACCGTCATTTCTGTCAAATGATCATCTGAATCAAAAGTATTAAAGAGATTTTCTTCCTTTGCAGTAATGAGAACAACAGAGACTTCTGTGCTGCAGGACATTCTTGCTAGGTCTTTCCTTCTTTAACATGGCTACTTGCCAGCCTGTGTTATTATTAAAAGTTGCTTCATTTAGTACGTTTTATGAAGTGGCTCTGCCTGGCTGCTCGATTGTCACTGAGACTATGAGTCAAAAAAGAGAACAGGAGCACAGCCTAGCAAAGAAGCAGTTTAAGCTGAGAATATTAATGGGAAGCTTTTTACTTCGAGTGTTTTGTTTTCAAGGTATGTGTTCATATAGAAAGAAAAACACTGCAAAAAGCAAGATTGATCTCTTTGCCTTACCAGTTTAAACAAATGGCTTCTGCCTTGCCTTTTTACTTACAAAGCTTAGCACTAGCAAAACTCCTTTGCAACCCACGAGGGTTAGAGGTGCGGAGCCTACTAACACGAGGTTGAAGTGGAGATGTTTTGATTCCAGCTCTGAGAGAGAAAGGCCCTTTCTAGGAGGGAACAGCTTAAGGATTTCAGATGTTCCCTCTGTAAGTCTGCAAGCCCTTCTCACCTCGGCTTTGCACTTCTGTCAAGAAGGGATGAAATGAGACTTACGAGTCCAGGAATCATCAAAACAACAGAGTCTGTTGGCTCCAACACAGCTGGAGCTGGGAAAGTGATGTCTGTTCCTCCTCTCTTATGTGGCTTTCTCTGTTTCTTTTCCGATCTCCCTGTGAGGCAGACAGAGTGGAGGCAGTAGAGCAGCAGGGAAGAAGAAAAGGGTGACAGCAGCTGTCTATTCCAAGTCAGAGGACAATTTGGTAGTGTCCCTTTGCAATTAGAAGAACATTCGTCAACCATGACATCTGCCAACCTTAGCTCTGCAGCCGCAAGAGGAGCTTGTCTTACTGAAGTGCTTTTGACTGTTTTCCCAAGCAGATATGAGAGAATGCACCCTCGCTTCCAAGATCAGTATTTGAGTAAGGAGGGCAGTGCTTGAATGGGGCAGGATGTTGTTGTAGACACATATACAATTACGTCTCCGTTTCTAGTGCTGCTGCCAGGAGCAGAGGGGATGGAGGAAGATACCTTAATAACACACGGTTGGTGTCAGCATTATTTGATTCCACCTCCTCCAGTAATTGTAATTCCTACAGTAGCTTTCCTGCAGTTCTTAGAAATATTCCTTAGCAGTTATGAGACGCTTCTAAAATATTCCCTAGCTTTTGCAGTCATCATTTTAAAATAGTAAATTCTCTGGATGAGGTACTTAATCACTGAGAGGGCTAAGGCCTGTGTTCAGAAGAATGTGGTCAGGGGAAGTCAGAGTATCTGAGAGCTGATTCTTTGCCTGCTTCATTCAAAGCCCATGGAGGCTCTGGGGAGCAAATGTGGATTTTGCTCTGGCTCAGGGGAGGTCCCTTATCGTAAAATGACATATGAGGGTTATGCATCTAAGTACCAAACTCACACTCTCATACTGTGCAGCATTTCACAGCCTGGAGATAAACAGGCTAAAATAACAGTTATATTTTCTCTCTGTTTCTCTGCTTGCTGGGCTGCTAAGTTGCCTTTGTCTATTCCTGCCTGAGTCATCTTTCAGGTCTATCTGCCCTGTAAATCAGGTGTGGTACTTTCCATCAGATATCACTTTTACCTGAAATACTCAGCGCTGCATTCTTTAAGAATTATTGCGAATAATTGCCAAAAGGTGGTAGCTACATTATCCCAACAAATGCACATTATGAATGGTCTCCTTTTTAAGCCTAGAATTCCTTTAAACATGCCTGTTGGGTTTTGAGTACCTGCAGTTAAATGGTGTTGCTTTTGGCAGGGCTCGGTGAGCAAATGAGGCATAATCTCTCTGATCTCAGTAGTCTGGTCAGCCAGCCATGACATTCTCAGTGTCTTTTCTTTCTACACCCTGTCTGAACAGAGCCATAGCCCAGGCAGCTCTCAGTGGGGTTGCCAAAGATTACGGTGTGCAGTGAAGCAGCAGATGGTAGGACAGTGGAAAATATGCAGTCCCAATCCCTGAGTTCATGTCAGGTTCAGGGTTAAATTTCAGCGATTTCCATCCCTGTTCCTCGGAGCGCTCTGAACTGCCCTTTGGGGGGCCAACTCCTCAGTGTGCACTTGGGAGCCATATGAAATTCTGTTTTGTACAGTTTTGAAACTGGGTTCTAGACCACAGCTGGAAATTTAAGAAGGTTGTGCTTTGGCCACAGAAGTTAGGTTTCCTCACCATCCAAAGGCATAAGCGATGAGGTCAATATGAACACATCGTGAAAACTGCAGAGAGGGAAGAAAGAACGTTGCAAACTTGATTAGCTCAAGAATTGTGTAATGAGTGAATGAAGGGTGCCTCCACAGACCTAATTCACGCATGTGCCTTTGTAATCTGATAGAGTTTCTTATTTGCAAACTGCCTCCCCACCCACCCCCAAGTCTCTTCTTCCTTATTCCTTGCACAAAATGAATCGTGCTTGCCTGAATGACTGCTTGTTTGATATTTGGGAGGCAGAGCACAAGAAAGGATTTCTTTGGCAACAAATATACTCAGTGGTCCATTCATGGGATGCGCCCTTCAGTCCATGCACTAAGAATGATTTCACTCTATTTTGACTTATTCAGGATACTTCTCTCTGATTCCTTCACAACTATCCAGATACTTTACTTTGTGAAGTTGCTGTAAATCATTTGTTCTTATTTAATCTAGTGATTAAACAAGAACCTAGTGAATTGGTGCATACCTTTTCTGAATGGGCCGAAGAAGCCCAAGTATAAATCATTTTTCCATAGCAGCATGAATCAAACTGAACCGTGAATCCATCTTTTTCTGAAGTTATTTACCTTTGCTGAGCTTCAGATCTTGTTAGAACTCCTGCCTCATTGCTCCCAAGTTTTTGCTCCCAGATCAAATCCATCCTCTGCATAGGGAGCAATCTTACTGGGGGGAAAAAATACAACATCTAATTAATCTAGAGGTATGTAATGAAACTGTGTGTTCAGTTATAACACTGGCACAGGGAGCCCTAACTTCAGTGCTAGAATTTACGGCTTTCTTCCTGAACAAGCACAGAGCGTGTGTTTGTACATGTGTGAGTTTGAGAGAGCATGCACAGCTACCTATGTGGATACTAAAATTATGTGAAAGGTCCCACTAATAATACAAAGCCAGGAAATTCAGAATTGGGCTAACTTTCTGTCCTGGTTTCACCCCATTGTGCTTAAGTATTGTAAGCATCTCAGAACAGCAGGTGATCTGACTGCCTCTTCTGTTCCTAGAGGAAGTCTAAACTAACTTAAATGGGAAATATCACAAAAACAGGATAACAATGAATTTTGAGAAACTACAAAGGAAGAAGTGTTCTTAAAATACTGATATTAAAACAGTAGTGAACGTGAAAAGTTGGGCTGTGCAAAATGAACATTTTGTTTAGATGTTCTTTTTTGCCATTTAATTGCTTTCCGAATGTTTTGTACAGCTCACTTCTGCTTTGCTTCAGAGTTTCATGCGAATGCGTTGTAGTAATTGGACACATTAATGGTAGAATGTGTAAGTTTGAATTCTTCTTTGTTAACTTAAGAAATCTGACTTCAGTGAGACTGCAGCAATTCATCTTAGTAGAAAACTGGGCTGGGCTGTCTGTGTATATAGCTGCATATTTATCTTTATTTAATTCAGGTATTAATTACACTAAACAAACATCATTCCCACGTGGAAAGAATACAAGAATGGGATTCAGTTTCAGTGACAATGTCAGAAAAAGAGAATGTTCATTGAAATGCATGTACATTTTATACAACTGCTGTAATTTTACTGGTTTCCTGTGTTCAAGGGATTTTTTTTTCAGTAAATACAGTGTCTATTTATTCACCACATTGCCTTTTTCACCTTAAAATGGAAATTAGCATTATTCCCAGCATTTGTCCCAGAGGGGGTTTGCTTGCAAGCAGCGGCTTTTATGCATCCTCCTGTGGGAGAGCTGCCCCCATGCCTAGCCACGTTTTCAGTGCAGGGTTGGGTGTGGAAGCCGTAGCACCCTTGCTTAACTCCATGGTCCCCCGAGAGTGATTGTGGCCTTCTCTGACATAAGGACATAACTTTTTATGGCACGTTAAGTCAACTGGCAGCAGCTACAGCTAGGTGAAATAATGTTTTTATTGGCTCTCTGAATACAGGAGGTCAACACAGCTTGGCCAAACGTGTCCAAGTTTTTCGGGAACAGAAGGGCTGTGCTGTCTTTGTTGGCTTTCACTCTTCCTGATATCTCATCAACTTGTCTCTGCACTTCCTTTTCACTCTCACCCTGTTAGGTTTGCAGGTTTTCCTTAAGGTTTTGGGTGTTCTTTCTGCATTATTACTTTGAAGTGCATTTCATGGAGGTATGTTGTTAAAATACTGCATCTGAAGATTGTTGTTTTGGTTTTATCCAAGATCATGACTTCTAGTGTTGTCCTGCTCTGTTCTCAGAAACAGTGTAGAAACAGAGCTGAGGAAACTGGGGCAGCTGGGGCAGATAGATTGAGCTGAAAGCACCGAGATCCCTTCTGATATTGCTAGTAGCACATCAGATTGGCTGCATGCTGCCTATCACAGCTTGAAGAGTATTTTGGATTCGTATGCCAGAGCCATCTGTTTACTTGTTTAGTCTGTTTTGTGGCTGAAGGGTTATCTATAGCTTGAGCAACAGCTCATCTTCATAATGGTAATTGCAGACAATCAGTTGATTTATACATTGAATTCTTGGGATCATCAGCAATGTGAGAGATGTATGTCTCACAGCATCCCAGCTGAGAATCCAATTACCAATTTCACAAGTCCATGGGGCCAGATGGACTGCACCCTAGAGTGCTGAGGGAGTTGGTGGATGTGGTTGTCATGCCACTCTCCATCATCCTTCAGCAGTTCTGGCTAATTTGGAATGTCCCAGTGGACTGGAGGCTGGCAAATGTGATGCCCATCTTCAAAAAGGGTTGGAAAGATGATCCTAGTAGCTACAGACTTATCAGTCTCACCTCAGTGCCAGGGAAGGTTATAGAATGGATAATCTCAGGAGCCATTGTGGTCCGGTTAAAGGTCAACCAGGGGATCAGGCTCAGTCAGCATGGGTTTACGAATGGTAGATGCTGTTTGACAAACCTGATTTCATTCTATGACAAGGTGACCCGCTTACTGGATGAAGGTAAGGCTGTCGATGTGGTCTACCTGGACTTCAGTAAAGCCTTTGACACTGCACTGTTTGCAGACAACACCAAGTTGGGAGAGAGTGTTGATCTGCCTGAGGACAGAAAGGCACTACAGAGGGATCTGGATAGGCTGGATTGATGGGCCAAGGTTAACTGTATGAGTTTCAATAGGGCCAAGTGTCAGTTCCTGCATTTTGGTCACAACAACCCCAGGCAACCCTACAGGCTTGGGGAGGAGTGGCTGGAAAGCTGACTGATGGAATGGGACCTTGGTGTACTGGTGGACAGTCGGCTGAATATGAGCCAGCAGTATGCCCAGGTGGCCAAGAAGGCCAATGGTCATACTGGCTTGTATCAGGAATGGTGTGGTGAGCAGGACTAGGGATGTAATCCTGCCCCTGTACTCGGCACTGGTGAGGCCTCACCTCAAGTACTGTGTTCAGTTTTGGGCACCTCAGTACAGAAAAGACATTGAGGTGCTGGAGCAGGTCCAAAGAAGGGCAACAAGGCTTGTGAAGGGCTTGGAGAATATGCCCTATGAGGAGAGACTGAAGGAACTGGAGCTGTTTAGTCTGGGGAAAAGGAGGCTGAGGGGAGACCTTATTGCTCTCTACCAGTATCTGAAAGGTGCTTACAGCAAGAGCAGAGCTGGTCTTTTCTCACTGGTAATAGGTGACAGGACGAGGGGAAATGGCCTCAAGTTGTGCCAGGGTAGGTTTAGGTTGGATATCAGGAAAAACTTCTTTACAGAAAGGGTTGTTAAGCACTGGAATAGGCTCCCCAGGGAGGTGGTTGAGTCACCAGCCCTGGATGTGTTTAAAAACCGTTTGGATGTGGTGCTCAGGGACATGATTTAGCGGAAGGTTGTTAGAGTTAGGGTAGTATGGTTAGGTTGTGGTTGGACTTGGTGATCTTTAAGGTTTTTTCCAACCTGAGGAATTCTATGATTCTATGATTCTACTCATAAAAAGAAGATGGAAGGAAATATAGTGCCTTGCATTTTACATGCCCTGTTCAAGTACTAGAAAAAAACTATGCTTCCTGTATTTGTAGAAACTGAGATTTCTCTCTCTCCTCCTCTCCATATCTCCCTAGTCCCTTGTTTCTCCTTGGTGAGCTCTTTGCCTCTAGATATTTCCAGCCCTCCAGAGATACAGCTCAAGCATTTCAGGGCCCTGCCTTGGCTGCTCCAGGTCAACGGAGATGCACTTATTAAATAATGTACTAAAGGCTTCCCATGGAGTGCCTTAAAGACTACCACTGTCACAAAGCTATTCAGAAGAAAGCTCTAAGGGAAAAAAAAAAAAAAAAAAAAAAAAAAAAAAAAGAGGTTGAGCAGTGGAGCTCAAAAAGGAAGTACATGGATTTAGGAACACCTTGATTTTGTGGAAGTGTCGAATCTGTCCAGAACTGCTTATTAGTTTGTGTAGGAGGCAAAGTTTCATATGAGTTATTTGGCTGTAGCTAGCCTATTTTTCTCTCTCCGAGAAAATACATAAGTACTGACTTAGCAAAGTGATTGGTTTTAAGACTAGCTGTTATTATAGTCTCTTTTGTCTTTAGGAGAAGTGCATGAAAGTTGAAATTAAGTGAAATTACAGTTTTTACACTCAAAAATTTGCACATTAAAAATTGGCAGAAATGAGAGTATATAGAAAGACACAAAAGACCTGTGCAAAGTCTTGATTATACAGTGACCTCCCACAAACTAATGTCCTAACCACCTGGAGAGACTGAGGGACCAACCAGACATAGTCCCTCAAAGGTCAGAAGGTCTGAGAAACTGTATTAGTCAGTCATGTGTCACCAGGTAAGATTAAAAGCCTTGCCTGCTTGTTCTCAAGGGAGTGCTAAAGTAAAGGCTGAATGTCTCAGCTTGAGCCATCAAACAGCACTTTTCTTGACGTGCTACTAGTTGCTGGGGACACAGATGTCCAAACTTTGCCAGTTATTTAACAGGCTGAGTTAGAATCAGTTTTTGTGCTCATTGCCTTAGACTGCATGATATTTCTACTTTGTACAAATGCTGGATTTTTCTTTTGATTGCAACCATTTCTTGCTATTGCAGCCCCAGATCAGCAAAGCGTATGCTTAACTCTAATTGTTTATGCACACCTAAACAGTATAAGGAAACTGTGCTGATGAGCAAGCACATTAGTGCTAACCCATAGCTCATGCATTCAAGAACTCATCTAACTCTGCAACATCTTAAATCAGTGCTTTAATTCAAAAATATTAGATGCACAATTTAAAAAATACGTCTTAAGTGAGTATTGAACAAATCAGAGTGGCTAAATTCTTTTGCTTTTATTTCAAAAAACAGAGTATAGGAACTGTGTTTAAGAAATCAAAGGGAATAGTTTGGAGCAAAAGGTTAAGTTTTCTGTAAGCGAAACGCTGCTCTGTTTATGTAAGTGCCATTAAGAGCATAAACTTGGGAACAGGAATAACACTTTTACATATTGTTTTCAGTATTCGTGTTTGGTTTTTCCTTTATAAGAATCTTTGATGCCTCACCTTTTCCTGTTCAGCGTACAGTTCCTGAAGGGAAAATATTTTAATTTAAGAAAAATTATATAGAGGAAATATACTAAAATAACAGTTCTGTGTCCAGCTATTATTGCAGGTTTGTCGCCGTATCCTTTTAACCAGACCATCAGTTAGATCCAATGTGTGTATTTCATCCTGAATAAGGTCTTTTTAATGTGAAATCTAATAGTGTCAGTCTATCAGTCTAACAGACTGACCGCTAATTAAATGTTTGTGGGGTTTTTTTTGCAGCGATGTTTAGAACTGCTGTCGTGTGTTCATTGAAATCATCCTGTCATTGTTCTGTGCAGAGGTGGAAATATCTATCTGTATGCAAAACAGTTGTGGAGAGATCTTAAAGCTCTGCTGACAAATCCCAGTGTGGATGTTTAGCTGCACTAAATCACTGAGGAATGTAGATTGCTGTGGTGAGGCCTAGTGGCAAACACTATGTCTGATTCCCAGTTTTCATGGCCGTTGGTACATCTGTTGCCCCACTTTCATGCCTCTCTGTTACAGTGCTGCTAGTTGTCCCATACCATGAAGGTAGGCTTCAAGCTATCTTTCTGCCCCCCGGGAAAAAGGAAGGTCGTCTTTCTGCCTTCCCTCCCCATTTCTGTCATTCCTTACAAAGTAAGTGTCTCCCACTCTCACTTTCCCCTCCAATTATGAAAACTGTTGATTGCTGTTGCCTCTGTGCCAAGTTCACATGAACTGCTGTTGCCCTCATCAATCCCAGTGTCTTCAATATGCTCTTGGGTTGGAAGAGCAGGGTGTATGCCATGCCATTATTTTGTCGCCCTCCTGCTGCTGATTCATCCTACCTGTGCACATTTACCTATCTGCTTCCATCTCCTCTGAGCATATATAAGCATATATTCCTATATGAATACCATTTTATTGAAGTTACACATTTTAATGAAATACTGAATTGGAATCCCTTGATAAGGAGGAAGAATTTTCTCTTGTATTATTGTACAGTTGCTTTCAATTTGCAACCTGCGAATTTTATTGTTACGTGATTATTTCCAGGGGGACAGATAAAAAATAACTTGTAGAAAGAGGCCTATTATCAGTAACTTATTCTTACCTATTCAGAGATCCCACATGTTTATTGGAAAATAGTTAGGATTACATAAACTGAAAATGTGTCAGATACTCTACTCTTTATATATGTATTATAAATATAAGAAACCTACTATCATAAGATATTACTACAGTTTTAAGGGACAGAGAAGGAGATTAGAGATGTTATGATGAAGTATATTTCCGGCTATGCTATACTGGATTAAAATGTAAGGATTAAAGCACTGTATCTCATGTTTCAGGAAATAAAATGATTTATTACTGAGGTCAGGAAGATGTTTCCCATGCAGGGCATGACTTTACAATGAGTTGCTTATGAATCATTTTGCCCTCATTTCACATATATTTCATTTTGAAGAAATCTGATTGTGGACTTTTTGGCAAGCTCATCCCAATGTAGCCATATTCAAGTGTGAAATTAGTAGGATAGTATGAAGATCTGGAAAGGAAAAAATCACCATTAGAATTGATGTTTCCTTTGTTTCCAAACAGGGATGTTTCTAATTTGTGTATTTTTTATTATGAGAAGAACAACTTGCTGTTGTAAAATGAGAGTTGATTCACAATTCAAATGCTTTTGTTTGTGTTTAACATGTACTAAGCAGCTGCTTTATCAATTGTTTCAATTAAGATATAGTTGAAAATTCCATTTAAATCTCTCAAACTGGAAGCTTCAAAGATCTGTAACTTGATTTTTTGTCTGGCTTACATTAACATAACTCCACTGACTTTGGAGTTTTTGTGCTGATTTTCATCAGTATAAGCTAATGGAGACTCTGGATTTCTTTCCTTAGAAAAACTGGGTGCTACTTTGTCATTTCATTTTAGCTTACCACAGAAAAAAAAATGGAAAAACTTCTAATAGAATGGAAATTATGAGCAGCATGGATTTTCAGGCAATCAAATGATTTTAATGATCTCATTAAATGTATCGTTTACAACATATATGCTAAAAGATAGATGCTTCCCTGGGTTAGTAGAAGCACCGGGTACACAATGTGTTTGAACACGTTGGACTTACACTAGAATCTATGCCAGAACTGTAGAATCTAGGAGGGGGGTGAAAAATCCCCCTTTTCTTGTGCCAGCATCTTTAAAGACAGAAAACTTCTTGTCATATTACATGCAAAATGAAGAAAAAGTTGTTATGGAAACTCAAATAGAATAGTACTGCATCTCAGCTGACAAATGTTGCTATTGAATGATATTAGATTGTCTGTTATCTATGATATGAATTAAAATGGATATTTCTTATGTGAGATATAACTAGTTTTATGCAGGAACAGCAGTCTTTCTAAGACCACTATTCACCGTGTGTTGACTCTCATCTGTAGCTTTGAGCGATTGGAAAATAATGGTTGTTGGAAAAACAAACAAACAAAAACAGTGTCTGTAACAGGAGTTCATCACACTGCTTCATCTGTTTGGTTGCTTGTTATAAACGCCTGAATCTTGATAAAAACACCAGTTGATAATACAGGAAGGGTGAAATCCTAGTGCTGATGAAAAGAATGAGGTGCACTGTTTTTTTTCTCTCAGGGTATCTAACTTTGAAACTGTAGGTATATTGAGAGTGTACAATCTAAAGCATTAGTTTTACATGTTTTTCCAGTTTTTTAAACCATATCTTTGCCAGATATATGCAGCATCCTTCTCAGAGGGATGAGCTGCCCTGAGCCAGATGGCCAAGCAGGCAGCAGGCCTGGACTGCAGAGTCCAAGCTATTGGTTTGTACTTCTTATTGCAATATTGTTCCTACAATCGTTTACTGTCTGGGTATGTGTTTTACAGATCAGGTCTGCCTAATGAGGATTCCTTGTTTAGAATGGTGACTAAGGTAAACAGAGTTATAAATCAGACCTTATGGTTCCTGTTGGAATGCTGATGATCTCAGAGGGAGGGCTTGGGTTTTCAAAACAAATCTGAACTAATGCCCAGGGCTGAAAGAGCTGTTAATATCATGAAAACTCAGCTTAAGGTCTTTTTTTTTAAATGTAAACTCTTGAAAGGCAGTCCTCAACCAAGGAACTGCTGAAATGTGAGGACACACCAATGAAACCCTTGCCATGTCTGGCGAGACCTCTTGTGTGGCACTACAGTAATTCCAGCGCTGTTGGTAGTAACATGAAGCCACGCAATTTGACCCATAGTGGTTTGGAAGTGTTTTCTCCCTAGATAACTAGGATAGTCGGTACAGTGTGCTTAGCCCTTCTGAGGGAGTAAGAATGACTCTTGGTCTCTAGGACAGTGTAGGATAGTGAGCTCCCAGAACAGCACTACCCTCGCATATTATGAATAAGTAAGTCGAAATGTATCATGTATTTAATAGTGATTCGTCGCTCCACTTTCATTCCAGTAGGTGTGAGCAGAGAGGTGTGTTTTTCCAAAGCCTCTCAGAACTGAAGAAGTGGTACAAAGCCAGGAGACAAATGTGGGACTCTGGCCTCTCTCTTCCCTACCAGCTGAAGCTAGTTTTCACACAATATGGCGATGATGGTAGCATTAAGAATGTAAGCCTTACACAGCTGCGATAGCTAATGGCCTTGTAGCTGATGTACCATCTAGACCCAATGAAAGTCAACCTAAAGAATGAAGTGTTTGACATAGCAGCAGCTCTGCTGATACTCTTATTGGTACTAACTTTCCATTCTATGGAAAGTTTCCTCTATGGAGGAAAACGTTTGTGTATTTTTAACATTAAAATTAAATCTTCAGTATCTTCTGAGGAAGAAAGATGTTTATACAAAGGTTTGTCTTCGGTTATACAAAGATAACTGTAGAAATCCACATAGATCTTTCAATAGAATCATTCCCAAGGATAGGGGCCTTATGTCTGCCAAAGCACGTCTTTATAGCCTGATTGCAAACCCCTAGGAGAGAGCTTTATGATGGAAATGCTGACACAGCCTTAACTGTTTTGTACGACTCCAGTGGACATCAGCTAAATTTCTAGTTATGACATGCATTTAATGGTATGGGATCAAACATGAAATGTAATGGGATATTTTAAGATACTGTGTTTGAAGAGAATCAGTATTTAAACATTATTTATGAACCATATCATTTAAATGCTCTTGGAATGTGCCATTCAGTCCTTGGTTACGTAAGAAAAATTCTGATCACATTTTTGGAAATGAACAGTAGCGTAATTTTCTTCCACAACTTCAGTGCTGAAGCATTTCCAAGAACCTTTACTAAAGTCTTTGTGATTAATAAAGGTTTTCATTCATCACTCTTTATTGGTGCTCTTTAATTTGTGCATTTGGAGGTGTATTCTGATTTTTCTTGAAGATCTTTAAAGACAGTTTCTCTCCAGTTATCAGGTGTGCCAGATGAATCCTTTTCCCTTTGCAATATCATTCATACTTTTATACATTTCAAGTTAAGTTGATTGTATCATCCTCACACACACACACACACACACTCGTTACCTGTTATGCTTCTTTTTTGTACTAAGAAAGTATAAAAAATGGAAACTGATGTTCATTATTTGTGGAGGTTGACAGTAAAACTCACTCTAATGCAGATGATGATTAGAACTCTCACTGCTTTAACTGCAAATGGGAATGTAGTGTTGAAAGCTGCTGGGTTTCCTTGTTAATCATTTGCAGCCTGGAACATAAGACTGTGTACTTTACCCATCAAAAAAAGTTTCTCTTCCAATTGTTATTCACAGAATAATAATAAAAACTGAAATTATGTCATTGCAGAAGGTTAAGAAATTTCAGAGCTCTCCTGAATATGTTTATGTGATAGGTTGAATCTGTGTTAAATAAATTAGTAATAATCCATATGAAGATTACTCTGATAGCTTAAAAAAAAAAAAAAATAAAATCACTGGAGAAGTGCCAGTCAGGCTAACCAAAGTGATTCTCTCACACGGAATTCCACTCTCGCTGCAAGCCTGGCCAACCAGGAACTGGGGAAACACACTTTGCTTTCAGAAATTGAAATAACAGAATTGTAGTGCTGGTCCTGTGGTTTGCATTGGTTTATCTTTGGCATAATTCTGTTTCTCCTGCTGAGAAGAATGGCTTAGGCTTTCATCTTGCCAATTTGACCAATTTTTGAGAAACGTTGATTTAATAAAGACTCGCAAGTATATTTTTATTAGTGAACTTTTGCAAATCACTCTATTTTGTAAAATTGCTTTTTATATCAGTGCTTTTTTTCAAGGAATGTGGAAGTTATATGATTTTAATCCTTCAAAAAACAAGCACAAAGTTATGATATATTCTAAATATCGGATAACAATGATTGAATTGACAGTCTTGATAATTGACAGAAAATTAAAATACTATATTAACCCTGTGATAAGCTCTGAATTATTTACCTGTGTCTTTTAATATTGTGCTTAAAAGTGCACTCTTTTTTTTGTTTGTCAGAGTGAAATGATACAGAAAGGATCTGTAATGCTCTAGACATTAAAGCAAAAATAAGTGGTCTGAAACACACAATTCTCGTTATGTAATAATTTTGTAGCAGCCTAACATTTGTTTGACTAAAAATAGAAAATATTCACATGCATATTTCAAGTCTTCTATAATGAAAAAACTACCAAGCGTGCCTTGAATGTACAAGCTGCACTACTTTGTGCTTTTAAAATTTGCTACGAGCATTTTACAAGTGCAGTCACTTTCACTAACTTTCCTGCGTTCCAGTTGGATGTGGTATCATCTGTCACCACTCAATCATATTTTTTTAGCTATTAAAAAGGCATGTAATTTTAATTTTTGTGGCCCATTAGTGTTCAGATGCCATTGGGCTCGTTTAGCCTATATTCATCATCTAAATTCAAGTTCCTCTGCTTTTGAGGAAACTGCTGACCACATTCTAGAAAAACAGCGGCCATAATCTAAAAATAAGGATGCAAATTTAATTAAAAGCAAGTACTTTTTAAAACAAGTCAGTCATGGACATAAATGGGCACACGTTTTTCCAATGAAAGACAGCGAACGAAATACTGAAGCCTGATAAAAAATAACGTACAGCCTTCAGTTGAAAAAGGCGAAATCACAGTTTCATAACGTCATTCAAAATGAGGAAGAGAGAATCCCAAAGAATTAGAAATATGGAGTATGTTTAACCATCATAGTTATTTAATACGCTTTTTTAAAAAATTAATAAACTAATATGTTTAGATGTATGCATTCCTTTAAAAAATAAAATGGAAGAAATTAAATGGCAACAAAAAAAAACCCAAGGGTGGCCTAAGATGTCTGTCTTCTTTATGTAACCTTTTGCATTTTGTGTTTAAGTACTGACATTCCAGATGATTTTCTTTGGCTTTATGCCTGGACTGAACACTGAGGCAGCAAATTAGGAATGCTTAGAAGTCCCACAAAGAAAGATGTTTGCTGCGAAAGTGAAGCTAATGTGACACTTGCACTGGAAGCTCCTTAGCCTGCTCAAGCAAATGATAGCATGGGACTAGGTGGTATGAGAGGAATGAATGAAGGGAATGAAATGAGGCGAGCTGCTTGGTATTTTTCATAGCCAATTATCTGCCACTGTGACTATACTGATGCTCTCTTTTGTTTCTATTCCAGGAGCTAATTTCGTTACTCGAAAAATTAGCCGATCGGTGGCAAAGATTCACCTCGGACAGATGGATTCTTTCAGCCTGGGCAATCTGGATGCTAAGAGAGACTGGGGCCATGCCAGGGACTACGTTGAGGTAAGCTGTGGGTCAGATGCCTTGTTCTGAATCATCATTGTGGTGAGGATAACTCTTGTTGCTGTAACTTCATGATCCACAAAGGGCTACAGGATTTTTTTGCCTATAGAGACTTGTTAACTTTGTGTTGCTCTTGATTTCAGGCTAGGGACTTTAGTAGCATAAGTCTACCCCAGGCATGACCTGAACAGAAAAATAAATCTTTGGGTTTACATTCCTTTACTGAATCCCTTGGGGGAAGGGACCAACAATAAACTGATGCTATTTTAGAGTATTTCTTCTACTGTTTTCACAATTTGTATGACCAGTATTAAGACTCCAGCAATATGCAAGCTGGCCTGAAGTCACAGACTGTGCTGGAGGGGGTTGGTGGCCTTTATTATATATAATGTGGAAAGAATGATGTTGATATTAATGATCAAAAGTGATATTAATGATCAAAATGATGTGGTTATACCTAAAAAAGAAGCATCAGAACATAGTTGTGATCTCAGTTCTGCCATGTATGTGTCTGCATCTAGCATTTGAAGTGTTTTCATAGTCAGGAGTTGTTTCTAATTTTATTCAGTGCATCTACTTAAGCAGACAAACAAACAATACCCCTGTATTGTATGACAAGGAGACATGAATGACCATGTAGGAAATATTGTCTTTTCCCCAGGAGGCTTTTGTCCCCATTTTGGTGCTTAAAGATTTCCTGTGTTCATTGGTCTATTTCTGTCTTTTAAAAATGCCTTGCTGGGAAACCGGATCTGGCTTCACCATTCATTGATGTAGTTTAAAAAAATGACGACTGTTTTGTTTTTCTGTTTTACAAAGTATGAAGTATTTCAGTAGGAAAAAAGAAAGCCTGACCTGGGGATTTATTGTAATTTGGGATTTAAAAGATAAAGTCAATGTTGAGCTCCTGAATCTTGTTTGTGGTCAAAAAAAGCCCCAAGGAAATGAAATGATGATACCACAATATACACTTTTGTTCTGGGTGATATAAAAAAGGTAAACACTAAAGGAGTTGTGCTAAGTAAGCAAAAAGGTGATTTTTGGCAGCTGGCTATAAAGTTGCCATTTGATTCTGTGCTGTATTTACATGTAAGATGGTACATATCATGCCACATGTACTAAGAGAATGACAAATGTCCTCATTTTGTGTCTATGCAAATTGCTTTATATTTGTGATTTCAACATTAGTTGAGGTAGTAATCTAGTAAACCCTCCTAATCATCTTTCTATTGATAAAACTATAACAAAGTGTTCACAAAATCATTTACCAAGGCTCAGCTGAAAGGAAGAAACAGATGAGGCAAATAAAATGAATAGTTGCAACTATATCAATATGATTTACTAAATGCATAGGATATTCCATAAATATTTCAGCTGCCTCATTTAAAGGCAGCTTGCACCAAATCATAAACTGTGGGATGAATTCTGATGTCTTCTTTTATATGGGAAATTTGGAATAACTCTCTTGTGCATAATGGGTCAGGCCCTTGTCCTGTTTCCAAAACTTCAAAAACAAAAAGAAAATGGGAGCAAGTCTATCCAGAAACATGGCTTTGGCCTCCAGAAGGAATGTGGTTGTCTGAGGTCTACAGCGCGAACACATGTTTGTTGTGTAAGTAGCATTCCAGACCTTTCAGTTAACATGTTTTGGGCCTGTCCCAAAATCTTTTGGAAGAATTCCTCACTAAAATATAGTTCATCTTGAGTATTTCTCTTCCCAGAGATACCCCTTTGGATAATGGGAGAGTTATTATCAATTCTCTAATTCCCCAAATATCATGGAAATGTGATTACAGACAGCCTTCTAATGGCTGAAAGAGAGTAACTTTAAACTGGAAATAAACAATTATTTGAGGCTTTAATGGGCTGGAAAGTAGGGCTTAGAGATTTAACATTGTTCAAATAAATACATAGTATGTTAGCAAGCATAATCGTATTTACAAGCATTTGGGGAGCTTCCTTAAGCATATGGCTGAACACATAGGGATACATCTTATCCTCTCCATATGTACTTTTAAATCCCATTGATATTAATACAAGTAACACATGTGCATATAGACTAGGCCATGTACAATCCTTCCTTTCTCATTATTTCCTTAGTAGGGATAATAATAAAACCATAAATACATTCCTTTTTGTTGTTTTATAAAACATTATGGGTCAACTCCGGATCCCATGAAAGTTGATGACCAAACTCTCATTGACGCTGGAGAGATTGTATCCTGTATGTATTGGAGTGGAGAAAGTCTGGTGGTTACAAAGCACAAGCAGGAGTTGAGTCATAAACATTGGTTTATATTAGGAGAGAAGAGTTGGAATATGTGTTTGATTAGGTTTATGAGCTGGGACTGCTGTATTCAGCAACTGAGAGTCAGGTACAGCGGCATTGTGCTGCTGAATAAACATAGGGAAATGTAACTCACTCAGAAGAAAGATTTTCATTCAGTGTTTGAAAGGAGAGAAATAGAACTAAGTAGACAGTGAACATTTTGGACTGGTTATTAGTTTTGTCCTAACATTCTGTCAGTAAATGTTAACATTTCTGAAGAAATGACTATAGCCTCTTACTTCCCCTTTCTCCGCTTTTACGTAACTGTGATCCAGCACAAGTCTCAAGGGATGGTATCATAGATGATCAATGCCACTGATTTGGAAGAGGAAAAGCAGTGTATCAGCACTTATGATCTGTGAATCTTCTGAGTGCTATTTTGTTTTGTGAGAGTAATTTCTACCTTTTATTTGTTGCAGAAAGTTCTAGTAAACCATCTGCTAGGTATTTTCAAATATAGTACAACAGCAAGCCTTAAGTCTGACTCATTTTTGTGCCTTTTATAACACACAAGGCGTACGCTTTTCCTCAGACATTCTCCCAGGGGTCTTCTTTCAAATAGGTATAGATTCTTACAAGTGTTTAACTTGGATCATTTTTAAAAATGTACATTAATCCATTGCTGGTTGTTTTTTGTTTTATTTCCTACGTGCTAAATAGTCCTTAAGGTATATACGCAACTGAAGCCCTGGAGTGTTGTTGTTGGGGAAGCTATAGACATATTTCTTTATGAGGTTGTAAGGGGATAGCCAACAAATAGGATATAGTCTTGTTGGAAAGTTGTTCTGGGAAAAGAGCACATTCATTTTCATTAGAATAAGGCTTTTCTTTCCCCTTCAGTTTCTTCCTTATCACTTACTGTCGTTGCCGTCTACCACTGCATCGCCCACAACTTTGTTGTCCAATGAGCAGAAATATGATGAAGATAACTGCTTCCCTGTTGCAGTTTTAGTCGTGTCTGCTCCAAACAAATTATTAATATGTTGATATAATATACGCTCATTAATTATTTTGGAACATCATTGATGTAGCATTGATGAATGCTATAGAAAAACCTACCAGTACTTTTACAGAAGTTATTTTAAAAGAAAAAAAGTCAAAGGTAACAACTATTATAGCCTTCAGGCACTGACACAGATAAAAAATACTTCTTTTCAATAGAAATCAGGCAGTGTTTCAAGCAGTAATTACAGAGGACTCATGATTGGCTGCAGTTCAATTAATTACAGGTCTACTCAAATGCTTTGCATTAAGCATAGTCTTAAATTCATTGTGAAATCAGGGAACATTTGATATTCTAAATATATGGCAATCAGCTTTCATTAATTTATATTAACTAACCTTTATATTAATTTATATTAAGTAATTAATTACAATTAATATTAATTAACACTAACTAACCTTTCCAACTTTTAGTATTTTTTACTTGTACTTCTGTTCGTTATTAAAATGCACAAGAGAATGCACAGTCATTTTTATTACTTAAGCCATTTTGTGCATGTTTAAATAGAGACTGTAAAATCTAGTCACCTGCACTGTGGTGTCTTCTGTGTTCAAATCTCTGGCTAGCATCACCCGGTTGCTTTTTCATGGTTCTTTCATTCACTTCTGATAAGTAGAAGCTGACCTTTGGCACAGCTATTACCATTTCCTTTATGGAGAATCCCTTTTATGTTTGTCGGTGCATTCAGATATAAAAATTTATGCCCAAAAATAAAGTAAAATTTTCAGTAATTCTATCTGGCAAGGCAAAATGATTCAGTAAAGTAGACTGTTGGTCAAGGTAATTTTAGTTCCGTTTTGTTGTTTTCTTGGCATGCTAAGGATGTGTCATTTTTTGAAATACATGTCATTTCAGTTTGTTGAAACTGGAAGTCCTATTTGATATGTCCAGCAGAATACTTGCAACAGTCCTGCTTTGTTTAAGGTTGTTGGTTATGAAAAGAAAGTCAGTTATGTCTGTGTTCGTAACCACCCCATACCTCATATATGTGTGAGATTGGCCCATGAGTTGAAAGGCATGCTTTTAAATGCAGATATTTTACCCTTTTGTTATGGACCAAAGTTAAAAATGTTTTTTTTCTTCTTACTACTTGGCTTTTATAGTCACAGGTAATCACTTCTAACAAAAGTGAAGAGATAATATTAAACCTACCACGTTTTTCATTGCTGGACTTCTTTCTTTGTTTGTGAATGTGAGGTGTAAATAAATAGTTTTTGAGCCATTCACGTGATTAGAGATATTTTATGCATTTCCAAATGAGCACATTTTATTTCCATTAACTTGTTTGAACTGGGATAATTAATATCTATTTTAATTGAAATCAGTCTTAAAATGATATCCAGTCTGCTCTGATTGATGTGACGATCCTCTGCACTGATAATCTTATCACCTCCATCTAGGTGAAGTAATGGTGAGATCATTCATAAAATTCTTCACAAGTACTTGCTGAAGCACCATCTTTTCTAGAGGTGTAGGTATCAGAAACAATGACTATTCCATCTTGGGTTGTTGTTTTTTTTTTGATACCTCTTAGGTCTCTGGGCTTAGTTATGGACTTGACTGGTAGACTGAAGACTTGAAGCATTTTTTTCCAAGGCTCTTGCTGAGTGGTACCAAGTGAACTATCACAAATGATAAGCAAATAGTGAAGCTGTCCTCAGTGTACATTTCTTCTCCACTGCCTCATGCAAATAGAGAAAGAGTTGATATTTAAATGATGATTTTTCAGTTAGAGCATGATTCAATACTAGCAGAATGTAGGTATATTTCTCAAATGTCTCCTTTCAGATTTTGCTGATATACAGTAGCGAAAGTTTTGCCTTCTAATGCCAATAAAAGCTTACATTTTGGTAACAGCATACACAACAAAAGAGCTTACAGTACCTTCCTTTTAGCACATGTAGTTTAGATTCTACTTCTTGACTTGGATGTAGGTGCAATTCCTAGCTAAGTAACACGCTATCATCCTAATTTCAGTTGTGTAGGGGATGTCTGCTCTAAAGAGAAACAAAAACAAAGCAAGTCCTTCCTGGTTTTTGGTTATCAGCTTCCTGAAGTATTGATGTCCATAAAACAATGCAATTATAAATTCTGCGGTGTAAGACAAAATTCAAATGTGCCATGCACATAAGCATGCATGCACATAACCCATATGCATATGTATGTGTGTGGGTATGTGTAAATGTGTGAACGTATGTCTGTTTCTCTAAATAGATGATTTTCTATTTCCATCTATGTATTTTGTGGAAATATTTCTATCCATGTATTTTAAGAGGTACGGGGATGTGGTATTTTCTCTTCAGGTTTGATATGATTGCTAGTGAGAATTTAAACAAGAGTGTAGTTTACTGCAATATGTACGAATGGTCTCTGTATTTAAAGCATAAAAACGAGGAGAGGGTTTTAATTACAGTACGTAGGTGTTCTGTCTAATGCACATCATATGGTATTGATTTCCAGCAGCAGTGCCTACTGTAAGTATTGCTGCTAGACCCTCTCCTTTCAGAAAACTATCCCTATCTGTTTCAGAACTCTAGCACCATTTTCCCCTTTTTACTTTCCTGAGGCCATTTTTATTGTGAGGGCGATATAACTGTAAAAAGATTTTTTTCTTATTTACATGACTTTTCCTTTAGGTTTCTTTTTCACCACTTTTGTGTTCGACCTATTAGTGTTTTTAGGCTTTGCAAAGCCTAAAATGTGCTCTCTTCAGCAGAACCATCTGGTTTAGTTTCCTGTGCCTCAACAATGATATGTGTATTATTATCAGGGCCACCCCTGTGGTTTTGTAAGTGGTCTTATTAGAGTGGTGGTCTTACAATTCAATTGGAGTGATTGAAAGGCTAGACTAAGGCTTCTTTCAAGTATAAGGCTTCCATAAATTATGTACTGTTGTCATATTTTTGAGGCTGACCTGTTAAGCCATTGTTAGCTTGAGTGCAGCATCTCTTTAAATAACGCAACTAAAGTAGTCCTCCTGACAAACACTGCTTTTGTGGCACGCTATTCTTGTAGATTAGCAAATTAAGGCATTTTTCAGAAGTAACTTTAGATTCATGCTGTGTTACTATGGTTTTAATTTTCCATCGTGACTGGCAACCTTTTTAAAAAATGGGGTGTTCCACATTCCGGGCAGTCTCGTAGTGGTTTTCACTTGGGGCAACAGCAGCTGAGACTGTGGGAAAGAGGTGAATCCCACAATGGAGTTGGGATTACCCAGGCCAGGGAGCCAGGACACCACACAGACGTCTCAGCCTGCAGCTGCACCTTGAGGGAAGCCACTGTCCCATTGCTGGATGGAGCGAGCTCACTGGGAAGTCAGTCTGCACAAGGTTCAACAGCAAAGGTCTCACAAGTCTCTTTTGAGTATATGTAAAGCATGAGCATTTGTTTTTATTTTATTTTTTACAGAAACTTTCTTGTCTACAATAATTCTATGAATTCAGCATGTTTTGGGCAAATTTCATACCAGCGTTCACATAAACATCCCTACTCCTCCTCATCCAAAGTCTTAAATTCTCATCGTAAAGCAATGAAATCCTGAATTCATGGAAAAAGAAATTATTGAGGTTTGTGGGAGAGTTCATACAAATGAAGCTGAATCACTTCAGTTGAGATCTCTCCATTCTTTCTTTCCTCTTTCTCCTATTATGAGTGGGGAAAATCATCAAAAATAAAATAGTAACAAGGTGTGTCTCCCTTTGAGCTTAAGTTTTTTTAATTCAATCAGGTGGTATTTGGCAACATTTTAAAGAACTGAAAGCAGCATCTTTTATTGGGAAATGCTTGGCAACATCAAGAACAGGTACTGCTACCAGCCCCACCTTTATAATCCAGATAGTTTATTAACTAATCTGCAATTTGCAGGTTTGTTTGAATCTTAGAGTAATGCACCATGTTGAGAAAGCTACATAGCATAGTTGGTTTTAATTTTAATAGGGGGGAAAAATCCCTTAAAGCAGATCATTAAATTTAATGAGGACATTTTTAAAACCCTATAATGGTTGAATTTACACTGGAAGTCCAAAATAGCTAATGGCATTGTTATGTCTGTGTGGTAACATCCTCACTCCACTGCAATTGCTTTCATTTGAAATGTAGCCAGTAAAAAAAACTGTGGGCACTGAATTCCCAGAACCAAAGATTGCAGCCCTCCAAAAATTTCAGGTCACTCCGCTGAAGTAAATATTCCAGACAATAAACTAAAATGCCGGGGCTCACTTTTATTGTGCTCTAATAATATTAATATTCTATATATTATTAAGAAGAAGATTGGTTATCAGCAGAGTGACTATACTTTCCGTATCTGGGTATGGAAAAGAAATAGGATTTTATTGTTGTTGTTTGAGTGGGAAGCATTCCCCAAACCCACAGGGTGCTCTTAATATGCCACTTTTAGTTTTAGCAGAAATACTTGAAGAAATACTTGAATTTTAGCTATAGGTGTTTTTGGATGAAGCCTTGACCTAACAAGCAGCATTAATGGTCCATAGATAGAGCAGCTGAACTTTCCTGTCGGCCTTCTGTGGCTGACATTAGTCTTCCCCTGGGGAGGGCTGACTTGGTTACCAGGTTAGGCATGCGAAGAAAGCTTAGTGCTGTCAAGTGCGTGACTCCTCTCTCTTCCTCTCAAAACCCGTGTGTTTTTCTACAACAGAAACAATTGTTTGTTTCCTCAGGAGTATGAAGAATTATGCATTTGCTGAAGTAGAAGAGCAGCCTTAGCGTTTTCTCCTTCCTTGTCCCCAGTCAGTTAAGCATCATGACTGGGATTTGCCTGCAGCCCTGGAAGAGGAGAATTAAGTGAACAGTGTTTCCCTGAAATTATCCAGGGCTTTCAGCTTATGAGAGAGCTGTGCAAAGCAGCTGGGACATCCCTCAAATGCTCTCAGCTCCTTCCTGCACTCGGATGCCCAGTGGTGCTGCAGAGCCCAGCAGCTGCCTTCACCAGCAGGGTAGCTCCTGCAGCCACAGAGCTCAGTGGCAGTTTCATTGCTTTTAGCAAAATCTGGATGTTTTACTTAACAAAACCAAGGTTGGTGGGCTAGATATCTGTTTTCAGCGTCTTCTGTTGTGCAGTAGGATTGAAGGATTTCTGGTATTGGATTTGAGGAAGCAAAATTAGGAGAGAGCTCAATCCTCTTCTGCCGATATGAAATGTTACCTGTCTGCAAGAAAAAATTATATAGGCTGGTGGGATTTTTGGTTGGTTTTGTTTTGCCTAGCTTACTTTCTTTGGTTTAATAGTACAAGTCGGGCAGGGCGAATTCAATCATTTGAAGCCTCAAAGAACTGTGACTTCCAATTAGGAACCTCTGCTCTGAGTGTTGGTGGAGGCTGCTGTGTCCTTAGAAGGACTGGGAGAGCATTGAACCAACTTCTTGTTGCACTGATGTTACTTACCTTCATGTAAGTACCTTCAAGAACTACCTTATGCAGTTCTCCTATAAAAAGAACTGATACCATTATGGAAGATACGTTTGTTCTCAAAGTTTGCTTATAATAGCAAGCGTTGTACTTTTTAGAAGCTGATACTTCAAGATACTTCAAGTTGTGTTGTTATTTCTTGATCTGCAAATGAGTTCAGTTTTTTTTTAGTCTCCATGCACTCTAGACAGATTTCTTTAAGACATGACAAATTGCATTAGACGAGCATTACCTCTTAATTCTACCTTAACCTCTAACATGTGAGATGTTACTCTACACTGTAACTGCTTATCAAGATGACCCTAATGCTATAATACCAGGCATACACGTTGCTTTTAACACTATGAAAAGTTGTTCCAAATCATACAATCGTGCTGTACTGTGCCTTACTTTACAAGAAAAAGCAATGCTTTGTACTGCTAATGCAATATTTTCACTCTGTGTAATACAGGCATACTTTCCCTCTCAACATTAATTTATTTTGCTGCACATATTTCCAGACAAACCTTACTTTTCCATATCTGGTAGCAAATTCTTTCTTTCTCTGAGGTGTTTTAAATTCAAGGAACATCAGGCTTTTAATATATCATACTCATTTTAAAGGGTGAATAATTGACACAGGAAAAATATGTAAGTTCCTTTTTCATTTTATTGCCAATATTATTTTTGATATCCTAGGTAGATGTATATTAAAAATTCTACCAATTGAAAACCGTTCATCTCCCTGGTTACGAGTTAGTCTCAGTTTGTTGGAAAGGTGGCATGAGATACAAGAGAGGATGGCCATTGCATGACAGATGCCTGTGCATATACGGCAGGTCTCTCTTCCATCACGAAAAAGTGCTGGGTTGAATGCTGAGCACCATGCCTTGTAGCGCCATAGTCCTCTGGTTGCTGGCAAGTTGCTTAGAGCAGTCAGGCTTTAATACGGACCACAGCTGGAGAATTGCCCCTGCTCCTATCTAGGCACATCCCATGTACTTGTTTATTATGTTTTATTTTGGCCTGTGGTACCTTGTAAAGCTTTCCAGTGACTTCTGTGCCACAGTGGTGGTGTACACCACTGGAATGTGGCCTTCTGAATCAGTCATGCTGGTAGCAGGAATCTCTGATTTGCAAGGACAAGTCTGCCACAAAGCAGGGCCCAGCAGTACGCTGTTCCTGGGATGAGAGCTTGGAACATGAAGGAGCTTGCCTTCTGAGACACTTTCCCACACTAACGGCACTATCTGTTGCCTGATCTCCAGATTATTTCTTTCTTTCTGAAGCAATTCAGGAGCAGGAGAGTATCAATTAAAAACCATTGTTGCTTGAAGGCTTGTGCAAGTTCATATTGTCCGAGCACACTTAATGACAGAGTTCATGTAATGTGTAGAATTCTAATGGAGTTTTACAAATGTAGGTGCTAAGAAAACATTTTCAAAAGCAGTCTGTTTGATCCAGACAGCAGTAAAGGGTGAGAGCATATGCTTCAAGTTTGCCATCGTGGACTCACAGTCACCAGGAGTAAACTTCCATGAGGACTGCAGAGCTGTGTCCCCTCCTTGGCCTCCTGGCAAACCGGAGGGCCAAGCGTGCTGCAAGCCAACTGCAAAAACTGGTCTGGAGTGAAAGCTTTTGCTAACAATATGATTATTGACTTCGGTGGGATTGACTTCATCCATTGCATCGTACATTTATACACGAGGAGGAGGAGATTGGCAGACGAGAAAAGAGGCTCTGTGCCCACACAGATTTACACAGTACACCTGTGATAGGGACAGCCACAATATGACTCTAAAAGTGACCTCAAGCAGCATTAAAATTCTATTTAACGTGTTACCAATGTAAACAGGAAGGGCAATAAAGCGTTTTCACCTGGCCCGCTCTGTGCCGGGTTTCAGCCTCAAGTATGACAGAATGATGAAATTGGTGCACAACTGCCCACTCCTTGTAATTAAGCAAATTACACTTTCCTCAAAGAAGGCTTTTTTGTTGCTGATTTCCATAAGGTCACATCTAGAGAAGGGCAGCGTAAAACCAACAGGCACATGTGTAAAAGTGTAGCTGGCAGAAGAACAAGTCTGAGTAAAAAGTCCACCCGAAATTAAATTAAATTAAATTAATCATCATTGTTACCACATTCATTTTTGGAATGATTATTTAAAAAGGAGTGTTAAATAGTAACAGAATCATGCACGTGTCATTTGCCTTTAAAATACACTCTACAGTGAAGAAAAAAGCCTCAGTTACTCGGTTTAATTTATTCATAAGAGGTTTCTAAACAAATTGTGTAATGAAATTGCATACTGATGATAGGCATTTAGTTACACTGATTTGTAGCAGTCGGATCATTTAAATACAATGCGTCATAAATATTTCGAGTTAGGGGAAAAAATCCAAATCCTGAAAGCACTGTTTTAAGAAGGACTTGTATAGTTGTTTATGCTCTGTAGTGCTTGTAAAACAGTTGACTCCTGCATAAGTTGATAGTTTTATTAGTAGTATCTTGAAGTGATCCTTTTTGCCTAGATATGGGTTTTCACTGGGATACTGGTTCATATAAAGTCTGTTTCACTGAAATAGTCCACTAATCTGTCACTACAAATTTTGACTGTGTTAGTATTAGAAAGTCCTGCTGGAGCTTACACTGCTATTACACTTTCTTGGAGGGAAAAAATAACACAAACTTTTATATTTCACAAAGGGAGATAAAAACTGGAAAATAAAACTGCCTGTAAACAAGAATAAAATAGCAGCGTTCAGGCACAGGATGAAAGCTTGCATCTGGAATCCCACCCAGAACCAACTTTGCAGCAGCCAGAAGGAGCACGGTCTGGCAGAGCAAAGCGAATTTATACTCAGGAGGAACATAGCTGAAGCTGCATCCTTGTGTCAGGGGACAATGCAGGATGAGGTTTAAGACCCTAGTTGATGAGGGAGCACTGTGGTCTTATCACGTGCTCTTGCACTCCCGTGGGGCAAAGCAAACCATAGCTTGCTATTGGGCTTTATTGTGCCTGTGGAAGGAAACTGAAATTCTCCAGACAAATTTAGTTGAGGCACAAAATTAGAACACACTCACACACACAAAAAAGCAAACGTTTACACTTGGTTTTGACAATTTATTTTCTTGTGGAACTGAGAGATGCAAAGGAAGGATGGGCTCAGTAGAAAGCTTTGACTTGAGAATTGCCTTTAACAGTAATTTGATTTCAATTTCTGGTTCTGCAAAAGCCCATTTACTAGCATATGAATACTTGACAATTCTGCAAAATGACTTATTTTGTATTGGCGATAGAGAGCCAGCTCCGGCAGTCTCTGTGCACACCCAGTAAGGGGACAAGACAATGAACACAAGTTCCCTGTGTGTAGCCCACCAGCAAAAACAGGCCTACCAGCTACCACTGCTAAAATAACTGCATCTTTTTTAAAGATAATAAAACTAGTCAATGGATCAAACTGAGAGCACCAAGGTAATCTCTCCCAGCTAGCAGAAGCAGCAAGTGACTATCAGCCAGATCGCCATCAACCATCATTTTGGTAGACATTTATACCAGATATAGCCCTGAAAATTAAAAATGAATACATAATGAACACATCAGTTTTGATGGTTTTAAAGATGATCTATGTATTATATTTATTTCTGATCTGTATCCTCTTCTGCTCTATAACACAGTCGCCTTGAAGCAAGCCTGCATGTGCATGTGTGGGTTGCTAGTCCTTCAATCTTGTGTTGTGGGGAATGACAAAAGTGCAGTGATTTGTCCTCCCCGGCTTTGCATGGGAACTGTGGAGGTAGCATCTGAGGTGCTATTGAAATTTTAATAGAAGCGGGTGCCAAGCCTTTAACAAAAACATCCTTTTTTTGCTAGAGGTTCACTGGCCACTGGGGCCTAACAGGTGTCAACAAATAAAAAGTGTCCGTTTGTTTAGACTAATTTTTTTTTCTTTTTGCTTTTTAGTTGCTGAAAACTCACTCTTAACTTTATTTTGACACTGCTATAAATCCTCTAATTCACAGAGTCAGGTGGGGGAAAAAAAATCAGTTGGTAGAAAGTGAGTATGGAAGAGAGAAATCAGAGTATTTGAATTTTTTAACAAGAAAAAACTTAATGGCAAACAATGGAATTACTTGCTTTCCTTCGAGTTTCCAAGATATTGAGTTTCTTTACCTGTTACATGTTGTTATTAACCAGAAGTACTTACAGTCGTGTTTAGAATAAGCACACCAAGTCATCTGTCCAACTGAATTTGAATTAAAACAAATCAACAAAACGAAGAGGGCCTGAGTAAGAAAGTACGCCTGCCCGTAGAAACATTAAACCTTTAAACTTAGACAGTCTGGATTTGTTATTTAGTAGCTTGTGTAATTATAATGTTTGTTGCTTTATTTAGATGAACAGTTTGGCTCTGGCTACCTTTGTTCTCAGCATACAGAAGATTTGGCACGTTGCATACAATGAATGGTACGATTAGAGAGGGGAGACCTGCAAAGGACATCCTCCCAAGGCGGATTGGCAGGCAAGAGCAGAACATCCTTTTCATTGAAAGCAACTCATCAGGAAAGCATTGGTTCTGCCTCTCTGTATTTAGCTGAATGCAGATGAGAGACACAATTAACACTAATGAGTGACAGGGGATTTATTGTTTACCTAGAGATAAGGTATGGGCTTCCTTTGTTGGCACTTTCTGCTGAATAGTTTGATCCTACTTCACTAAGCCTTCTATTTCATGTTGCTTTTTTGGGTAGTGATGGTTGTTGTTGCTTTAAGTGATTTCTTCCACCAAAATCTTTTCATCACTTGGGCTTTTTTATTTTATTTTTATTGCAAATTGTCTAAGCTGTTTGTCATTTGGGCCAAAGAAGTCTGGAGGTCCTTTACATGCATCACATGTTTCTGCATCCAACAGTGCTTTTTCTGTTCAGTGCTTGCCCTCCTCCCCAAAGCTGAAATAAATCAAAGTAGGTTGAGACTCAGTCGCAATAAATCAAGACCTGTCCAAAACTGGAGCCTGCCCAGTCAAAATGTCATAGCTTGGCTTTCACTGAGGATTAATTAAAGGCCTGATATAAAGCCCAGATGTGCTACAGAAGAGTAGCAAACTGCCTGCTGGTGGCTATACTAAAAACCAAGTCTCCCCATGAATCTGCCCACCCAAGAACATGGAGGAGGATAAGGCTGAGGAAAGGGAAGAAGGGAGGGGAGGGAAGAAATAAACTGAATCAAGCATGATTTTATAGCATCTACATTGGCAGAAAACAAGACAAGCTTTATGCTAGAGCACCTCTGAAAAAAATACAAGGCAGACGTGTGTATATTTCTAACAGCAGCAGAGAACATGATTGTTAAAATGTTCAGCATTAATTGGGAGTGGGAGAAAACTAACACAGCAAGTGAACTTTTGCACTTCTTATGGTTAAAAAAAAAATGCTTAAAAATATATTAAGTGGCATGCCCAGTGTCTGAGTTTGCTCAGTGCCTGTTTTACATTAAAGTCCTGAAAGTTATCTTGATTAAAATGGTTTAGCTGAAGATTCCTGAGACTCTAGCAGGGACAGATATGGAAGTGTGTGTGTATCTAAATTGAATATGCTTGAATGCAAGTATATAAAATATACATAAATTGCTTGGTGCTTACATTGTGGCCTTCATAGAACTCCAACTTTACAGAATCACAGAATGGTTGAAGTTGAAAGGAACCTCTGGATATCATCTAATCCAACCTCTAGAGCATAACAGCATCACAGAATTGTTCAGTGTTTAAGTGAAAAGTGTGCACAGACTGAATACCTCTTAAAAAGTTCCAAGTGATGAAAGAGTACTACAGCTTAGTTGAGACATGGTGTATGAATACACTCACTCTCTTTTGCAGGCGTAGAGCTACAAGTGTTTGCAAGAAGAAATTTTCAAGATAATAGTATCTGTTTAGATGGAAGTTAAATGCTTTCTTTGAATAACATTAATTCAACAATAGCTGCCCTGTTTTCCGTTTCTTTAAATTTATTGTAAGTCTTGAATATGCATACATGCTCTGATGAGATGTGGTGTTAAAATTTCCTGAAACTGAAGAAGTGGTTCTGGAATGGCAGAAGTGGTCTTCAAGGCTGCCTGGACCTGTCTGCTGTTTTGATGGCTATGTAGTGATTCCACTACCTGTATGGCAGTCAGCTGTGAAAGTGTAGATATTCCTTAGCATGGGATGTTCCTATGTATATCTTTGTATATACTGATGTATATTCATATGTGTCTATTTATATCTTTTCAGTGAGACCAGGCTGTTGGTCATGAATAACTTAGTGATACCCTTTTTGAGATGTGAAAATCTTTCTAGTCTCTCCTCCACCTAGAATAAATGAAAGTCAGCTTTGAAAGATGAAAGGGGGTGATGAAGGTCTTATTTCTGTAAATTGTGAACCAAAAGTATACGGTTTTTCATTAAGGCCCCGAGAAGGATTGATGAAAACTGGGATTTGAGGGATGTTTGGTGGGAGGTTTCAAAGTCCTGTTCTCTCTGTGTCTTGTCCTTGTTGCATGTGGTCAATGCACGTCTGTACTAACTTGGCAAAGCAGACCATGGCAAGCCCTGGCTATAATACTGGATATAATATTGGATGGCTAGCAGGTAACAAGTTTTGCGCTTTAGCAGTCTGTTCTTTGTGCAGTGAGGGAAAAGCCCATGATCTATATACATTTCCTCTTGAGTGACAAGGTGTTTCAGAGAAACTTGCAATGCTTGTTTATACGCTACTTCATAGGTCACCAAATGACTGTTTACATTTGGTTGCCTCATGCATGGTCTCCAAAGGAGGACTTCAGGCCACCTTCAAAACTCCCTTTCAGATCATAGACTTCTGGCAGTGCCTTTGTGTTCTCTCTTGCTAGTGAAACATTCTCCATTTCCCACTCTGCTCTGTGCTGTGCAGCCTCAACTTGAGCACTGAGTGCAGGTTTGGGGCACTACAATATAAGAACATCAAACTAGAGAGTATCCAAAGGAGGACTACGAAGATGAGGAAGGGTCTGGAGGGCAAGGTGTATGTGGAGCAGCTAAGGTCCCTGTGTTTGTTCAGCCCAGAGCAGAGGAGCTGAGGGGAGGCCTCATGGCAGCTGCAGCTCCTCGCAGGGACTGGACGGGCAGCGCTGACTTCGCTCTCTGTGACAGCAAAGGGCCAGAGGGAGCATCGTCATGGGAGGGTCAGGTTGGGGGTTAGGAAAAAGTTGTTTGCCAGAGGGTGGTGGGCATGGCCCCAAGTGCTGGAGTTCAAGCAGTGTTTGGTCTGTGCTCTAAGAAATAGGGTTTGAACTGTGGGGAGTTCTGTGTGGAGCCAGGAGTTGGACTTCACTGATTCTTATGGGTCCCTTCCAAGTCAGGATATTCTGATTCACTTCATCAGACTTCCTCAACACTGTCATCCTCAGACCCTACTTCTTCCAATAGCATTTCCTTACTTTTAGCTGTGGTCTCTCTCACTCTCCTAGACAAATGTTTCTTCATGCTTTCCATGTGTTCATGCTGTCTATTTTAGCTGGTAGACCCTTCATGCATTTCACTGTTTTTGCTCCTACCCTTGTCGCTAGTTACAGGTGTTAAAAGACTGAATGTGGAACTGTGGGTAGAGAAGCCATAACAGCATGCCATTGGTGCAAGATGGATAAAAACTTCTTGGGGACCACTTGTACAGAGAAGGAAAGAAACCACATTTATTTCAGCTAAATAATAATAAAATGTAATTGGCATTAGAACAGGAAGAGTCGAGTTTCTTTTTAATTAAAGTGGGGAATTTACCTAGTTAACATCAAATTATAGTGTTTCTGTGCCCCAGAATATTGAGTAGGGAAGAGTAAGCCCCATGCAAGCATTCCCCCAGAGACATGGAACCCGAGTTCCTTGTGTGGCTGTAGCATAACTCACCTCTAGGAACAATAGGTGGCTTTCAGGAGGCCAGCCTGGCCAGCTCACCCCTTGTTATAGAAGCTTCTGTATAGTCATGTTTGGGAGTATGTAACTGTGTGGAGGAAAGTCTGGAACAGAGAGCATTGGAGGATAGACACTTACTGTTTGAGCAAGACTTAAATGTTGTGACACAAGTACTGCAGAGCTTTTATGGCAGAGAAACACATCTGAGAAGCACTGCTGTGGTCCTTCTTTACGACTATACCATTTTCAGTCTATAATTTCCTATAAAAATTTCACCATGGCTTTAAATTTAGCAAAGCCCATCAAAGTCTGGGAACTTCTTAGCTTTTTTTTTTTTTGTAACAAATTTTAACAAAGTTCAGCCTTTGAGCCAGGATTAGAAAACTTTGAGAGGGCTGTGCTAAATTTAAAAACCTGCTTTAGTTTTAAATGTCTTTGCAAGCTGTTACTTCTGAATGCAAAGTATGCCTTTGCTCTGTGCGTAAGGGAAAAAAAAAAAAAAAAGATATAAAAGGCTAAGTGGTTAAATTTTAACAATTAGCTACTGTAAAGCCTTGGGAGCTTCCCCAGCTTTCTCTTCAACTCATGTTTTCTTTATCTCCTGGGTGGTCCCTATCATCCTTGTCAGTTCTTCTAAGACCCCCCTCTTGTTCCCTCTTCCCTCTTCGGTCTCCCTGTAAAAGAGGCCCCCTCCCAGTCACCGTCCTTCCTGCTGGGAGCCCTCTGGGATACAGCCAGTGATGGTCTTTATTTTATACTTGCAGGAACCGAAGAGAGATGAGTGGTATGGAAGATAGGAAGACAGCTTTCTAGTAGGGGAAATAATGCTGAATCTCAACCCTCTGCACAGAGAGTAGTACAGGGAATGCATCCTGACTGTCAGGGTTGCTGGGCGATTTTTTCTGTGTCGTACTGAAAAAAATTTTTTCTCCCTTCCTCAGAGAATTGGTTATTCAACTGATACAAATCAGCAGATCCCATTCAAAACACTGGTATTACCCTAACTTATCCAAGTTATCTCTCATGGGTAAGGTGTGATTCCGTAGACACAGAACCATTAAGTCAGAGGTAGACATTTTTGCTACGCTTTTTAAGTGATAGAAAGCTTATTAGTCTGAACAGTATCTCTCTGAGATGGGCTGAGAGCAGACAGGCGAGAACACAGCATGTACCGTGTAAGCAGATTTATCTTGGTGGTGGGTCTCTGAAAACAAAGGGAGTTTTGGATCAAGCAGCATCTACTCTGGAGAGCTGCAACTCTTACCTGAGGTTATCTGTAGTAGTTCAGTATTCCTTCTCTTCACCTTCGAGGCAGTTAGGTTTGTGCAAAGGTGTAACAGCAGATCTTGTCCTGCGTATACACAGTTCTAACTTCTTGGGAGATGTAGTATTAACTTCCTTCACCGAGAAAGTATTTTGCAGTGCTGGAAGCAGAAGTAAATTCTCCTCAGTCTCTCTTCAGGATCTTAACAACATCTCACCTAGCAGCTTCTGTTGACTTGAAAATCTACTGGAAGACATTACCTGAATTTTCTTGTCAGTAGGGAAAACAATAATGTGATTTTTGGAAGGTGTAAGTAATGCTGACAGTGTGGAAGTTGTTTGGTTTAGTAAATCACATTTACCTAGAAACAACATGAGTCTCAGCTCCATTGGTTCAGTAACAGTTTTTGGAGACCATTTTTATCTTTGTTTTGGAATTTTGCTGTGTACAACTCATCATCAGTTCACAAGCATTTTCAACATATGGGCAGAATGAGGCCTTAAATTGGAAACCAATGTACAAAATACTGTACTTGGAATGCAAATCTCTAGGAATACTGTTTCCCAATTTGCGTGCTGTCAGACACAATACTGGTGTCAATTGCTTGTAACTGTAGTAATTAAGGAATTAATGGCTTAAAGGGCTTCAGCATGTTGAAATCAGTCAATCACCTTGCCTCTAGTGCCTCTGAACTTTTCACTATGTAAGATGTTATACTGTATTTGCTTAATGCAATTATGGAATAATCCTTGGTCCAGTTTCCTGGAACAATACAAATAGCCTTTTCTTCTCTCCATGTGTTCCTGGTTTACAGCCTAACTTGGAAGGAAGCTGTGTTTGTGAACTTTTGTTTCCCTTCACACTGAGGTCCAATTCCAACATACTTCTCATTCACTTTTGTTTTGAAAATGTTTGTGCTCCATTGTCTGCCCAACGTACATTTTGCTGAAGTCTTGTCCTTAGAGTTTTATCTAATTGAATACAGACTGGAAGAAATATTCATTTTGTTAGATAAGAATGTTAATCGTTTTGTGTTTATTTTACACATATTCATTTAATCACTTCATCCAGGTAGAAGGTTTCCTGTTGTCTTCAGTCTTGAGTTACTTACCTTTACACTGGAGTCTGGACAAAACCAAACCCTTGCATCTGACTGGCTCTGTCTTTGAAGCGGCTCAGGCTGGGTCAGATGTTTGTTGTTAGTTCCTATCTCCAATTGAAGAAGAAGGGGTAAATTTCTAGTTAAAGAATTAGGATAAAGGTCTGAGCCTAGCACCTCGTAATTTTCTCTTCCATTGAAGTGGATTAAACTGTGGAAGAGAGACGATCGAAGAAAGGGGTTGTCTAAAGATATATTTTTTTAACTTAAATATAAAGTTTTTATAGTTGAAAAGTATTACTTCCATCAAGGTACAAGGATTCTGCTAATGTTTTTTATGGGCTGGATACATTTTGAAAAAACAAAGTAATTGGAAAATGTTGGATCTGCTGTAACCACCATCTGCCCCTGCCTTGAAAAATGTGCATGGTTCCATACACACATTTTAAATGATCCATCATATATCATCACTTACTACAGTACTTCATTCATGTAGGTGTTAGGTTTTGTGTGCAAAAGGTCAAATCTTTTCAAACTTAATTCTGAACGCCTGTGTTTTATAACAACCTAACTTTTCTTTGAAGTTAGAATATATATTTTTAAGATAATAATTCATCATTAGCTAGAGGGGAGTAGTAGGGGAAAAAAGAAAAGAAAAAGCAAAACCCACATTCCTGCTCCAGATCAAGTTGACTAAGGTCTTTTGGTTGATTGTTCATATTTCTAACACTGAAATTAGATAGAATAAATGATACATATTAATATCTGTAGAATTGAGATTACTTCACAGTCCCTGAATGTTTCTGTCCTAAAGAAAAAAACAGCGCTCTAAACAGGAGAGTTGGAGGAAAAGAAGTAGTTAGTGAATTTTTTGTTTTACATGCCATCTTTAAAAAAATTACTATAAGTTTGAGGCTAGCCTTTGGCATTGCTAGAGCTAATTCTTTATAAATCCCTTTAGAATGCCTGCTAGACCTGGAACATTTTTCAGGGCCAAAGAGTATCAGTGTAAAATTAGAAAAACAATGTCTTTGAGTTTTCTTGGCTTCTGGGAGATGAGTGGGTGGTGAAGAGTCCCTTCCTTGTAATAATGTTTTTACAAATAGAAATTATGCAACAGTTTAAGAAAGGTACCTCAGTTGGAAAAAGAGGAACGTGCCAGTGCATTTCATTTGCTTGTAATATGTTTTATTTTAAAAACAACCTCCTTTAAAATAGAGAATAAGTAATGAAAATTGTCGTGGGTGAAATAAAGAAACACGTAGGGATTAGAAAAATATACGAGTAGATCTGTTAGCTTTGTTTAGACTTAGTAACTGGGCTTTTTAAACGTGTTTCAGAAATTTTACACTGTGCTGCCTGTTTGTGTCATTATAATTAGGGGTCTCTTGATATTTCCATTACAAGAGAATGTTTTTTGGGGTTTTTTAATCTAACATTTAAAACAGGGGAGAAAAAAAAAAAAAAACAAACCATACCCAGGTCATTTTTTGACAGGTATTGTCTGAGCCTAGGGATGGATATGCCCCTATACGCTTGTCATGTTGTAATTTTTTATCAACCAATAAAAATTAGCTTGCATTAAATACCAGTTCACCGTTGGCACAGAAAGTCCAGCACTTGGCTCCGCCTATGAGCAACCAGATAGGGGTTCCTCACTGGATAAAAGATAAGCAGATTGGCCAGACTCTTCTGTCTTGGAAAGTAGTGCAGCCCTTTCCAACAGTCAGAGGGGCAGGCCAAGGCTGAACGTTTGTGCTCTGCTCTTTGGGCCGTGGCACATGTACTGGTGGTACGCATTGCTGAGGGCCAAGCATATGGTCGTTCCAGTTTTGGAAAGTTCTGCATTTGGCTCAGGATATTATGAACTCAATTTCTTTTAGCTGCAGTTTACTCAAGGGAAGGAACATCGAAATTCACAACATGAAAAGATTGAGGAACTTCGGCTGTGGTTAGTGGAAGCTCCTGAGGTGAATTTATATAGTCCTGCAAAAGAGCTCAACTGATTTCAGTCCTGCAGCACTCACAACACAAAATGTGGATGTTGAAAGCCTAACTGAAAAAAAATGTTCAGTGGGTCCCTTTGGGTCTTCTGCACTGGGGTGTATTTAAAGTGGTTAGGGGTTTACTTAGGACTCCAGCCATGAATTCTGGAGCATCACACCAAATTGAGCTGGCCATGAGCTTTGTCCTGATCCACACCCTTCTCATTTCAGAATTGGTCATTGGCCTTCAGGAAACAATATAAACTGCTTGTTACCTCAGCCTCTTCCTAGACATATCAGAGGGTATACCAGATGTACAAGAGATTATATCAGGTGGTCCTTAAATATGCTGATGCCTGCCAGGAATTCCCCATTGCTGTACAAAATTTGAATGAAAACATCAAGACTGAATGTGAGGCATGGAAGAGGGTAAGGTTTAGATGCATTTGTTGCCTGCAATAGCTGGAAAACAGTGGCCATAGAAGCCAATCAGTAGAGCAAAAAAGTTACCCTGAAGTGCCTTGGAAACCGTCTTCTTTTTCCTTCCTGTCCACCCTTTAAGCCCGAGCAATAATTTCACACACAGAGATAAATCTCCACTGAGAGACATTTCAAGTTTTACCCATGCTCACTTAAAGTGTATTTCGTGTGTGCAGTATGAATCAATTTTTTTTATTAGGTTAGATTCCATTTTTCAGCCTGCAGTAATATCTGGAAGATATCCATTCCTTTAAACATGTTAAGATCTGATATGATCGTATGGAGAGAGGCTGGGTGGCTGCTCATAGCGATGAAGGTGCCTTCAACTCAGTATCCAGCAAATCTTCAACTGGTAAAGCAGGATGGATTTCACTGCACAGACACATAAGGTATATCTCTATTTCCAGATGCACTGTGATACTTCTGTTGTGACTGGCTTTGATGGAACTGACTCTCCTGTGGCTAGAATCAGGGCTGGGAGAATGATGAATAATACCAAGGTCAAGATTACAGTGGAGTGATGGAAAATCTGATTTCTCCCATCATCGCGTTCATAATATTATGACTCATACTGGAAGGAGGTGTCAGGGGGAAGGTGGCACCTCTTGGCAAGAAGAGAGGAGAAATAGGCAAACCACCACTCCACCCTAAAAAGCTCTCTCACTCGGGAAAAAAAAAATGGGACAAAATACCACTGTCTCTGGAAGGTTGCCTCAACAAATGTGTCTTTGAATTTCTGGTTCCTGAGCATGTTTTTCAGTAGAGACTCTATTTTTGAGATACCATGGGCTCCAAAGGCAGCGCTGCAGATAAGGTATCAGAAACATGTGAGCAACATTTCTTTGAGTCTTTCTTGGTTTTTACACCTGTAAAATGAATGCAGTGCCTCACAGAGACAAGTATAAAGCCTAGTTCACTAGGAGCTGTAGGTAAGCTGTAAGTTGTTGCATCAGTAGGTATTATTATAGAGGTATGTATACAAACTTCTAGGGCTTGAGAAAAAGTACTGGCCCTTGTAATAGATATAAAAGATGTACTATGGGTTATGGTTCAGAGGGAAACTTTATGACAACAGAATGGCTTTTGTGGTGGATTTATCTCTATCTATGAAGTGGCTTTAGCTTTTCAGGAATATCGTTAGACTATTTCATTGTGCTGTAGTGGAGAAAAAGAAATAATAAGTAAACCAAACAAAAAAAAACACCTATGAACAGAAAAAAAAGAAAACAAATCCTCTGGAGGTAAATTTGACTTCTGCTTTTGCATTCAGCCACATAGTGGTCTTTCATATGGTCACACAGCATTTCTTTTGTTGGAACAGGTCCTAGATTAGATTAGAGAGTGTGAGTAAAATATTATTCTAGATAATTACATTATTAATATTTATGAAGTTAATCAATAGTCTTTCCAAAACAGGCTAGACTGTGAATTCTTTTTATTTCAGTGAGAAGTATTTTGGCATCTAGGATGAAGGGGCACATTTATTTTTTCACTGGGTATCTGCTGATTAGTTAATTAAATATTTTCATCAGTCACAATGACCTCTGTATTTGGACAGCATATTGGTTTACGCTGGATTCCCCATAGCAGTGACTTTGTGCTGTGTTGCCTTCAGGTTACAGAAATAAGGTCTCCCCCATCCACTGCCAGCCTGTTTTCTTATCAGGCTGAGTTGTCGTAGACATCCTCTGAAGCCTGTACCTTTAGCAGGGAAATGAAATTGGACTGAGCTGGTCCTGCTAGCCCAAAGTTTCTGCTTTGTTAAAAGGTTCAGAGCAGGTCAGGTATTTTTCAGTATATTTTTAAAAGCGTGGTTGAGCTAATTTAATTTCTGTTCATTAATTCCAACCCCCACGCCCCCCTTCAGAATAAATGGCCCTTCACACAAATCCAATTTAGCTTCAATATACCTTATTCACACTGCCTTTTATTGCAAGCCACAGTTCAGCCAGCTGTAAGATTGCCCAGCTGCCTCAGGTTTCCCAATTTAGCCCTGGAAATGATTTCAGCATGGCTGAAAACTTTTCACTGGCCAATTTGGAAACGGGATTCAACTTGTGAAAAATGTCCCAGAATGGCCACTGAAAGAAAATATAACAAAAAACACACACAAAGAAAACTGGGGCGTAAGGAGGTCTGCTTGGAGATTTTTTCCTAGGGCAAAAGGATGTATAGGGGAGGGGGAGCAGAAGTTGAAAATCAATTCATAGCCTTGCACTTCTGTTACCCTCTTAGGGACTTCTCGTCTTGGCCTGGGCTTAATTGCAGTACTGATATAAACAAGGGGCTTAGTGTGAAACTCTGTACAGGCAGCTGGAGGTGAACTGGCAGTGAAGACCAGGATTGAGTTTAGTATGGAGGCAAAATAGCTTGGCTTTATCTGGGAGCAATAGCAGGAAGGAAAAAAAGGTTTGCAGCTGTGTGGTGAGAATGCATGTCTAATCAAAGAAGTCCATGGCATCAAATGTTAGTATTTACATGGCTAGGGGGAAAAAATAGTAACATGGCCATGTCTTAAACACCACTGAACTTGAAGCTACAAACAGAGGTTCTGCCATTGGATCTGACTTGTATTTTACAGTGTCCACGTGTGTGCAGCTCAACAAAGGGTTGATCAAGCATGGATTTATTGTTGCACTTTTATAGAAAACCCAAGCGTGTCTTGCAGTTTCTAGAGACAGACATGCTAATGAAAGCCCTTTGGCAAATGTAGGATTCCAAAATAGGCAATACGCAGAAAGTCTGGTCTTGCAGCTAAGAAGAAAAATATGTCTATACTCTGTGATTATGTATGTACTTTTGGGGCCTGTATATAGATCACAATAATTGGTGAGCAAAATACAAGACTTATTTGCCCATATGAAACTGTCCCATAGACAGTCTCTGTGTTTAAGATAAAGGAGTTCTTTCCTGGTGCATCCATTAAAAAATTATCTAGACTTTTAAGATTTGTTGTTAGTTTTAAGTAATTAGTTGATCACTTAGTAGAATTAAGGAGAGGCATATATATTTTCAGTCTAGAGGAGGTCAGAAAGAAGCCATCAGGAGGAAGAGGAAGAAAAGCACATCTTTTCATGCGAGCATCTGAGGATGCATTTACACGTTTTTAGGTGTGGAATTTTTTTCCCGATGCTTCTAAAATATTGGTAAGATTAGAAAGCAGCTCTGAAAGGAAAATCTGGTTCATTCGATATTTTTAGTTAGGAAGTGCTACTTGATTTCCAAAGGAAGGGAGAGGGATTCCTCAATGCCCGCTACTGACTATTTAACTAATAGCTTTCAGTGTATGTCTGTATGCATCATTACCTTCACCACACATATGTCTTGTCCTTCTTTGCCTTCTGAAGCTTCTGTTCCTTCTAAGTCTTGGGCACTATCATTTTAGGAGGTCCTGACTGTGCAAACTGAAGTTCAGTCATGGCAATTTCATGTCAACATCTACAATTGGCAGTATAAATAAATGAATGCAACCATCTGGTGGTATTAAGTGGATGAGCGTTTCCAGTGAAGTGAATTTATGCCTTTGCCTAACGTTAAGCACGTGCTTGTTTGTTGCAGGTATTAGAACTTCATGCTAAAGGATGATGACAGTTTAAATCACTCTTTCTAAAATAAAGCAGAGTTTAAAAATAAAATCCCTTGTCCTCTGTGTTTAAGGTTGAACAGCTTAGCCTTAGGAATGTACGATGTGCTACATCAAGGCAATCTTAGATATTTGTGTAGTTCCGTTTCTTTAGAATTATGTATGGAAATATTGTATAGACAAACAATATTCACACTAGTTATGGCACCTAGGGAGAAGAGACTGGCTGTTGTGTTGTGTGCGTCCTCATTTGATTACAGTGTGAAAGCTTTTGTTAACTTCCCCCTTCAGTGAAGAAATGTAATTTTGCAAAAATGTTTAGTAGGATGATCACTGAGCTTTTTGCCATGTAATCTCAATTATATGGACGTCTAATCCATTGCTGCAAACGTGCCGGGGCAACTGACACTTGGGAACAGCTGACTCATACTAGTTGTTAACTTCAGTGTCATCTTTGTGAAGTTGATCCATGCAACCAACTCTGTGGGAATCGACGTCTTAAAAATTATTTGCAGATAGTCTGCACTTTTTCAGGGAGGGAAAAGCACTGTGGGCAGGTTTTGAAAAGGGCTCATCATTCAATTATGTCCCCAGATGTTTTAGAGATCTTCTCATCACTCAGCAAACCTTCAGTGCAAGCTACCTACTACTGCGTTGTTCCTGCAGTATGCCTGTGTGTGGGAAGCAATTACTGATTGTGCAAATGCTTTAGATCGCAAAATAGATTGTTTGTTTACTTTATGTGCTGCCCGTTCATTCTCTTGGGACCCAGACCAAGACGAGAGCCCCAGTCCTGCAGGTACTCCTTGAGGAGATTCCAGCAAGCCCAGTCTTGAAGGCATTTGTGCTTTTATATAGCCAGACTGAGCGGCATGAAGATCGTGAAGCATTTAAATAGACACGGGAAATGGGAGGGGATACAAGGGGAAGAGGGTGAGAAAATACTCTATGAAAAGTAGAATATGGCAGACGTGTGGAATAAGGCTGCTGTGTAGACAGCGAGGGAGGAGTGGGAGGGGACCTCTGGAAACAGCTATTCGTCATGGGGAAAGAATGTGAGAGCTGGTTTGTTGGTTGCTTTTTTTTAAAAGAGAGAGAAAAAAAGAGACACTGATGACGACATTGTTGTCCCATGGTCCCTCTTTCAGCTGCTTGTCATGGGTCCTGCCAGCTCACTTCTTGGCTTTTTTCTCATGTTCACATGGCCAAAGGAAACGATGATGCTGCTTCACTCCTGGTGCTTCTGAAATGGGATCTCCAGCGAACTTGTCTCAGTATGAGATGCTTTGTGTAGTGCTACATTAAGTACTACTCATATTTCGATCAGAAACAAAACAGCAGCTGACTTTTATGGGTTTATTTTTGCTTTTTAATTCAGGATAAGTAGTGGCAGAATGCAAACGATTACTCTAAAAGAGACAAGGTGAGGATAGAATAAAATCTTGTTAAATTATAAACTCAGGTCAGTTTAAAATCTAAGTGTAAAAGGAGGTTTCTTAAATCTTTTTCTCAAAAAAAAAAAAAAAGAAATCTTTAGAGCAAAGTTGTACCTATATATTTTATTTAAGAATTATGAGTTCTTCTCTTTCTATACTTTGCCACAGCCATGCTTGCCTTTGAATGCTGTCTTGGTTTTGTTAATAAATCATTAGTAATGTTTTTGCCATTGAGTGCCTTGTCGTTTCTATTAGAGGGCCCTTAAACTGCTCGTGGCAAAAGTCATTGGGTGAATATATTTCAGAAATTCTATACAGATAATTGCTTAGATTTTTTTCTTTGCCTTTCTTTTTTCCTTCTTCTAATTTTTAAGATCAGCATCTTAAAAATGCATAAAACAGCCAAATTTATTTCTACACCTAAGCACACCAGAATGAAAGAGAGCCTAAGTCTTCTGTTCAAATTGAGGTTTGTGTCTGTTTTCCCATTTGCCTTTTCTTCTGAAAGCTAACATTTTGTTTTAGTGGTGATATGTGACAGGAAGTGGGGAGAAGTAGAAACGCAAAAGTCGTTGAATTCTGTAGGCAAATCCCCTTTCCTGTCTTCCTTAGAGAATGTCAAAAACGTTGGCATTAAAGCACTGCTATACTTTTTTTTCTCTTTACTAAAGCACACAGACCTTTTTTTCTTTTTTTCTTATCTGTGATATGTGGTTACATTATTCTAGAAATGTTTGGAATAGTGAATGGAGCCAAAAAAAGAAATGAGAAAAGCAATTTACAAGTCTGTATACAGAATATACGTGATTACTTGATTTAATTTCTTTAGCATTAAACAAAATATCTTAAATATAATTGCTAACATAGATTAAGAAGATAACTATAAAAAAGCTAGTTGGCGTCTTTGATGGGAAACCAGTTCATATGCTTGTTTATATGCCAAAGAGAAAGTGGGATGTTACGCAAATAATCATTTATTAAAATTAGATCTTGGTTCAGACTGTCACAACTAAGTTTTACGTACTATTGAGGCATTCAGTTCTGCTCCCTCACTTAAATCAGGCAGCTGCCTTTTCCATGAGAATTTTATTCTCTGCTTTTTAGTTGAATGCGTTGATAGCAAATTAAAGTAAATACTAGGAATTTTAAATGCAAAGAGGAGGAAGAAGGGAATGGTAGTAATCGTTCTTGAATAAGTACTTCTTGGGTAAATTGAGCAGAGATGGAAGTGTAGAACAGAATTGAAGCATTTTTCTCCTATTAGATCCAACGAACTGTTTACCCCATCTGAGGATGCTTAGATTATTTTTATTTCTGAAATTCTAACTTTACAATATTATCTGGTTTTCTTTTTATCTATAAGTGCCAGTGTGGACCCAACTCACTTTTTTTTAACAAGTCTTTTTTTTTTTTTTTTAAATGCCTTTTGAGATATCTAGACTTCAAGTTACAAAAATAATTCCATTCTGAAAGTTCCTGTTTTATCTTCATAGAGCTGTCTGACAGAATTATCTGATATAGTTGAATCCAGGTCTTCACAGGCATTCCCAGCTTGCTTGGGAACTCCACTGAAATTAGATGAAATGCTACTTGCTGGAAAGTGCAGTAACAGTAACTTCAGGGTGTTTTTCACTTTTTTCTTTTTCCATCGAACGTTTCATTCACTGGAATTATTTTTATTTATGGTTAGAAATGAATCATATACTTGTAGAGACAGCAGGAAAGTGCATCTCTTCCTGATTGACAGGAACAAAATAGTTGAGCCATTGAATAGTTCTGTTGTCTTTACAGACATCCAGACAGAACTGCTTTTTAAAATTTTTTTCTATTTTCAAGTCTTTGGATGTCCATGGAAATTGTGGAAAAGCTGTAGTGAGTGAGCTCTGGCTCATGAAGTACGTCAAACTATGAAAATGTTCCTAACTTTGGACTCTTCAGGCACTAAGGCTGAGCCATCTGCCATGGACTAGGTTGCATTTCCTTCTCCAGCTCATGCTTGGCTTTGCCAGATTATGTGAGGGAGAGCTTGGGCTGGTGTGTTCATCTTCCAGAGTTGAGAGTCTTGGTTTTACTTGCATTTTACCCTTGCCTACATCACTGTTCAGCCTCAATAAGAAGGAAATAAAGGTGTGAAGAGCATTAAGGGAATAATTTGATGGTGTCTATGGCATAGCTTCAGGATCCAGTCCAGCAAAGTGCTGGAGTCCTGCAGCTGCCGTCTCTACATAAGAAGGCAGTGTTTAAGGAAGCACAACAAACTTTATGTAAGGTCACTGTCATTTTTTACATTCTTTCATTGTCCTTCCTTTTTCTTTTTTTTTCCATGTTTTTCTTAAAAATACTCTGATGACAACTACAGAGTTTGTTGAAATCCAGGTTTAGGGTTATGTTTATAGATTTTTATTACTTCTTATCTTCCTGTTTCTTTTGTCTGTTTGAATACAGGTTTAAATAAAGAACTGTAGTTCTTTACTGGGATGTGTGGACACATTAAGCTGATATATGTGCTAGATAACGGTGTAGTAAAAAGTGCGGGAGGACTTCATTTTTCCCAGGATAACTCTTCTTTTTTGTCTTTAAAATGTGAAGTAATTGCACTTATCTCTGGAGCATAATGCTTATCTCCACCATAATTTAATTTTTGTCTAGTGCATTCTAATAAATTACAGATCCTTATTATTTTTCCAACTCAGATGCCCATTATGAAATTTTTAGGTCAGACGACTTCATATCTCACAAGGTTCTTTAGAAATTATTATACTGTTTCTACTTTACCCATTAGGTATTCGGAGCATCCTTTTAACTTCTCAGAGGAGAGGTGCCAAATTATTTAAGTATTTAACGTCTTTATCATTCGGTTACGTTCATTTTTCATTGACATTGGCAAAGCTTCGTCACACTTCACAGTTAAATCAGTATTTTGAAAGTTAACATTTGGTGGGGAGTTTATGGATGAATGATAAAACCTTGCAGCCTGTAAAGATAAATCTTGAGTAGCTGCCAGTAGGTAAATGACTAACTTCAATTCAAGCAATTTAACAGCAATCAGTGTGAGGTCAAGTAACTCTGGACAGTGTAGTTTAATATATCGTCTTTTTTTTTTTTTTTTTCCCTTTTCTTTCTTTGCAAGTAAACCATTGCTGACTTCTCTTCTAGTAATTTAATTTTTTTTAGTACATTTTCAGTAGATTGTCAGAAGTCCGGTAAGGTACTGCCAGGATTTGAAGGGACTGGGAACATCAACAAGTAGAAACGACGCTAATGTGAACCAATGGATTATTTGCATTCCAGTGCTTAAGTTATCACTTAATAGTTATAGGCTCTGGTGGCAAGGCTGGACTGTGTTATGTTAGACTCAGGAACAAATGTTAATATCTTCAATGTTTTCAAATTCCCAACCATATTTGGTAAATTTTGCTAGTATCGACCCTTGGAGGCTGCCAAGAGTCTTGTTGGCAAAAATGCCACTTTGGTGAAGAAATAGCTTCTACCACAGCTTTATTTGAAGGCTGTCCTCATTTAAAGGGGTATCATCTCTCTTTTCATGACTCGGGTTTTCCCTTTTTTCGTAATTAAATGTGTTCATCTACTTAATAATGGGTTTAGTGTAAACTACCCTTATGTATTACATGCTTTTCTCTACTTTGAATGTTTTAATCTTTATATAATCCTTTCAGCAGTAAAGAATCCAGTTAATCTGCTCCGCAAACTGTTGTAAATTGTTGTACAAATCCTTCTGACCTGCATGTGAGTGCTGACGCTCTTTAAGAATATAGTGAAATTAAAAGTTCCTTTGCCTGGCTGAGTGCAGCAGGTCTGACCCAGACGTTTGAAGGGACAAATTCCTGCATGTTTAAATATAGGATGTGTTGCCCCAGTCCCGCCGTAGTTGAGTCCAGTTCTGTATCCAACGGCCGCCAGCTCATTGCGCCTACCCAGAAAGGACAAAAATCTTTGGGTGGGCAGTTGTGGAATAAATGCGTCATGGAGGAAATTTCTTCCTCTTTCTCTCTTTTAGAGTTTCATTTATGCCCTGAAGCATAAGGAGTCCAACCCAAGCTTTTGTGGATTGCTTTTAATTGTGTGTTTTTAAATACAGCTAGTGCTGATCAGACATTGTGAGGGATATTGTCTGTTCTATGTTTACACATTTTCTGTATATAAAAAATTAAACGTAGAAAGTCTAGGTTTGAATAGCATTGACGTAATAGAGTAAATAATGTAGAACTCTTTTTCTTTAGAAAGCATAAGGAACTGTGTTTCATATGTACAAGCAGAACTGGAAAGAGTGTAAAAGAAGATTTGAGAATATAGTCCCTTATCACTGCATTTGCAGATATCAGATGGAAAACTGCCATTCTTGTCACCATTTCTTGTCAGCCCAGAGGTTTGGCTAAATGTTTACAAGTCTTCAGGACTGGAAAATCAATTATTTTGAAAAGGTCTTGAGATAAAACATGTATTTTCTCACTTTCTTAAGAATTGAGTCTCCACACAGATGATGTTTCAGACTTCTCACTGCTGCTTCAAAGATCTTGCAGAGATGTCACAATTCCCATCGCCTAAGAGATATCACATGTGCCTGTTGGAGTTGTCTGTTGAATCACTGCACAAGAAGTGCCTTAATAGTCATCATACTGAAGTACCAAAAAGGTTATGAATAACCTTCAAAGGCCAATGCAATAGCACATGTGTGTGTTAAAAGAGAAGAGGAAATGCTGTCTTGCAGCAAAATGAATCCGGTGATTGTGTGGCAAATGGAAATCTCTCCCATTTCTGTTTTCCCACAGGTGCTGGTCAGTAGCTGAAATTGCTTTTTTCTGGTTAGGCTACATGTGAGAGTGTTTGCTCTGTATATGCTTCCCACCTGTCAGTGGATCTCCTTTACTTTAAAACTTAAGTAAGAGTGTGAAAAACTGTTCAGAAGAAAATTGAATAACTGAGAATTTAGCCCTGTAGTTGTGTAGTTCAGAGATTAGGTAGATCTGCACAGTGTGCTCTCAAATAGAGAGTCCCCAAGAATTATTTTTAAAACTAGTTTGCAGACAATGCTGCATTTCTGTGTGATTTTTTACAGTTAAAATGACAGCTAAGAGAAGTTGACGCTGATGTGATTTTTTTAATCTTACACCCTCTTCCATACATAGAGCTGGAATATACTTTGTGCACTTTTGTGTACACATATGCACATATAAGCTGCAGATTCTTTCATTAAAAAAGCAAGCAAAGAAGCAAAAGCTAATTATCTGATTCTGTTCCCACTAGAGTGCTCGCTGTGCCACACTAGCTGCTGATTCACTTTTTAGATCTTGAATGATCACTCTTGCCTTGTCCCTGCTGTGCCTGAGATGAAAGCAGATGAAGCAGATGCTGTTGATCATATGGTGTAATCTGAATCCTCAGACTTCAGTTTGACCTGGCAGGATTTCTTATGAAGATTGTCTGTGTAATACCCGGAGCAGTTAAAGAAGGAGAGAGAGAAAAAAAAACCCAAAAACCCCCTAATACTGTATAAGTGTTGCATATGGATTTGTGTTAGGTTTTCAAGATTCTGACACGAACGTCAGTATGTTATGACTTTAGACATTCATTGCTCTAGCTAGAATGCTTCACTTCAGTAATTCCCAAAATGTAAGCTGCATGCTGGGGCAGTGAATTGAGCAGTGTGTTTCTTGAATGACTTTGCAACGTTCCCTGCAAGCTTGTCTGCTACGCTCATTTAAACACAACCTTACTGTGTGCAGCAATGGCTTCTGGTAAGCATCGTTTCCTTCTGATGGCTGACAACTGCCCTCAGCAAGAGTTCTGCTCACAAGAGAGATGCAGACCCTGCCCTATCTGGGCCACCTAAGCAGGAAATAAACTCAGTATGTCTCACCGCTGTAGTTTTGCAACCCGACTGGTTTCTGCACAGTGTTTGGACAGAGAGCTAATATCTTCTGTGACGGACTGTCCTGAACTATTTGGAAGAAGACAGTAGAGCAGCCATATCTGATGGGAGAGAGGAGTGCGCACAGCCCTGTGACGCATCTAGATAGAAGGTAGCCGATCCATGCACACACGAGCCAGATGTCTAACCAAAGACCTTGTTTGGTCTAACTGCTGTCTGTGTAGAGCAGAATGACTAACATTTTGCCCTTTCATAGAATCATAGAATGGTTTTGTTTGGAAGGGACCTTTAAGATCATCCAGTTCCAATCCCCCTGCTATAGGCAGGGACACCTTCCTCTAGACCAGGTTGTTCAAAGCCCTTTCAGGATTGCCTCGAATGCCTTCAGGGAGGGGGCATCCACAACCTCTCTGGGCAAACTGTTCCAATCCTCACCACTCTCACCCTCCCCTTTCAGTTTGCTGAATTGCTTTCTAGCCCACGGTGGTGTGATTTGACTACACTGTCCTGCGCATCATTTAACAATGCTTTCCAAGTAAATTTGTGTCTCTTTACCTTGACCTTCAAGGTGTGCAACATAATATCTTGCTATTACAGATATCCAGCAAGTGTACCAGTCCAGTAATTTGAGACAGGCAGGCTAAGAAACACAGCAGCAGGAAGGGAGATCAGTAGGCATTAGATAAAGACATTGCACTGCAGGAACGCATTGGGTGAAAAAGCATCCTGAGAGTTACTGAAAGATGAAGACTCAATTTGGTCAGAGTAGTGGAGCTGGGAAGGGGCAAATATGAGTGTGTGAGATGTTAACAGTCAGGACTGGCCATTTTTCGAAACATTCAAAGGGAAATGTGAAAAAGGCAGCAGTGAAGTGAGGGAAGGAGGAAATTCATAAAATAATAATAAAAGAACTAATCAGAGAGAGAAACGGTAAGATACAAGTAATGAAAATCTAGTTGTAATCAAATGAGGGTGACTAAGTTTTAATAAGGCAGAGGAAAGTGACAGATGAGTCTCATTTGTGAAGAGCTTGTTCTTTGCTTTGCTCGTAATGCAGGAGGTGCAGGCACTTGAGCCGTGGAGAACGCAGCCAGTGATTGTCCTTGGACTATTGGCAAGGGATGCCCCATGAGCAGGGGAGAGGCCTTGTTCTGTTCTTTATGTATTCACTGAGTGTTGTGACCTTACAATGTCCTGACTGGCAGTTTGGAATAACTATAATATAAAATGTAAATTCTGAATGCTGTAATTATCTATTTAAGTTACCGTTCCTTCCATCCAAGACATAGTCACCTACCCTTCCTCCAAAGCCCTGCTTTTTTCAGCTCGCTGTTAAGTTCTGCTTTTAAAGTACAAGCAGCTCAAAATAAAGTTCAGTTGCGCTCCCCTCAGAAATGCAGTTTGATGCATTTGCCTCAGTTGAGGCTCTTTGTCAGAAAACAGGAGAGCCTGAAGAGTTTCTGCCCTAGTTAGTAGTATTCCAATAATATTTGACTGAATAGGCACCATTGTACCATTAGTGGTTTCAACCCTAGATTAGAAGAACATTGCTGAAGAAGGCTGTTTTGTTTTCCTTGATTATTAGGAGATTGGATGTTGGGAGAAAGCAGGCATGATGATTCAAGAGAAGATGCTTAAAAATATGACTAAATTTTATGAGTCTCACTGGAAATTATTGTCCTGATGAAAAGTACCTTTGAGGAATATGAGGTTACCCAACGTATTATGACTTGTTACATTCACAGTGGATTTCTGCCCAGTGTTAAAGTAAATAGATAAGAAATGAAGTGAATCTTGAGAACGAGATTAAAAAAACTCGTGATTTACTTAACCTAAAAAGTTTACGTATCGATTTCTTTGCCTTTTTGCTTTTCTGAGCTTTCAGGGAATACTCTAGTTTTGCTTTCAAACTCCCCCTTGAGACTTTAACTTTGTTTTGCTTTGGTTGTAATTCTTTCAAAAAGAAAGCTGAGTGGCCTATGCATTCTCACGACTACATGAGGAAGAGCTCTAAGGAAGGCACCAAAGATCCTGAGACTAGCAACAAAAATCACAGCTCTGTGTTTGTGCTGCAGAAGATGAAATCTGTATTCTGACACTGGTGGCTTCTTGTCAAGCAGCTGAGCTGATAGCCGCTTAGTTTTAGAAGTGTCACTTCAAGAAAAGCCCTCTGACTCTTTTCTACTTGCCCATTCTGTCTAATGCGAGCTGCAGCCTTACCACACTGGTTTGTCTAGAAATACCTTCCCTTTAGAGTATAGCAGTTTTTATAAGTTAGAACAACAGCATAAGTCCATTCATGGGTGTCCATAATTTGATTGATGATTTATTACATTAATGCAGTAAAACGATCCTCAGCACAGTGTTCAAAGAGTTCTGCTATGTAACTTCAGAGAAGATCAGTAGCATGGCATAAACGCATGGGAAGAAAAGCAAACCATGACAAAGATGAAGTGATGCCAGAAGAAAAAAAAAAGGACAAGGTGCCAGAAGATTGATGAAATGTCAGGTAGTATAAACTGGCAAAGAAACATATTATTGGAAGATTGCTGTATTATTATATAGAGACTCAAACGTATTGCCTTTTATTTCCCAAGTAACTGAGAAGTACCTATAAAGCACTTTTGGAAGACACAATCTGTGCTGTAGCTATTTATAAAGGTTTTTCCATCATTCCAATGTAACTTTTACTTCTCACATTTTAAAACAATCACAATATGCAGATTCAGGCTTGGAAATAGGAACCTTTCCTGATAGAGGAAACATTTATGTACCTTTTTATACTTGGTTTGTCCCTGGTTTTAAAAGAGGAAGAAGACCAGCAAGACAGTATAGGTGTATTACTGAAGAGGAGCCAAACGCTTTAGCTCTGTGCACTACTTCCATCAAAATTCTGATGTGGGGTCAGAAGCACAAGTTAAATCTCGTGGATGACATCACTGTGCAATTAGAGGCCGAAGCTCACACCACCTCATGCAGGTACTTTTCCCTCTAGCTATCTGGAATAACAGACTTGCTATAATACAGCTGTGGCTGCTGAGGAATGCTAAAGCACAGTCAGTGACTTGCTGCCTTTCAAATAAGAATGTGTGTGGCAGAGAGAGCTCTCATTGCTCTGCTACATGTCTTGTGCTGTGGGGGAGCCTTGGCCTGAGCAGCTCTGAGTGACTGCCTTTGAATGAGTGGCTGACATCTGCTTTTTTACCCTCTCCTCCCCTCCTGAAATAGTGCAGCCACGGCCGGCTGGGGCAGCACATTGTGTTTTCTCAGTGTCACCCACTCATTCCCACTGATTAATTCTGTCTTTCAGCAGGCCTAGTGGCGCGGTGCTCTGAGGGCTGCAAGTACAGCCAGGAGGGGAATGGCTGGGCCTTCAGCAAGCAACATCGCTCCCCTTGGCCATTTGGCCCCTTTTATTGCCTGGCAGTCCTGCAGAGCAATCATTTAATCATCCTGTTCCCGAGTTCCCTCTCTCACCTCTCCTATCCCCCCAGTCTCCAGCACAGAGCATCCACTAATCATCACCAGGTTTTTTAATTGTTAATTCCTATACTAGTCATGCACTGTCACTGCACTCCCTGGAATGGAAACACACAGGCTAGTCGTACCCCGTGTGATCCTTGCTGATCTGTGATTGGCACAGGGGCTTAGATTTAGTGCAGCCTGAATTTATTTGTCTGAATGCCACTAGAAATGTAGGAGAGGACTCATGAGGATAGAGGGATATGCTTACTTTTCAATGGGATGCAAAGAAGAAAATGTCAAATAGCTCCCAGGTGAAGTAATTTGTTGCAGAAAGCCAGGAATTGAGCTCTAGAAGCTGGTCAGAGCCCCAGAGCTTGGGTCTGGCCCTGAACTTTCTGAGATCGTGACTGAAGTCAAATTGATAATTTTTTTGTTTGTTTTTCTATTAAGAACAATTGAGATAACCGTTACAAAGAGTAATCTGGATACCAACTGGAAAAGAGCTCCACCTTCCACAAGGCTTAGGTCTGTTCTAGTCTGTCACAGAAGCTGGGAACCACAGTTGTGTATGCAAGCAGATTTCCACTGCAGTAGCATCTAGCAGTGCTGTGGCTCTCCCAGCTTCTTGAAAGCCCAAAGACTTATCCACAGTCTTCCCCCGTGGCAAAGCCATGCAGTGCCTCCCTCCCTCCATTCCCAGCAACTTGCAGGAGAGAAATGCAAACTGCAAACATGTAAACAGCTGTTGGGCGAAGGGGAGGAAGCTTCATGTAACAGAATAGGCTGCCAAATTCATCGCTGCCATGTGTGCTGTGTAATGCTTGTCATCTCAAGTGAGTCATTAAGAGGTTCCCCCCTAATGGTACTTTGAAGTGCTGTGACAGCTTGAGAGCATCTATAAATTGCCACAAACAGCCTTCATACTGTGTTAGCTAATTGCTTGCTCTTTGACTTATTAGGAGTCACTGAGTTAAATAATTTGTCACATGTGTGGCTCATAATAAATAATGTGACTAGCCAGTTTGTGAGCTGTTCTGGTGATATATAGCGCCCTTTTTGAATGTTGTCACAAGCAGCTAACAAATATGACCCTGTGATTATCAGAACTTTGTGAAAATAATAAGGCGTGACAAGGCAGCAGGTTTAAAAAACAAGCATCTACTGAGATATAATGAAAATTACATAAATTTCTTCTTCAGATTTACCATATAATGATTATCATTTTACCTTCTAGTAGTCCATGAGAAGTAAGTACAGTTTTACAGTAGGCTATATGTAATTTATGTAGAAAGAGTAGTAAAGGGAAAAGGTTGCTGAAAATACCGTGCATCCTCTGATGAAGTTTGCAGTGAGTATCCTCTCTACAAACTGTGAGTCATTTCTGAAACGTGTTGCTTGTGGACTTTTTAAAAATAAACCTGATAGCTTTCTCAGCAGTTTATCTAGGCATTTTTTCTCATCATCAGCCTTGGTCCTTATAGCATGATTCAGGTGGTGCGTTTCCATAAACATGCCTGTTGGGAGCTGGGCTACTCAGTTGGTGAGCACAAACATGGTACTGTTGCAAGCAGTTGTGCACAAGTAATGTTAGAGATGCCTTTAGAAAGAATGTGGTAAAGTGATGATGTATACGTTAACACCCTCTTGATATCTTTAGTTAAATAGGAGTCTTGTCTGATTTCTATGTGGGAGGAGAGTCCCCAAAGTTTTGCCAAAGAAGCAAATATGGTTTCTCTCACAGCTAAAGGGTGATTTCTTCCCAAGGGACAGGACTTGTCATGCACATTTGAGTTGTGGTGTAGACTGGATCACTGGGCTATAGAATCATCTTTTCCCACCATTGTGCTAAAAGGAGAGTGATGAGTGGTGTTTGGTAAAACTTACCAGTCCCTTACAAGCCCGTTCCTGCAGTCATCCTGGCTATTATATTCTTCTTATTTGAACTTTGAGGTGCTTATGCTGTTAAACTTGTTCCCAGTTTGGCAGTTGCTTTGTTTTCAGTCATGTTGATTCAACAGAGCCCACATACAATTGCTTCACATGAGAGAAGCCCCCTTTAGCTGTCTCTGCTGGGCACTTTGGTGGTCCCACAGCTCTTTCTGAAAGTCTGCTTCCTCAAAGCCAGACAGCAAGCATGTTAAAACGACAGAAGACCTCCAGTCTAGGGGCTTGCTTACAGTTCTTCATCCTCTCACCTCTCCCACCGTGTAGGTGTTTTCTGACCAGTTGGGTGAGGAGAAGTGACTCAGATGTGCTGTTTCATCAAGAGGGCAAGTTGCTGATGGATTGTGCGTATCAGTTTTGGCGGGGGTGAGGAATTAGAGTTAATATATAAAAGAGGCTAATGTTTACCAGCCTCAGCTGTAATTGATAAGGTGATGTTTTTGCTACCTACTGCAGATCACTGGGGTAAGTTGGAGCCTCAAGTGATGATCAATGCTATAGGCACCTGCACCTCTGTCTTCAGCATTCCCAGTGAGCCCGAGCCCACAGAGCTGCTGCCCATTTCATTGTGCCTTTTATCTCTTTCCCATGGAAAATTGCGAAAGGTGTTTTGTTTGTACTGATGCACAAGGGCTTGGAGAATTAATCTGAGAATCTTCTGTAGGATCTTTTCCGCTAGGCCAGGATTTTATCTAATTTTTGAGGGCTTTGAGAGCTTAATGTTATTTTGAGACAAGGCTCCAAGACACCCTGGTGACAACTAATGGACACTTGTTTTCCAGTGACAGCCTTGCTCATGTTTTTTCCCTGGGCCTTGCAGGATTCCAGTACAAGGTGTGAGTCTTCTCATTAAAGTCACTTCTAATCTGCTTCACTCAGACAGAGGAACTGAGGCTGCATTTTGAATTTTGACTCAAACAGAATAATGAAAACAGATTTCTTCACGTCATTAACAGACAGACTCATTATAAAGGAGTGAAATGCTGGAGCTCCTCAAGTCAGTGAGATCAAAATTTCTTCCCATGTGATCTGGGTTTATTTAAGGCATTGCTTTTATTTTATCTTCTTATAGTTTGGCAAAAGCCCACTTCTAAACATTCCAGACTTGCTTGTATTTATGGAGGAACTTTCCATAATTTCATTATTTGAGCAAGTAAACAAGCATAGCCATGGTTAATAGTCCAGCTTATAGGTGTTAAACCTTTTGGCTTGCCTGGGCCAAACTGAGTGAAGAAAAATTGTCTTGAGTTGAACACAGAAGTATATTATGTAGTTAATATGTATAAGTAACAAAACTTTTCTTTTTTTTTCTTAAAAATTATTCTTAAAACAAAAAAATATAGCAACAAAAACATAAAATGAGAAGTATATTTGACCCTGTTTTTGTGAAACTAATGCATCAGTCTGGTTCAGTGGCAGTGGTTGTTGCTGTTTGTGAGTTTTTAAGATGTTCATCAGAGATTGTTGATGAAATTTTACTTCCTCTGCTTCATCCTTGAAAATAGTAGTTTACAAATGTGAAAATTACGATTTGCACAGAGAGGTTGTGATGCCCCCTCCCTGGAGGCATTCCAGGCCAGGCTGGATGGGGCTTTGAACAACCTGGTCTAGAGGGAGGTGTCCCTGCCTATAGCAGGGGAGTTGGAACTGCATGATCTTAAAGGTCCCTTCCAACCCAAACCATTCAGTGATTCTACCATTCTGCAATTCTGAGAAAAAGTGATGATGTGAATAAGGCGTGATTGTGAGACAAGGGATGATTTTCTCTGATAAGAGAGGATATGTAAAGTTCTCAAGAGAGACAGGATCATATTTTTTTAGTTAAATATCTGATTGCAGCTCTATACATTCCATTTCAAAATTTGCAGGTAATATATTTATTTTGAATGAAAACAAAGTTGCGAGTATACCAAAAAAAAATGATGATTTTTTTGGCAATCTCAAAGCTTATTCTCAAATTCCTTTATCAAAATGGAAAGCATGGCTGCATATTTTTCACCTTTCACAGGACTGTCTTTATGCAGCGTATCAAAATGCATACAATTATTTGTGTTAACTTGAGTTAGCACTGCTCTGCCCCATTGTCCTGGTTTCAGCTGAGCCAGCGTTAGTACCACATGCAGCTTAGCAGGGGTGGGCTATGTTGGGTCACATGTGGGCCATGGGTTGGACATGCCTGTGCTATCTGGTTTGTATTTGCAAAGTGCTATATCCAAATTCAATCATTTTGACAAAAACCTTTGCATCCTTCTTTCACAGACTTCTGTGAGATCTATGGTAATATCTGGTTCTAAATGAGAAGCATCTTTAACCAAACCCTAGCATTTCCAGCTCTGCCCATTTTTCTCATTAATAAGGCGTGTGTGCGTTTTTTGTTTTTCTTAAAATCATGGCTCCGCAGCTGAGCATTTTCATGAAAATCCCAGTTGCCTTTGGAAAAATAGAGGGAATCGCTGACATTCAGGCAATCAACCAATGTCTGAGAGCACAAAACTGAGAAGGAAAGAAAGAAAGGAAAAAGAAAAGGCATTCTATATATTCATTTTTTCATTTGACCAGAGTGTGGTAGGGAAGTTTAACCAGAGCAAGTGCTGGATTCTGCATCTGTGAGGCAATATGGCATTGTTTTTTGGACTCTAAATTCCAAACTGCTAACTATTCCAGTTGTTAACAAAAACGTTCCTTTCAATCTGATGAGAAAGACATGCAAAAAATATGCAGCTGGGTCACTAGCTCAGATGTGAGCTGTCCCATCTAAAAGTCATCCGGTAACAGAGTTTTTATCTTCAGACTGACTAACGTGAAGTCTGAAGAGAGGGGAACACCACAGCTCAGCAGCTAAAATCAAACGAAGTAATTTGTGGCCCAGAGCTTGGCAATAGGAGTGGAATTTAGCCAAGTCCTGATGATTGGATTATGATTAGAGCAACATGAGGTCCATCTTTGGCTTTTTGGAGCTGACGCATGTTTTGTTAGTGCTGTTATGAGTGCCGAATTATGGTGGTGAAAATAAAGTTGCGTTTCTCTCCTCCAGGACTGGAATATGGGGGAAGCAGCATGGGTAGGGACAGCAACGCCAACAGCCTTGTCAACAACATGGAGACATTTTCTTCTTTGTTTTAACTGATGTTTATTTTGCCAGCAAGCAGCAGGCTGAGAGGTAGATGTTGGCCTCCCAGCCTGCCGGAGCCGTGTTCTGATAGTAGTGCGGTGCCAGCCTAGCGCCGCCGCCGGAGCCGCCTTTTGGGGGGCAGGGGTGAACCCTGGGGGCTGCTGCGGGCCTTCCTCTTCGGGGGGCGCCGAGGCCCCCCACACGAGTGGTCCCTGCCCCGGATGGAGGGGCCCACTGCTGCTGCCTGCCCTGGCTCCTCCTGCGGCTCCTCCGCTGAGGGCGCGGTGGTGGTGCTGGGGTGCCCAGGTCCCCCAGTAGAGCTGCCGGGCAGCTCCTCGGTGCTGGGCCCTGCGGGGCTGGTGGAGTGGCCCGGGCCCGAGGCAGGAGGCTCCTGATGGGAGGTGCTGGTGCTGGGGCTGGCTGCGGGGCTGTCCTCCCGTCCTCCTGCAGCACGGCCTTCCTGCTGGTCGAGCTGGCGGCGGATCGCTGGGCCATACAGGGCTGCAGCGGTGCTGATGAGCTGCCTTACAAAGGGCAGCACATCGCCGTTGGTGATCGGCTGCAGCTCCCGCATCAAGGCCTCCTCGTCCAGGCCGTGCTCGCAGAGGAAGTTGACAGTGGTCCACTGTCCCACTTCCACCTCCCACCAGTCACTGCTGGATGCCTCCTGGATCTCCTCCCGCAGCCAGTGGAGCAGGGGCTCGAGGTCTCCCTGATGGTCTTTGAAGAAGGCAGCCCAGACCTCGGCGGGGAAGTTGTGCTCAGGTGGAATGAGCACCGGCTCTGCAGGCCCCTGCTCGTCCTGCAGGCTATCATCAGAGTGCACTGCGGGCTGTGGGACAGAGCACTCAAGATAATCATCGTCTGACCTCTCCGAGTATCGGATGGTGGTGATTTGGTGCCCACATACGGCACAACTCGGCTTCTTATTTGCCCACCAGATGGCACAGCCGTAGCAAAGCTGGTGTTTGCAGGGGGTCACGTAGGCGACATCTTCCCGAATTTGCCCGCAGATGGGGCAGATCCATTCTGATGCCACATCCATGGCCCCGGGCTGTGTGGTGGGCTGGGAGAGCTGAGGTCAGGAAGCTGCTCCCCTCACAGGTACTGCAGCAGGCAGAAGGTGTTACGAACTGCAAAACAGAGAGAGAGGCCATGGTCACTCACTGTCCCAGGGCAGGCAGCTGTGATGTCCTGGTCCCTCATCAGCAAACCCTTCCGGTCCCTGTTTCCCACCAGCCACCGCAGAGGCCATGTGCTGCACCACTCACCTCTGCTGCTACAAGTGCACCCTGTGTGGCCCCAGCTGCCTGAGGCAGGCAGGGCTGGGGGAAACGCTGGTGATACTGTGGGGTGGGCACCAAGAACTGCTGCCAGCAGCCCCACAGCACAACTCAAGCAACTCGCTCACTGCTCCGAGTCTCGCAGCTATGCTCAACAGGAGTCCAGGCACGAGTGCACGCTGGCCTCTGCCAGAGCCCAAATCTGTACAGCGAGGGCTAGTGAGGTCACAGTCATTTCCATTGCTGACATCACAACCCCTTGGTTGGTGACCTCACTGTCCATCGCTGCATGTACTGGGGCCCCACCCTGGGCCTCCATCACCCTCCATCATTCTATGACTTTTCTTTGTAATGGTGATATATCTGGGAAAATAAAAAATGCACTTGTTTACACCGCACTTTTCTCACTTGACAGTTATGTCTTCCATGAACTGTTTACGCTTTTTGAATCATGGCAAGACACTTTTTTGCCTTTTCTGGTGTGGATGCAATACAAAGTGGTGGCAGTCTCCACGCCAGCCTTGCTTTTTGAACCAAGTGCTCACAGCAGGTTGTTTGATCACGCTTTCCAGTGAAACCTACACTACTGGACCTCCTTTAGCGGGGGTTGGACTACAGCGAAAAATGGCATTTTGTAGCTGAGAATATGCTCTATCTAAGAGCTCTTTCTATCTGTTGCAATTTCCATGGAAATAAATAGGAAGCATTACTTTCAGAGTTAGCTACATATTATTAAGAAGTAAGAGTTTGTACGGGCACCTTAATTAACATGGATAGGAACTTGTGTTGAGTTGGTGCCACAAGATGCCATGACAGAGCTAGACAGGTTCATTATGCAGCAATGGATGCCAGTGCAGCTGGCCTGAGAACCAGCTCCTCACAGTCGCTGTCCTCTCACACTGCATGGATGATGGACTGCACGCCCTGTTTGCAGAGCGGACACACTGGAGCCTGCTGCTATTGCACAGCTGGATGCAGTGGAAACAAAACCGGTGGCAGCATGCCACGCTGTCCCAGTTCTCCAGGCCTATGGGGCAACGGGTGTCTAATGCCACCTCCATGCTTCCACCAGTTCTGGTGAGCATGGGGGAGCGGGAGATGACAGTGTGCTCCCCAGCTGAGATGCTGTGACAGCAGGTGTCATGCTGGAAGAGGACAAGAGACCCCATGGACATAGGCCGGCCTGGGGAGGGCCATTGCCATGCTGCCTACCTGCGCTGCTGCACGTGCCTCTCCGCGATGTCCCGGCTGCCTGCTGCCAGCAGGGTCGGGGTACAGCACAAGTGGCTCTGAGACGGCGGCTGAGAGCTGCGCTAGCAGCACCCAGAGCGCGTTCCAGCTCCAAAGCTCGCCCTGTCCACACTCCAGTCCTCGCACACACGCTCGGTTGGAGGCCAGGCACGAACTGCCGGGCTGGGCTGCTGCGCCCGCGTTAAAGCAGCGTGGGCCAAGCAGTCACAATCCATCGCACGTGGATGTCACAAACCATGGCTTGGCCATGTTGCCGCTCCTCACCTTCACTGGGGGACACCACCACTCATCCCACAGTGATTGCCACCATCCATTGCTTGGTCATCACCATGAGCCGGCCTCACCTGCTGCATGTGCACCAGCAGCACTCCAGCCCAGCACACGGTTATGGGCTTTCCCCAGCGCCGCTACCTGCTCCATTCTCCCCCACCTCTCATGTGCTCTCCATCAGTGTTTCACACCAATCACTGGCTCCTGGGCCGTGTCTTCCTGTGTACCCCATTGAGTCACTCTGGCCATGGCATGCAGCCCCAGACTCGTACAGCAGGATGGTTTATTATTCAATAAAAGTTCACGCTTACCCTCTGCCTCTTGCACTAGATGAACTTGGAGATCTATTCCAGCCTTAATGATTCTCTGCTGATCACTGTTGAATGAACCTTTCACTTCAGTGGAACATAAGCTCATGCTGCTGTCCCCAGTGTTGATTCCTCAATTTAAGCGTTTATTCAGCATTTCTTAATTTAAGCATTTAATTTTTTCCATTCGATCTTAAGCATGCAATGGTCTGGTCTGCAGCAAAGCCAGCCACTGCAGAAACAGCATAGGGCTGCTAATTAGCTGGGGCAGGGTAGCAAAAGGGGACCACGTTTGACTAGAATAGAGAACTAGAATTACTATTAGGTTTTCATTACTGAGATGCTGAGTAGCCACTGGGGCAACTATCTGTGCTTGTCGAAGTGCCATGGAATTAACTGGCCGCCAGTACATGGTGTGCGTGTGTGCCTTGGCTGAAAATGGCCACCTACGCAAGAACACAGGGCAGTCCCAGCTGATGATGTGGTTCCAAGTCAGAAAGCAAACTTTACCTTTCCTTGAGGAGGAGTCTCAGTTGAACCTTCTTTGTTTCACAATACTTTGTTGGATTTTGGCCTTGATGAAAGCATTTCAGTACACAACCCGAGACATCTTTGGTAACTGTTCATGAAGAAGCTTTTTATAACTGTCTTTTCTGGACCAAAGGTTGCTTCTGTTGGAAACTGTTTTTATTCTGAGGCTTCCAGTTTGATAGTAGTCATATTAAGCTTTTCTCAGTTTTGAAAATTCATGGAATCTTGGAAGGATCATAATATAACTTAAACATCTCAAAAAATTAGTAGATCAAATGGCTGTGTGCTGTTACTGGGTTTGAGTTTGATTCTTTACACTTCTGTGTGTTCTCCTGCAGCTCCTCGTGAGGGGAGCGGAGGGGCAGCGCTGAGCTCTGCACTCTGTGACAGCGACAGGGCCCGAGGGAACGGCATGGAGCTGTGTCAGGGGAGGGGCAGGTTGGGGTTAGGGACAGGGTCTGCACCAGAGGGCGGTGGACATGGAACGGGCTGACCAGGGCAGTAGGCATGACCCTGAGTGCTGGAGTTCCAGGAGTGTCAGACATAGGGTTTGAATTTTGGGTGTTCCTGGGTAGAGCCAGGAGCTGGACTTGATAATCCTTGTGGGTCCCTTCCAACTTGGGATAACGTACGATTTTATGATTGTGTGATTTTTTGAATGCTTACTCTCACAAACAGTAAGCTTCTCTTCAGTCTTTTCATCTTAATATTATCTTCATAGCTTATTTACTAACTTCTGAACTTCTAAACCCTTCTAGTTTATTAGAAAGTGACTGATGTGTATCAGTCTGCTGTTTTTTATTCAGCCCTTATTTCTCCCACCCCCGTCTCAATTTAATATACCTACATGCTCACCTATTATCACTGATATAACAGGCAATAAAAATGCCAGAAAGTCTGAAGGAGTGAAACAGTGAAGTCACAAACAGCTGTGTGCCGCTATAGACTCATTCATGTGTTTGGCATTTTTGGTGTTCCCCCCCTCTTAAGCCTGCACTTCTACCCTCACTATGGTATGGATGGCTGCAGTAATTAAGTGCGTGTTCAAATTACCTCTCGTTTGAAGAGTGATTTCTCCATTTAAACCTACTTAATCCAGGTTAGCTGCCTGTGGATGAGGCAAGAAAGGAGGCATTTACCCAGGCTGGAGGAGTACACCTAATAATCCAGAGATCTGTATTTGCTTTAATGTGTTCTGTCGTATTTGTTAGCTTAACAGGACTAGGTTAGTCCCTTCTCACTCTCTGTAACCTGGGAAACAGCACCGAGTGCGTTCTTAGGGAACTTAGCACTTTGTTGATTGTGTCCTTTTGTGCTGGGCCTCCGTGTGTTCAGTTTTTGTTAAACCCCAGCAGTCTGTGTGGTAGTTTATGGCATTCAATTAATTAATTAATAACATGTTTTAGTTCTGAGCTGTGTCTTCTGCAGCTTAATTTTTTGAGTTTACACAAAGCTCAGAAATTCAACTGGTTGCTGTTAATATATCCTACCTTAAGACTCTTATGTGTAGATTTTGTCTGTATATCTTCAGCAAAATACTAAAACATGTAATTTGTTATGTGTCTAAAATAAACTTTCTTTGAGGCAGAAGAATTAAAATTAGAGATCCTCCTCAATAATCAAGATCAGATATTGCATCCAGGTGTATGCAAAAGTCAAGACCTTTGGAGATCTTTGCATATACTTACTCTATATCTGCTGTTAACGCACATCTAATAATGCGATGTGCTTTAGTGATACGCTCACTAGAACTCATTCTTTATTTTTGCATTTTATTTTCTCTTTCCTATTACTATGGCAGGCACAGGTAAAAGAATAGCAACCAGATCTGCCCTCAAACTCCATGCAAAATATTTGTATAAAGAAAATTGTTGTTACAGTGGTAATACAAGCTAGCAGTTTGCACCACTGAAGAATGACAGTAATACTTTAACTTTGCCCTTTAGTTGACAAAGCCCTTAAAAGAGCCATAACAAATTTTGTTTTTGCTAAAATAATCTAAATTTCTTTGCTCTTCCAAGTGGATACATAGTACACTGCTCTTCTACAGTTCAGTCTTCCTCAAAGATTCACTTATTTGTATGACCACAATAGTTGAATAGCTGGATTATTGTAGATCTGGTGCTTTGGACAAGACATTGGATTTACTTTGAAGTTGTTCTGCTTTGGGCAGCATGTTGGACCAGCTCCCAGAGGTCTCTTCTGTCATAGGATGTGATTCCGAGTACTAAATCATTGATTCCAGACTTTCTTACGCAGCCCCTTCCCCTTGGATCCAATTATTGATAATCTCCTCATTTCTAAGGGCATTGTGAAAGCCTAGAGTGGGTTGGCACTATTGTGATATGCAGTTCCTTTCTGCTGGCCTCCTTCTCCACCCACTGGCTTGTGGAAGTGATGGAAAGGTGCTTGTCATTTCCAGAATTTGAAATATGAAGAAATCCTGTTGTTTGGATTTAAATTTGTAATTTAGTAGCTTTGATTTAGGAATCTTATTTCTTACATATATGTTTAAAGCCCTGAGAAGAACCACTATACTCAGTTGTGCACACGCTGCCATAAACACATATTTCAGACATATACGAAGTGCATGCCACTGCATGATGGTTTGTGTTGTCTTATAGCCAAGAACAATTCTCCTGTTCCCATTTCTCTGAGCAAGGAGCCAGGGTGTATCGTGACTGTGTGCCACTGCAGGCAGAAGTCAGTTTGGGAATTTCCACTAATGCTTCAGCAAACTTGTTCTTTTTGAGTATGTGTAACCCACAGTTATATCCAAGAAGAAACAAGCTTTGAAGATCTTTGCTATATGTGAATGTCCTGGTCTTTTCTCTGCCCCTAACTGGCGAGTGGGCTGAGATCATGTCACTGGAGATTGTTGTTCCTCCTGTGCAGGGACTGCAGAGCTCTCTGCCCTTGCTAGATGGGAGCAAGGCCAAGTCATGCAGCAGGTAGCCGCTTCAGGAAAATCTGTACAGGCTGATGCCTCCTCTCTTGTAAGAGACCCAGAGTGCTACCCATGCAAAATGGTGTCCAGCATAGAGCATGAGTTAAACAGGCCGATGATGAGGTTCACTGAGGTATATGCTCTCCATTTTGCATGAGGACTACTGATTTCAACTTAAGTACATCAATAGTTGCTACTCCAATTTGGAGCTACAAATAATAAAACCTCCTAATACACATTTAAAGGTGTGCTCCTTAACTGCAGTTCAGTTCTGGCATGGCAAGCCTACTAGTTTACCAGCTTTCTAGGCTTAATTGAGCAGAATAACATCCCAAATGACACAATTAAAACATCTTTTACTATTCAGATGCTTCTCTTTATAAGCCTATGAATTTTATAAGAAGCAACATTAATTGAATTGTATTTGATTACTTCAAGTAAATGAAATGATAGAATTAGCATAATTGGTGTGAATTCAGCAGACAGCCGTGATTCAGCTATTCCTGTGTCGCATTTTGACTGTAAAGACGTTGCTTCCAAACTCCATGGTACACGTGCAACAAGTTTCTAGGCAGGAAAAAAGTTGCTTTTAAAAGAGCCTTATGGGAAGTACAGGTAGAGCTTCCTTCAAAATGTATCAGGGTGCGAGTAGAGCTCCTTGTGTATATAAAACAAAACCAAGAAGTTACTCCAGGCTTGTTATGCATTGTCTATTTATTAAACTGGTCAAAAATATTCTTAAACTGGACAGTTAAGGAAAAGACAGTCTGTGTCAATCACCTTGATTACACTTCTTTGACTCGCCATCCTACTAGAGCTCCTTAGCATACTTCTGTTATTATTGCAGTGAATGTTTGTGTATGGAGAACTTCAGACATAAAGAATAGTTAATTTATTTGTGTGTATGTATGTGTACCTATACATTTTTTTGTGGGTGAACATACAAATAATATTTTTGTGTGTAGCTATCCATACAAAAGTATGTGTGTGTGTGTGTGTGTGTCTGTGTATATACATGCGTATAAAAGCACTTTGGAGCACTCCGGCCTCATACTTTTTATTACAGGTTCAGCAAGGCAGAATCATGCAAGCACCATCACATATTCCTACTATTGAGCTTGCTGCAGAGTAGCAATGCACCATGGCTGCCTGCAAACAGCCATATTGATGGGCCACACCTGGCTCTAAATTGTCTTCAATAATTCCTATTGCTGGCCTACTGCTGGCGTCATGTACAAACGTGTGCAATGTAAGTTGTGGCACGGCCTGAGTGGGACATGGCTGTGTGAAACTGCATCTCAGTGCTCTTGATCTGCCCGCTACAGTATAATCTTTGTTCCTTATGGAATGCATGCCAGTGTACAGTATATATTTATCTGGTCTGGAATGAGCATTAACCTTTAATTACTGAATAAACATATAAAACAGGTGTGGAATAACTGCCCTTTCAACCACACAGGGCTCGCGGTGGATTCGCCATTGGAGCGATTTCACCTCGCGGTGCCCAGGGCCGAGTGAAGGCAGGAGGGCTGGGAGGGAGGCCGCACGAACACCCCGAGTCCCACATAAAGCAGAACATTCCAGTTATAAATTATTCGCCATCATAACATCCCGTTCACACAGCCGGTGAGCTGGGAACGGAGCTCTGGGTACTTTATAGCGGAAAAATGGCTTTTCAATGGGGAGCACACCCTCGGCGTCCTTCTTCTCAGCGCGGGGCCTGTGGTGTGAGGAGATATAAAGCAGCATTTTTCTCGCTGCCGGGAGGAACAATGAGAGCTCTGTTAGCACCAGCCCAAACTTCTTTAGCCCCTGCCTCACAAGGCTGGAATGGCTGCTTAAACCCAGGTTCAAAGCCCTTGGCCTCCAAGTGCTTTAATTTAGCACTATTTTTGCTTCTCTAACCTCTGTTTTTACTGCTTAAACCATCTAAGGTCTCCTTGTTTTGCGGGGAACTAAGCAGCTCCTTCTTATAATTAGATTAAAGATAATCAAATGAAGGCTTGGATATGTTTTAATGTCATTTAAACTTTGTTTTTGTCTTTTTATAACTTGTGCAAAATTGCTTTTTATCACCGATGCCCAGCTTCTTGAAAATCTACACGTCTTTTTTTCTTTTTCTTTCTCACTCTCTCTTTTTTTTTTTTTGTTTTGTTTTGTTTTGTTTTTTTTGCATAGCTGTATTTCAAGCTTCTGTTTTTATGGTTTAAAAAAAATATCATTTGACAGGTATTTTTCAGCATTTTTATTTTATGCCATAAAATAAACCTTTCCCAGGTGTTTTTAGGTACGATTCACAACTCTGTCATTCTTTTGCTGTCAGTTTTCCCAGTGCAGACTGGTGTGAAAGTGAGAGAAAATGCAAAAAGAAGTATGAAGAAATGCAGGGAGGGCACAGAGGAAGCGGGGCAAAAAAGCTCAGAAGTGGAATAAAACACTCTGGATCTGCGCAAATCTTCAGCTTAGGGACGGTTGTGCCTTAGTAACAGCAGCAAATCACTGCTGGCGCAGTTTGATTGTAGCTTTAAAACATAAATACCCAATCCCAGATGTAGGCATTATTCAGATAACAACTACCCAAAATATTGCCAATGTCACCACTTAATGTGAAAGGTGTGAAAAGAGTGTTGTAGCTGATCTTGGGTTTCTAAAAGAAAAATTGTTTCAAATATTTCCAAATCCTTCCAGCACCTCCACAATGCACAATTAATACAAATGTATTTGAAATAAGAGCTAAATATCTTACTTGCTACCAAAGGAGGGGAAGGAGGTCCCGTCCCATAATTCTCCTCATAAGAGTAACCTCATGCTCAATAACAGGCTCATAACTCCAGTGGAACGATGGGTGAAAATACCTGAAGTAGAAATGGAGATTTGCTGGGCCAGATCCTGCAAATCTGATTTATTCTGAGTGCATTTTTATTTGTTTTCCTATTTTGCTCTGGAGCCACCATGACTTTTTTTGTGCGAGACACCTGGTGCTTAGTTTTGCTCTGTGTGGGTGCGTCCAATGTCCTTTGGCTGCGCTTGAAATTTCATGAGTCCTTCCAGTACAGGAAGGACGTGGAGCTCTTGGAATGGGCCCAGAGGAGGGCCACTAGGATGATCAGAGGGCTGGAGCACCTCTCCTGTGAGGAAAGGTTGAGGGAACTGGGCTTGTTTAGCTTGGAGAAGAGAAGGCTCCCGGGAGACCTCATTGTGGCCTTCCAGTACTTGAAGGGAGCATATAAACAGGAGGGGGAACGGCTGTTTACGAGGGTGGATAGTGATAGGACAAGGGGGAATGGTTTTAAACTGAGACAGGGAAGGTTGAGGTTAGATATTAGGAGGAATTTTTTCACTCAGGGGGTGGTGACGCACTGTAACAGGTTGCCCAAGGAGGTTGTGGATACCCCATCCCTGGAGGCATTCAAGGCCAGGCTGGATGTGGCTCTGGGCAGCCTGGTTTAGTGGTTGGCGACCCTGCACATGGCAGGGGGGTTGAGACTCGATGATCATTGTGGTCCTTTTCAATCCAGGCCGTTCTATGATTCTATGAGGTTGTGCGGCAAAGAATACAGCAATTAAAAAGGAAATCCAAATGGTCATCTCCACAACTAAGTATACCACAGTCTGTATTATTGTTTTCGTAACTATGAAAAATATTCTGAGTATCAACATTTGCTTATTCCTACATTGTTTTCAAATAGTACTTTGGAATAAGCATACCTGTAAAAAACAGAAGGACAAAGCTTGTTCTTACAAGTTTAAAGTATTCCAAATTGAATTTTTAAGCATTAAAAGCACTGAAAAGTATCTTTTTTTTTTTTTTCCTTTTGAGAACTCATCAGAATGTTGGAATCCTCCAAATATGACTTAATTCCAGTGCTTTCATTGTTGAGTTGCATATTCTCATGACCAAAGAAATCAGAGACATAGCAACATTTGGTCTGTGTTTTCAGACCTAAATATATCTTCCTACAAACAAAATGCCTGCAATGATCATTTGAAATATCTGATTGCAAAAACAGTTATCATGGGCTGTTTCTCTGACATTTAGAAAAGGTGAGCAGTATTTTGACCAGTTAACTTCATAAAGAAGGTGTCAAATTAAAGACGTGAACAGAGGTCATTGGTGTTTGTGCATTATAAGTCATTCACATGAGTAGAGGCTGCAGTCACAGCTCTTCCTGGGAGCGAACCCATTTGATTTTAATCATGGATGCATGCATTTAAGACACTGTGTTTAATAGTGAAAAGTATGCAAAAATGAGAGACGGAAATGAGAAATGTTTAGAACTAGAGAAGAAAGGAGAATTACTTTCCTGAGTTTCTGTTGAGGATATGTGGTAGAAATGGGAGAATGATGGAAGCAGAGTGGAAATAAAGTTGTCTAGCCCATAAAGTTGCTATGCAGTTCAGCAAATCAAAATAACAGCAATTCAGATGTATCTTAACATATTCTGAAATTCCAGAAAACTTATACAGCTGTGACTTGAGGGAAAAAATAAAGCAAATGCTATCTTAAAAGCTGGGTTAAGTATTCTTGATTTGTGAGATCACAAGGAATCTTTAGCCAGCTGGAGCCTTCAGGTTATTCAGTGATTCTAAGTAGAAATGTGAATGACTAATGAAATAAATAGTTGTCTTCCTCTTAATTTTTCATTTGTGGGGCCAACAGTTTTTACGTTTCCTGAGGCACTCGGCATATATTATTGAGGTAGTATGTTAAAATGATCTCGCCTCATTTATCCTCCCCCACAAAATAGTTGAGATGTAACTTTCCAAAGAAAACATCTGAAACATTTAATTTTACCTGTCACTTTTTTCATTTTCCCTGTTAGAACGCTGGGCTGTATGTTTCTAACGGGAGTTTTCATGTGAAGGGTAGAATAAACAAAAGTATGATTTAACATTCAGAGACCAAAAAATGACTAATGGGTGACTCTAATTCCTTTTCCAGGTCCTAGGTATACATAGTTGAAAGCTATAAAGGTAACAAAGGTTATCAGGACCTAGAGATAAGAATTAGGAGTTGTTAAGTTTACTGTCTAAAATCAGAGTTTCCTCATTTTTCTTCCTACTATGTGAAGTAGTAGTTCCTTGGATTTTCGTTATTCACACTGTCACATTAATGCTCTATTGTGATTTATCATTTTCAAGGAACAGATATTCATATTTGGTTCATCAAGATGTATTTTGTAGTGTTCTCCACCTAGACACACATCTTTACTTTGTCTGAATATCTTCTCTATTATACTGATGATTCTTTATATTTTGGGGAAGTACTTTTTTGTTGTAGACTGTATTTGTTTCAGTGTTTTGTGCTAGTCTCTTTAGCAAAGTCTTCTCCACTGTAGATCAGTCTGTCAGCTGGTGTGACTTTATGCTAAAGCCTTTGTGTGCTTCCCAGTTGATTTTTCTGGCTGAAGCACTGTAGATATGAACCCTGAACAGATTCACATCTTCACTTGGGAGTAATGTTATGCAAGCAGAAGTAGCGATTGAGCTTCTACTGATCATAAATTGAAGTTAGTTTTGCTGAGCCCCAAGAGAAACAGGTTTAAGTGATTTGAAATAAAAACTTTAATTACTAACTAGCTGTAGAAAAATACTTTTAGATTATTTTTTTCTGGAACAGGTAATTCCTGACTTTACATATGATGCTTCTTCTTTGAAAGTATTCATAATGAATGATGCTAGGACATTTTGGCTGGTTGTTTCTCTTCTAACTACATTCAAACTGAATTAGATTCAGTGTTTGTCAAGCTGATCTTGCTAAGAAAATAAGCTTTAAAGTGCATTATGCATGTCCGAAGTCTATATGAGATTGTTTGCTTTATCTCTTCCTGTTGCTTTTTGCTGTACAGTGAAAGACTCACTGCACTATGGATTCCTTTTTCACTCTAACACATTACGGTCATAGCAATCTGTTGTATAAGACAGAGCTCGTTCAATGAATGGATGTACTTTCAGTCATCAAGTAAACTCTGTTTTCACTGGTTTGACTTAGAGAAAACGAATATTTGTTAGGATATTTTATCTTGTCATCACTGTCTTTTTCTTCTTTGGTTATTTTATGAAGTTCTAATGCAGCTCCTGTTTAAATCAGTCATAAACTGTACTCTATATTCAAAATTTTCTGCTGCACCTGTCTTAGGCAAAAAATATCTGAAGTTCCAAAATATAATTACATTTTTATCCTCTATGATATCCCCACAGAACAGGCAGAGAAGTAGTCTGGAAAAATATAATGGCCTTCACTGTGCTTGTGCACCTGAGTGTATATGGCCACTTTCCTGGCTGAATGCAGGGAACGCATCTTCAGCAGAATCGGCCACTTGTACTAGAGACTTAGATGATGCATTCACACACACACCCCACCATGTTTGCCCACCATGTAAAGGCTGGATTCACAGGCTACTTTTATTGTGGAGATAGTGGTATTCATCCCCACCCATGATCCTCAAGTAACCTAGAATCATATCATAGAACATCCTCCTTTGTCATTCCTAGTAGTGATGTGTAGGGGTGGTGTAACACAAGGGAAGTTGAGAAGGGTAGTATCAGTCAAACTAAGACCAGCCTCAGGTAATTTATTACTGTTCACTACATTTAATACTGACAAAGTGGAACTGTTTATGCATTGGAAAATGGAAAAAAGTTGCAACATGCAAGTGCTATTTACGATATGCAAAATCAGTCTGTAAATTATATTTTTGTTATTGTTTAGCTAACGCTTGGCACGTTACAGAGTTCTCATGTGCTTGTGTGCCTTCATGGGAGCCTTACGTAGGATTTCACTGGTGAGGGTACATTGTGCTTCATGTTTAAATTTTGCCCAGAATCCTTTGATTCTAGTTTGTTTTCAGATCACCTTAAATTTCCAACAACTGCAGAAGACACGAAGACATTTTGTCTGAGGAAGGGTATGTTTCATCAGACCATGTAAATAATTTTTGGCTTTGGAAACTTGATTAGAAGCAGTGCACGTAATATTTTCCTTAGACATAACCGAGTCCTCAGCTTTGTCTTTTGCCTGAACTGTACTCCTTAGGCTCCCAGACCACTGACCTGAATGCCCACATATGGTTTTGGACTTTCTGTGATAGCCATAGTTCATGTGTGGGTGATGAACGGCTGAGTAAGAGCCTGGTTTCATCTTTGGTTTCATTATTGGCTTCTAGTTTGAAACACTGAGAATTTGCATCATTTTTGTGTGGTGTATGGGATTTTTGGTTTTGATTCATGGAAATAATGACTAGAGTTTGGGACAGCCACATTTTTTCTTCTCAGAGACAGTTTATCTCTAATTTAATGGACTGGTTTCCGTTTTTTTTTTAGCTTTCCAAATGTGCAATTATCCCATTAGAACTCTACCAGAGTCCAGGCTAGTCAGAGAGCAACAATCTCATTTGGAGGGAGGGGAGAGGAGCTTTGGGACTTGTGTTCATTTTGATGGTGTAACTCTTTCTCACACCCACTAGAAATTCCAGCCTGAATCTTTTCACTGAAACAGATACATTTCCATGAAATATTACTGTTTAAAGAAAAGGTATTCTAAAGAAAAAGTGTCCTCAAGCTAATTTTTTCTTGTTTTTGTTTTTTTCTTTTTTTTTTTAATCTGCTCTATCTGTAGAGTTCTATTACGCAAAGGCTGTAAGCTGAAATGGTTTCTGGACTATAGGAATATATTTCTGTAGGACTACAGTACTGAACAGTGTCTAAGTGGGACTGATGGCTTCCATTTCCAGCAGTGCTGATTGAGTTGACACCCAGAACAAAGGACCACGATCAGTCTCGCCAGGAGTCATTCTCAATAATATCTAAGGTCTTCAGTAAATTTTTCACTTCATAAGCTTTGCTAACCTTAAAAATAAATAAATGAGTACTAAATAAATATTTCAGAGAGCAGTCATGGAAATCTTACAGCGTAAAGCCTCAACACACTGCAGTTGGCATTTTGCATTGCCAGCAGCCCTGAGCTAAACAGACTGTTCTGTGTTGATGCTGATACAGATTGTTCTATTTTTTAACCTGCATACTGCTAATCAAATAAGCATCAATGTGAGATGTGTGTCCTTTAAACTGCAACCATTTGCTAACTGGAGTGTAAGTCCTGCTTCAGTTCCAGGCCTGATGAACAGCACTTGGCACTGGACATGGTGGTAGCATTTCCTACTGCTTGTTTTCACTTGGAAAACAAAGCAAACTTGGAAGAGTTGCACTGTTTTGCTTTATTTTATCATTCCTCCATTTCCTCCCGTGTCATGGAACAACACTCTTTACTTAGTGACAGGATGCTGTGTTGTGACTTGACGTTGCCCAGCTCCTTCATTTCTCTGCCAACAGCATGCTGTGGAGCAGATTTGGTACCTAAAGGAACAGGGCAGCTGAGAGACTGTGTACAAAAAAAAGCAGGAGTTACTTTTAAAACAAATATGTCTGTCTTACGGGAAGATTTTTATAGACTTCTAATCCAATTATGTTAAAGCACTAGTAATATAGTTTAACTTGTTGGCTTTATTTTTAAAAAACATCTGGTTTTAATCAGAGTTCTTGAATAAGACAGCTATCTCTTTACAATAAAAAATTGCTATACTATAAAGTGGCAAAATGAAGTGTTTCTCAGATACTTTAACTGGAGTATAACAGTTGAACAGTGGTCTAAACAGCATCTCTTTTGAACTTGGATGGAAGTTGGTTGGTTTTAGATGCGTCTTCAGAGCTTTGGAAATGTGTTATGTGGATTTTGTGCAAAAATAAGTAGACAGTTACATTTTCTTATCAGAATACATCAAAATAGTGGGGAGAACATTTTCTCTGTGCTGCGCTGTTGATAGCGGCTGTCTTGCTAGTTTGTGCTTAGTCTTTGGTTTTCATGAGGAGCCTAATTTTCTTAGACTTTTCATCCTAATGCAATTTTTCCTTATTACTCCCACTACATGGATTTATATTTTATTACCCAATTTGAAATCCGTTTTTAAGAAATTATTTAACTGATAGCCATTTATCCCAGCAGAGGCTTCAGGAGAAGCCATTTCTGCCAGCAGAGCTTGAAATAGCCTTGACAAGTTTGTGATACTAAGCTTTGTGATGCAGCATCAATATCCACTTGCGATTTCCTAGTTGAAGTCTGTGTGTAGATGTCAGAATGGATCATGTGAAACTATGTCGGTCAATTAATCACTGCCAATGAGCCATGGCATGCCAAAGCTCCATTGCATAACAGCCTCCTTGTTAAGTTCACAAAATCTAAATCCGCAAGCCAGACCTCCTTCTCTAAGACCTCCAATAGAGGTTACAGAAATGTTTGCAGGGAAGTACATTTACTCCATGAAATGAATGTTGCAGGCTTATAGTGTTATCTTTAGGGAGGAAAAAGAAAGAAAGAAAGAAAGGAAAAAAATGTGGAGGTTGTCTTGATTAGTTTGATGGAATTGATTATGCTGGGTAGGTCTACAGTAAGTCTTCTAATGTGAATGTAAAACCCATACTGAGCAAGTACACATAGTGTAAGTGAAAATAAGATGGAATCTGAACATTATTTTTCATAGCAATGACTGCTATGAGGCAGAAAGTGTCACAAGAGTTTAGTTCTTCTGCACCCCCATCTGTTTCTTTGCCCTGATCTTGACAGATGCAGAACCACAGGGTAAGAGAGGTAAGGAAAATCAAAAATGAATAGTAGCCTGACATACTACAAAAATAAATTAAATTCCCCTGACAAGTAAGTCATTGTTACGGGGAGGAGAGTGTGAGGGGGAAAGGGAGTCCGTTTTTTACTTCACTGGCCCATTTAGGAAGTTTGGTCACTGGTATGAAGCCATACAGCTGCACACAATATAAAGTAAGTTTAACAGCATATTTGGTGAGTTTATAACTTCCCTAGGGCATTTTAACATTAAAAATAGTGATTGTTAACCTGGTCCATCTGAACTTAAATATGAGCTTACTTTGCAAGAAACGAGGGGTGATGGCTCAAGTACTTTTCTGTGTTTTATTATTGCATGAGGACTTACGTTGCTTGATAGCTGCATTCTGTCTGGTTTTGCATTTTGTACTCAACAGGGATATGCAAATCTGTAGTCTCAGTGAGGATGGCAATCCCAGTGCTGGGTTATAAATATGTCCTTCTACAGTTATGCACAGATAGTCGAAATTGAGTAGTCGACAGATAAAGCAGTAGTTGTGTGTGATGGACATTAGTAGTCAGTACCTTACGTGTGCATTATCTGAAGACTAAAGATTTTCACCAGAAGCAAAAACTCTTTTTAAAACACTAGTGTTTGAGACAGGAAGCCAAAATAAGACCAGAAACTGTTGAAAAGCATGTGAGAAATTGTTGTGTGCTGTAAAGTATTACCGTTGCCATATAGGCTGAATCACATAAAGTCACAAATGCTTATGGTTGGAAGGGATCTCTGGAGGTCATCCGGTCCAACCTCTCTGCTTAAGCCTATAGCAGGTTGCTCCGCACTATTTTCAGGCAGCTTTTGAAGTCTTGCCTTATTTCAGGGAAAAGCCACTTGCTAGGTGTTTTGGATAGAGCTCTAATCTCATGTACTACAGCCCTGATACAGTTCGTACAAAGTTAGCAGTTAAAGCGGGAGAAATCAGACTGCAGGTACAAATACTGTACCTACTATATGTACTACTGGCATACTATGGATCCCTTTCACCTACAAGCAAACTTCAAAACCACGTACATTAGAGAAGACAGCATCCCACCACTGGAGCAAGGATCTCATCTCAAGGGGACCCATCTCTTCTTTAGAGGCATCCATGCTCAGGCTCACACCCCTGTTGTCAAGAGGCTTGGCAGAGACATGTGCTGTATGCTTCCACACAAATAAAACTTGTGTTTTTTATGCTCTTACCTTTCCTTATGTTCTTCAGTTCTTTTGCTGTGGTTCACGATGAAGTACTTTGTATGGCTGGTAAAACTTTAATTCTTAAAGAAATTTTCTCATACTTCCTAGGCATGCCAGTTTCATTAGATGCCTCATTTCTCAGCTAAGAGCCTCCTGTTTTAAAATGACCACAGCTAAACCTTAACTCCCTTATGGGCAGAAATGCATCCATACAGCATCAAACAAACTGAGAGTGCTCAAACTTTCTATTATTGGCAGTTGGCAAAACAGAATCATTGCACATGGGGAATGGCTGTTTGGTTTTCACCACTGCTGGTTCAGGTAGGTGGTGTTGATGTTCCATATGCAATGCATGGAAATTCTAATATCTAGATATTATAAAAGCATTGGAATAGCAATTTTGAATTTTAGGGGGTGCATAAGTGTATATGTAACATTATATACGGACATATTATTGGATACAGTTCAGTGCTGGTTTGAATGGATAGTACGTAACCTATCATAGTAGCAGTCCTTAGGTTTGTTTTTGGCTGTTATCACAGAGCTGAGGACTCGGAAGTCATTTCCTAAAGTTTAAATATAACTTCTATTCTATATGGATGGTTAGAAAAACAATACACATATTGTATATGCACATCATCATGTTGACTGTGTATCACAGATGATGGTTATAGTCCCAGAACTGAGTTAAATTAGGATCAAGTGATGGATGATGCTGCGTGGCTTATCGCTTTTATTCAGGGAGAGATCTTGCAATGTTAAAAACATGACAAATAGCAATTCATCTAAAAATATTGCAATGTTCCTTCTAGATGATAAGAATTATCGTCCATCTAATTCCATTTGTTATGAACAAATCTTACTAACTTCTTAAAAATTGCTACAATATTTTGGAATACCCAAGCAATTTGAACTTAACTGTCTTAGGTTTTTTCCCTATGTTTTACCAATCTCTGCTAGCTGAAGTGAACACTGTCAGAAAGTAGCCTTTCGCCATCTCTTAAATATTTGGCGTAAACTGCAGAAGCTTGGACACGTATTTGCCTTAGCTATTGTGAGCAGTTATCTTGAAATAATTGGAACAACCTTTTTCTTTTTCTTTTTTTTTTCTTTTGACACCTCAAGTTGCAACATAATCCTGTTTAATAAACAGACAATTAAACGAGAAGATTAGAGGGAAACGTCTGGCCTGGGTAGAAAAGTAAAGGGAGGAATTATAAGCATTGAGCATTCGAATTGGCAACCGCCAGAGAAGTTTGTCCTGCTGCACCCTCTGGCATATATCCAGGACTTGCTGTATGTAGGTGTATGTCTGCAAATCCATTGCAATTTGTTCTCAGTACACATGCAGTGGGGTGGATACAAAGACAATGACTATGATGCTTTTCGGTGGACAGATGAGTTATAAGAATAATATGCACGTGCACTTGAGTGCAAATGGCAATAACAGAATTGGCAATTCATTGCTGAGAAATTGATGAATTCACTCATGAAGGAAGAAGCTAAAAATCTGACAAATTTGTATTTCAAACCTTCACCATATCGAGGTACTTGGATCAATCACAGAGGTGTTTGAAGTGATGGTATTGTGCAGGTTGGTGTACTGACCAGGCTACAGTGCTCTCCCCACTAGCAAGAGAATACAGATCAAATCTTTGAATTCCTAAGAAGCTGTCCAACCTAGGAGATGGACACAGTAAGGTACACTGGATTAAGCCTGCATTTGACTGAGTCTCTGCACTTATTGTGTAATTTTCAGCCATCTACTAATCTCATTCAGGCCGTCAACATTTCAAGTCTTATGTGAGACAGCATCCTTTTCTCTGGGCTTGTTGAATGTGATGTGCAAAATTTCTTACGTTCACTCAGAACATTTCTGGGAAGACCATTTCCCTCACTTGCTGCTTTCAACATGACACATGTGTCTTCACTGGCTCCTTTTCCTCTGTCACATCAAACCAGCGTTACTTGTCTTCACTTCGCATGCTGTTCATGTCATCTATACACCCTATCTGTCATCTCTCATTCACTATTGATTAGTTGACTCCTGCCTGCAGCAGGCTTCTGACACCTGCATTCAGCACCCACTTCTTACATTTTCAGACAAACATCTCTCTCCTTCTCCCATGCCACTCCTCAAGCTTGGGAGGAATCTGCTGTAAGTATGCTCTAAGTTATTTTATCCCCGTCCTTCAAATCTCAGCCTAAAGCTTTTGTGCTGTGATACTACTAGAAATGTTCAGAATGGCTAGACAGCTGTTGTACTGTAATTCTTCCCTTTCATGACAGTCAAGCTTGTTTTCCTACATCCTTCTTCCAGCACAGCCACTTGAAGAAAACATTGTCTGTATCCAGTTCATCTCTCTGAGAACTTTTGTTTTATGTATGTGTTACGGTAATGTGAACTATTTTTGGCAAAGGTAGTAGCCTACCCAGGCCAGGTTGTGCCACAGTAACGCAATTAAATAATTCTGGGGTTGCATTAGGGGGTTCAGTCTCACTATCAAGAACAGCTACATGCCAGCCTAATTAGCCTGGTTGCTAAGGTGCCAGTTGCTTCAGTGAATGTTGCCTCATATTTCATGAAACTTAATGTCAATGCTGTCTGACAGACTGTTAGGGTTGAGGAGCCTCACATATTTGTCCCTGGTCAGGTAGATGATATAGAAGAGTTCCAAGTATGGAACTCTTATGTATGTAAGCAGTAACTTGTGGGACACAAAGGTTAAAGACTTGCATATTATTCACAATATCCAGTCTAACTGGGAAGGTGCATCCGCTGATCTCCCTCTTCTCCCTCCCTGCTTGATGGAACGACAGTGACTCTCATCGACAAAGTGATTTAAAACATTAAATCGGGGATCTGATATGATTCATCCACTTGACTGTAGAGGAAAACTGGGGAGATGAAACTGAGATGTTTAAAGTTGGGAACCATGAATAACCTTCTTAGTATTGAGTGTGGGATTTCGAAGTCAAGAGCATAGACTAGTAAATGGATAGACATGCCATGACGGCTGTAGGACTTGTGCACTAGTTCATCCTCCACTTCGCTGCACATTAGATGCCATAATCAGAAACCCCGCAGAGGAGGATAAAGAGAGAATGAGGAAGTTTTGTTGTTGTCATGACCCAAAGACCACGATTTTGTTTGGTACGTCAGGGTGGTGAATTCCCAGTCCCACTGGTGTATCTCAAAAAGTGGGTCATTCAGGTTGAAAGGGACCTCGGGAGGTCTCAGGCCAATCTCATGTTCAGAACAGTGTCAGCACTGACTTCAGCCCCAGCTGCTCATTGCTTTGTCCAACTGGGAGGTTTTCACTCCAAGGACAGAGATTGCAAAACCCCTGGTAACCTGTTCCACCGTTCTTGCCTCATCACAAAAATTTTTGTCTGGCCCTAGCTGACCATCTTGGCAGCCATTCACTGGAGTCACTCCAGTTTTTCAACATCTTTTTTATGCTGTCAACTGGACATAGCATTCCAGATGCAATGGAACGAGTGCTGAGTAAAAGAGAATTACCACTTCCTTTGATCAGTAGGAATGTACAGCCTACTAGCTGGCTGTAGGACTTAAAATAGCCCAGGCTGCTGTTGGCCTTCAACAGTGCCTGGCTAGCATTCAGCCTACTGCCTATCAGGACATTGGGTCTGTTTCAGAAGAGCTGCCAGCCAGGCTATGCTGCGACAGTTGCTTTGTCTGTCCCATTTCTATCAATCCTTGTTGAATTTCCTCCAGTCTATCCAGATCCATCCAACTGACGGAACATATAAACAATTTCCACCAGCTTGGTGTCATCTTCAAATCTTACAGGGAAGCACCTCATCTTCCACTCAAGGTCACTGATAAAGGTACTAGCTCTATTTTCAGTGGCATGGGTTCGTTGTGGTTTAAGCCAGGAACAGATCCACATCACTCTACCATTCACTCACTCCCCCCACCAGGGGGACTGGGGACAGAAATGGAAAAAAAGATGAAACTTGTGAGTTAAGTGCAGTTTAATAGAAAGAGACAGAAAAGGATGGGAAAACAATAATAATAATGATGATAAAGGAATATACAGAAGTGTTGCACAATGCAGTTGCTTACCACCCGCCAGTGAGACTATCTAGAGCCATCTCTCCCCAGTTTTATTGCTGAGCATGGTGCCACATGGTATGGAACGTTCCTCCAGTCAGCATGGGGCATGGTTCTTTACCCTCTCAGCAACTTGTGTGCCCCCGGCCTCCTCACTGGCAGGGCAGCACAAGAAGCTGAAACGCCCTTGGCTCTGTGCAGCGCTGCTCAGCGACAACTAAAGCATCAGTGTGTTATTAACATTATTCTCATTTTAAATCCAAAACACAGTACCATACTAGCTATTAGGAAGAAAATTAACTGTCCCATTCAAAACCGGGACAGGGTGTCATGCAGTATTAACTTAGTTTCATAGCCCTGTTAGTGAGTTTTTAAAAGTGCCATAAATGATGCATTTTAGGTAAACAGATCATGAGAAACAAAAGGCAAAGTGATAGGAAACCTTTGATCAAATAAGTTCACGTTGTCATGAGTTGTCCCAGTCCTGGACCTGGCCTAACAAATTTCAAATCACACAGCGTGTCTGAACGTTAGAGAGGAAACAGAATTCCACTTTAAGCTGAGACCATCCTGAACCCTTCATTATGGTTTCATAGCTACCTATAATATATATACAGACTTGCGTATAGTTAATTTTTACTGAAAGAATGTCTCTTATGGCTGCAGCCCTCTGTGCCAAGTTTCTAAATTGAGTGAGCTTTTCCAGCAGAGTTACTGACCTCTGAAACAGGGTTTCTATCATGAAAATGCTGACATAACCTTTAACTGTAGAGCCACGAACAGCTTTGTTATATTACTTGTTCCTAGCTTATGTCCTTGCTCTGGAAACAGTGGTGGCATTGTCTGTTGCTAATCGTGTTAAGGGACTGGGGAGAATTGGCACTGATATCAGGAGAAGTAATTTAAAATTAAAAATTCACCTTACGTGAGTTGTACAAGCTCAGGGGATTTTTACATTAATATCTTTAGCTTGGAACTAGGTATACGATACCCTAATTTTTTTTTAATACTCTTCAAATACATCAGATTGATAAAGAACATTTACTACCTCTAATATATTTTGAGTATTTTAAGCTGTCTTACATTTATAAATCTGACCGGTGGATCTAATCGCCTTTTTTATGTGCTCTTTTTCCTCAGTACTTCATGTAAAGAGAAACCAAAGCCTCACACAGTGTTTGCAGCCTCTCCTGATCTTAGTGTGAGTCTTGCAATAGACAGTGTTTTCTTAAAGTCCCAGCTCCTGGAGTTAGATGATTGCCTCAAGAGCTCGGCTTTTCTGCTTCACAGCCCATGAGAGTTCCCAGAAAAGACCCAAAATCTGAATGCTAAAAGATCCAAAGTAACAAGCAAAAGGAATCTAGAAATTGCAGTTTTGAATATTTGTATGGCTTTTTCAGAGGACCTGTTTTTTAAAGGCTTGTAGTGGCAATACTTGGAATATAATCATTTTGAAAAGAACTGCTTGGAATGAAGATTGCCACCAGCGCTCCAGTTGTTAATGCTGTCACCTAGAGGTGCTCAAAGCAGAGTTCTACAGCTGGTTGCTTCTGATTTTTACACCCTGGGTCACTGAGGAATCCTACTTTATTATTTATTCTTTTAATCGTAGTGAACAGAAAAAAAAAAAACAGTGGTGCCCTTTGTATTTTGCTACAGATAAAGTAGCATAGGGGCTGATGCAGCCCTGCCATTAAGTGTCGCAATCAGTTCTGGGAGGAACTGATGATACTCTCCTGCAAAAGGCTTGTGCTGAGCAGCCTGTCAATAGTGTGTTCTTTCCAGAGGTGCTAATTTCCAGAGATAAAGAACTGATTGCTCCTAGTGAGAAATGCAAAGGAGCTTGCAAAAGCTGTTAAGAGTGGGAATTAACAAACATGGGAGGCAAATGGCTGAATAGATAATTTTCAGCCAATTAAATCTTTGTCAAACAAAACCCGTAATTCCCCACTATTTCAGCTGCTGTGTGATTGGTGTCAAGCTTCATTTTTGCCTGAGGAGGGTAGGAGGAACTTTGTCAGTTTTTCAGCAATTCTCTCTTTTTTTGTTTTTCCTGGATGAATTAGCCTTTCCTTTTCTATCTGCGTAAGAACGTTATTGCTGGAGTCATGCGATTGTCTTACTGGTATGGAAAGACAGGTAGGCAGAGGTAGTCTTTACATGCGACTCCACAAGGCCTTCAAGGGCTACGTAAAGTCCCACTAAGCAAAGGCTTTTGCCTTTCATGTTTCAAAGTCCCCATTCTTACTGTGCCGTACAGTTCTAATGTATTCTGAAGTCTTGAGTAACCCAACTGCTGGATGAGATCATCTTCTTAATGACATCAGCAGCCAGCTACTGAAAAGGTTCGCCATTGTCAAAGTGCTCCTTTACGTTGTTGCTTAATAAATGCATTAATCATAATTCAGTAGGGAAAAAAAATACTGATCTGTTACAGTAAAACCATCTGCCTTTTATTTCTTTGGTTCAAAGAAGACCTGAGTTTGAAATTCCACTCCAATTTTCCACGATGTGTGTTTTTCTGCTTTCTTTTTTCTAACTTCGCTAATTTATACGAATGAGACTTTGAATGACTGAAACCCCCAAGTAAATCTCTAAGTCCTTAACCACTTACTGCTTGCTTGATATAGCATTTGCTGTTGTTTATAGTCTGCTATCCATGGGATTGGTTTTCGGTGTAGTAAAGCACTAAAAATCTCATAGAGTTGGATCAACTTGGGTGTTCTGCGGTTAGCATGGTGGTTGTTATGCCTAATTCCCACAGCAGAGCGGGGGAGTTAGGGGGAGCATCATAAAGAACAAAAGTTAGTGGATTGCCAGCTGAGTAAAGCCCTCACTGTGAACAGGTTTGGGTAATAGCAATATTTCTAAAGGGGAGGGTAATGACACTTAAGTGAGGTTGGTCTTAGTAAGCAGTTGCAGGTCTGGATCCAATAATGTATCATTTACTGCGTCTGGAATAGATCGCTTGAATAAATTAAGTGAACTCTTACCCTGCTGTGAGCTTTCTTGCTGTGTGCTCTGTGCTTATTAGCCTCCTAGCCCCTAGTTTGACCCTGTTCCCTTCTTAAATTAATGCATCTCCAATTCCCTAATCTAGACTTTTTTTCTTTTTTTAATCTCATGTTTCTTTGTTTCCACCCAACTTGAGGAAATAGCTGAGGAGTTTTCGATTGTTTACCCAGAGGCAAAATTAACAGGTGCATTCAGGGTTATTGTAAGGCTCATCAGATGTACTCAGGGCTTGGCTCAGCTCCAAATCTTGATAAACAAAACAGTATTGTAAATTAATTGAAAACTGACCAAAATGAAAGTATCACTTGACACATAAGCATAGTTATGGCATTTATTCTATTACTTTTATAGTGAAAGAGGGGCCATAAAATGGATGTTTCACCATGCCAGGGTCTAACTATCTGTCGTGTAGGCAGAAAGCACTAGTGACTTTCCATTCAGATTTGATGGCAAGATGCTACTGGGGGGGGAAGCAGTAGCATAACTTTTTAGTTTTACATAGCATTTTGAGCCATTATCAGCCTAGCTGGCAATAAAACACTCAAGGAAGACATTTCAGCTTTAGATAGGTTTCCTCTCACTTAAAACGGGTAACACCCTTAGCTCAGGAATATCCCGCCATTGTACAGACTGATTTTTGACAAGATGTTCTTCGTTTCTGATACAGTCGAAAAGGCATAGAAGTGCATTTGCTGACATTTGCCTGATTTGGTTTGTAAGAATTTAGCAAGAATACAGAGCATGGAGAGGGTAGAAGGGTTAAAAAGAAATACATTTTAAAATGTGTTATGGCTTCATCCAGGGATCACTTACAGGAGATTCTAGCCAGCTCCACTTTATGTTCAGAGGCTTTGTGGTAGGGACAAAAGGTCTTTGAGATTCAGCTTCCTCATCATGAAAACTAAAACTCATATTTTTTTGGAGAACACTGTCGCCCTCCAACCACTTCTAGTGTTAAAGACAAAAGACCTTGAAAAGTTCTTTGTTGAGAGGAGTTTTGCAATCATTCATGTGTCACAATATGCTAAGACAGTCTAGTTTATAAAATACCAGGAAGTTCACAACGAGCTGTTTAGTGACCTTGTAATAATCTGTCGTTTCAGTCAGATTTCGTGGCAAGTGAGCATTTTAGTTGTCCTTTTGAAAACTGAACTCAGTAAGACCAGAAAATAATTCCTGGGCTGTTCAGCAGATAAGGAAATGTTAGAAGATGCAAGAATTTGGGAAGGATGGAGGGGGTCGGGGGGAGTACTTCTTTATGATGTCTTGGAGACAACAATTTTAGCAAAGAATTATAGAGTAGTCACTATATGACAGTAGCACTAATTCCAAAACCTGTTTCTCTTTGGTACGCTTCTGTTTGTTGACTGGCTTTTTGTTTTGGAGGAAGGAATGGGTAGGTATCTCAAACTTCAGAGTCATTTGCAGTGGAGTATAGAATAGGACTGAAACATCAAGGTGACAGTGATACCTTTATGGTGAAATGCTGAGTGGTGTAATGCATTGCATTTAATGTGCAGCCTTGAGCCCTACACCTGTGCTCTGCCTGATGATCTCTTCCAAAATGTGGTTATGTGTTCCAGATGTCAGAGTAGGTTTGTAAAACTAACCATTAGAAGAAGTGGTTGTAGGCACTGTCTCCTGACTTTTCCTAGCTTTGATACATCAGGTAAATTCAGAAGCTAAACAGGGAGAACCCGCGTTGCAGTTTTGCTGGCCAGTATGCAGTGTCAGTAGTGGTGACAATCACAAGGCTAATTGCATACCAGAGCAACTGAGGACACCCTCTCCTCCTTCCCATTTCTCTATCTATGCTAATCAGTGCAAGTCTGAGCTGATTTTCAGACCTGTGTTTCCCTGCGGGAGCCTGTGGCAACCCAAGTTGCACTGCATCTTGTGGAGAACAAACTGTTTTAGGTTGGCCGAAGATGAACAGGACGTTTCCTCACTCGTGATTTCTCCACGCCTTCTACTCACATTGACAGGTTTCTCACATAATGTTATCTTTACCGTGGCTTTGATTCCTGTAAGGTTTTCACCTGCACATTTCTACCAGGTTTGTAGATCTTAGTTTGCCTTAAATGCTCTTGTTCTTAATGAAGTTTGAGTAGATCCTTGTGTTTCTCTTGGCATCCCTATGTCACTCAAGATGCTGTCTAGATCTGTGATTGTTTCAGAGTTGGCTTCATCTTTGAGATAAGTACAGAGAGGTAAGAGCCTCTCAATTGCCAGTCTCCTTAATGCTAGAATGAAATGCTATCCAAAGCGTATCTCTGTTTGAGACCCCATGCCATTTTTCATGCTTTTGATCACCGTGAAGTAATTCATTCAAATGTCAGAAAGGTTAATTAATCTATCACTGAAATTAACCTGGGCACTTTTCAGTTGCAGAGCTATTGCCCTGCGTACTATCTAGACTCAGGTCTTGCTTTAATGTTTACTTTTGCTCTCAGTCAAGAATTTCTTCCAGCTGTAAAGAACAAAACATGGTATGGTTTACATTTTTATAATTGAAGTTTGAATGCAAAGCTATAGCTATAGGGATTTATGAACATTATTTATAGGAATTTGTGGACAAACTGGTATGTGTTTGAATGATCCTTGTTTTTTTAACTCATCAAAATGCTTTTTCCATACCCTAGAGATTTATTTAAATTACACCTATTTATGAACTCTGTTACTGTATTAATGCATAACACTCTGCAGAGCTAGTGAATTTTACCTGTGTGTGAAGCAAGGGTAAGGTAAACCAAGGCAAATCCGAGCTGCTAGCAGTTACTGCTACCTTTGATAACAGACCTGATTTATTCTGTACTTTCAGAAGAGGCTCATTGCTTATATGTTGCAAATACCCTGCATGTATTTAGGTTTTGTTTCTCAAACTGCTGCTTAAGTCTCTTGCAGAACAGTACTAGGATGGAGACTGTTGACTAAGCTGTCTCTCAAACATCTGTAGCGTAGCATGTTGAGAGCCACTATAATCTTAGTAAATGAAGGTCATGTATTTTGGGAGCTATCTTTCTGCAAGAGGACCGCCAATAATTCATTCTTCTGCAGCCATTAATAAGATGATGCCCACAATGGGAAAAGAAGGATTGGAACGTGGTTTTCAATATGAATAGTTCCATAAATAAATTTATATAGAAAATTCAGAAATTGCAGAAAAAAATCAGAGTATACACCATCAGAACCTGTATTCCTATGTCTGAAGCAAATTAGGTCTCCAGAAAAACACTGTCACACTGTAGATTATTATAGCACAGGTGGTTTCAAGAGAACCAATAGAAATCACCAACATATAGGATATAGAAAAGAATGAATAGCAAATACGACTACATCAGTTTGGATTAGATGAGCTGCACAGAATTTACCTTGTAGCAGCAGAAAGAGAATGTTGACCTATTCACTTGAGCCAGTGCTTTGCTACACTATTTTAGTGACATGCCAAATTTGCTGGTTTTTTTCTTCTGGTCTTATTAGCTCATCTGCCACTCAGATGCATTACAGTACTTCCTTGAGGATTTGCTTGAGTATTGTTTTCTAGTATTTTCGTAGTCTGGGGCTCCATGCTATGACTTCTTGCTCTGAACTTCTTGCTTATGTTAGCATTTGCAGGAAGCTTGGTTCCAAGTATTTGATCCTGTAAATACTTGCAGTTTCTTAACTACGTGCATTAAGCCTCAGTGTCCTTCCCAGTTCCCAAATGATAGGATATAGGTTTGAGTCTCAGAACAGTACCTGAAAATACCTCTGAGAAGGTACGTACAGGGTGTACATTTTGTCAGCGCAGAGTCCTAATACTTCATTTTGCACGGTATAAACATGGTATCAAATACAATGAAAATCCTTTGAAGGCGTATGTTAAGGAAAAAACTAATACTAAATCAGCAGAGTCATTTTGCTCTACAGTTTTTTAGACTTTGCTGTGGATTTCAGGCATGGCTTAAGGGAGGAATGAATAATCACTCTCAACAGAGAATCTCTGCGTTTGAATTCTGTGGTACATTCCAGTAATGTTGAATAATCATTTTTGTTTTCCTTCGTGCTTGGGTATATGCACGCATGTGTGTGTTTGAAGGCCGTGAGGCATTTTATTTTCCTATTAGCAGCAGACGCTATATTTTTCTTTATGATATGAATTAAAAATTAGATTAAAATATTTTTAATTGAGATACTGCCTTTATCTAAACTAGAGTGCGTTTAAAAAAAAAAAAAAACATTCTACAGAGTGCAAATTACTTTACAACATTCTTTTTAAATTAAACCTCTTAAAAGTAAGATAACTACATGGAAATAATTATCTGGCTTGCAGACTTCTGGGTATGTGTTTTGTAGAGTAGCCTATTTTCTGGGGGAAAGCAACGGGGTTCAGTTGTGCCTTCTTTAGAGCCAAACAGCTGATTAGCTGTGGTAAAGAAATATTGTGAAGCTCACCTGTCTGCTGAGCACTGCTTGTAAATCATCTTCTGTGTGTCAGTGGCTTTGCTGCTACAAAGTCTTGTGTATGTGGTTAATGCTGTGCCATGTGAGCATTCCCCTCCAGGTAATAACTCATGCTGAGTAAAATAAGGGGTAATGGTAAATCTTCTTAGACTTGGATCCTGTTTGTGAAGCTATGTTTGTGCATGTACGTGTGCAAACACTGTAAATAGCCATGTGTTACACTTCAAAAATGCCTGTTTGTAGCTGAGCAGTATTTCTGTGTGCTGTTCACCAACATTCTTTAAATTTAGTTTGTGCTGTAGCAGCACTGGAAGTGGAGGAGTAAGTCTTTGTCTCTTAAACCCGAGTGCTTGCTTCAGCAAATGAAGTTTTTAGATTACCTAGTAACTGGCTATCTATCTTGGCTAAAGCAAAGGTTATGTCGTACCAACTCTCAGAAATCTTTAGGGGAAGGCACAACAAACCAGGCCACTGTGTGGGATTTTACTCTACCAAATTTTCTCCTCGCAGTCCTGCACAGAACCTGGAAGTTCCAGGGGCCACAGAAAGGCCCTAGCTGTCTGCTTGAAATGCTGCTCCCAAACCTGGTGTCCTTGCAGGCAGACTTCATCTCCAGGAGGATGCATCTTACTCCTTCCTCCTGCATAGGAAGCTTTTTGAGGGCCATCCGCTGCCTCTTCTCCCTATACTTCAGAGAGGCATCTGGAGGAGTTACTGCAACTCAGAGAAGTATTAACTCTGTGAAGTTATTTGTGTTGTTTGAAGTATGGCTACTCCCTGGTACTGTCATCTTCTCACCCATGGGAACCTGACCTTGTGGAAGAGCTTGTGTGGGCTCAGTGTCATCATTTAAGCATGTCAGAGATTGTTGTTCTTTGCCCTGCACTCTACTCTTGTTACCGGAGAAGAACACTGAGCCCATAATCGGTAACAGAAATCTTGCTTGATGCTCCTGTTAATAAATGTTGCACACAACTGAGTTTATTGTCCCCCTATACAAGTTGTCTGTAATGCAATAAAAATGCAGTTAGCAGATGCTGACCATATCACACAATTCAGCTCAACAGTATATTTTTATTTTTTAGACTGGAAATTAAACAATCCCCTTTCATTGGGAGGGAGAAGATGTATCTGATTTAGAATGACTGGAGTAGTAAGTCATGGGCAGGATGATGGATCTGAGATATACTTGAAGGGATAATTGTACACAACCAGTAAAGCTGGTAAATATTTAAGGGTCATGGGTTAAATGTCAGAGCCACAGTACTTGAGCTCAACTCCATAAAGTATCAAGAATGACTGGTAATTAAATCCAGGGTATATTTCACCAAAGGGAAATAAATTTGACAGCTAACAACCAATACTGGATTACCACCTCTCAGAGGTTAGGGATCATGCTAGTAATTGTAGGTGGTTTACAGTTGTTAACATAATAGTAATAGGTAGAATGATTGCTTACTCATAGACATCACAATACCAAGCAAAGCTAAATCTTCTGTGTGTGTTAAAGAGAAAAAGAGCCCACTAATCATTACAGTGACTTCATTTTACTTCACTCAGCATTTTACTGTTTAAAATAAACATCCTTAGGCTGTTCCTGCTTGAATCTCCAAAGTGAATATAATCACGATACACTGTCCTCATCTCTCCCTTTAAATTGAATGTAGGGAGAATTCAACATTCTAAAAGTTCTAAAGCCACTACAAAGTGGCTTTGTAATATCTTTTTTTCTCTGTTGTATAATATCTAGAAAGCAACAGAACACAGATAGATGAGTCTACGTCTAATGATTGTGACCAACTCCTCTCTTCCTGTCCCCGTTCCAAAGCAGATTTTTACAACTGAATAATTCTCTCTTAATAAGTTACCCGTATTAATTTGCTAATAACTAATAGAACATACTTTAGCTAAAATTTTCAAGATGTATTTAAAACCACAATTAGCAATTTGCATCATTTCACGTACTGGTAACTGGCACATTCCACTCTTGTTACTGGAGTGGAATCTAATGGAAGATTTGTTAATTAGAAAGATTCCTGTTTCTTATTTTAGGTGTTGAATTTGGATGCCATTTTTTTTCTCAGCAGGACTCACTGCTCATTAGCTGTTTTGTATTTGCGTGCAGAAGTAGGTACTTAGCACAACGTCTGGCAGGAACAAAGATTCATTTGCAAGATCTGGGTGCAGAAGTGAGGACTTTATTTAATATTGGAACAGAGCAAAGAGATTTGAAACGTTTAATCAAGTGGTATGGTAGCCCTCCAAAATGGCCCACATCTTGTCTTTAAAGCAAGTAATTTCTCTAGGTAAAACCTCATTGTCTTAAAAAGTTTTAAAGAGTAGCTTCTCTGACCCTGCCTGCTATTCCATTCACTGCAATCCATGTGGTGTTTTTAGTCACCAAAGGTTTGTTGTAATCACATTCAACTTATACTGGATAATCTGTTTGGGTGGAAAGACAAATGACTTTTCACATGTATGACAAACATAATTTTTTAATTGTAAACCAAACAGGATTTATTCATTTGGGGTTTGAAAGGAAGAACGTAAACTAAGCCAAAATTTGTATAATCGTGATAAATTGTCATGAATAAAAATATAACTGGGGGTACATATGTCCAGTGTTGAAAACTTCCTAACCTCTTGCAAAAAGTCTCGGGCTGTTCTTAATGTGCCAGTTGGACAGTGATGGCACAGATGGGGGAGTGACCCAAAAACCCGACCCCTGTTATAAAGCAGCAGGGTGTAGTTGGTCTCTTTGCCGATCACATTCCTTCTGGCTTGGGCTAAGTTAACTGGACTGATAGTACTGTATGTGAGCAGTAACGCAAGCTGGGGCGAAGACAAAAGGACTTACTGTCAGTATGAATAAGTTTAACTAAATCCCAGTGTGCTTGCAGGTTTTTCTATGGTTTTTGGCAGGATCCTCCTACTTAGTGTAATAAAGAGTACACAGTTCGTATTTTCAGGCTGTTGCTTGCCTCTGAGTCCCAGAGGTAGAACTCTGAGGAAAAACAACCTTGACTCAAGTGTGTAAAATGAGGTGATTCGTAACAAACTTGAGAAATGCTATTTATTTGTTTAGAGGCTTTTTGTTTGTTTTTAGGGGTCTTAGTTTTTTTAATCCTTTCCTGTATCGGCAAGCTTCCTGCTGAGGTGGAATGTTCCTTCAGGTCCTTGAGGGACAAGTGGGTTTTCTCAAGAGGCCTCCAAGCGACTGCTACCTGTCATTGGCATCAGTGCTGCTGTTCCTCCCTTGCTGCCTTTTTCTCCTCCTCTTTCTCACTGATTTTATTGCTCCCCAGTCTCCTTTTCTCCTGTGAGGCTGTGGGCAGCCAAAATGCATGGCACAACCCCTGGCTTGTCTTTCAGGCCCTCCTGTTTCCTCCTTGTGAGGCCCAGAGTTTCCAACGTCTGCGGTAGTGTCGGGTCTTCCTTTCAGAAAGGCCAAAGCTGCTGCAGAGATCCTGTCCAGACCTGTGGGAAAGTGTAGCACAGCAATAGCTATTAATACTGTTCCTTTCCCACTCCTTCAGAGAGGAACTCCCAACAGGAAGGTTTCGGCGGCCCGCACAACTTAGCGGCTTCTCTTTAACTCTTTGGCTCCTACATCATTAAGCTGCCTCAACAGAGCCACCTCATTTTCTGCCAAATGTTCATTGTCTCTCAAAATAATTACTAGCAGAGGTTTGCCATTAAGAGTCTTTACAAGAGCGTTTTCCCACTTCTCCCCAGGGAGACGTTAGTGGTGCTTGATTCAGAGATTATTGATGTCGACTTCAGTATTTGGAAATACATCTGACTGTCGTCAAGGTTAATAAAACTGCTGTAGAGGATAGTATCAACAGGTTAGTTTGGCTTACCAGTGACCGATCGCGGCATGAGAAGGAGTTTGCATGCTAACATTTTAGGACTGCAGTCTACCCTGTTCCTGGGGGTCTGCTCTCCCTCAGCCTTCATGCTGAACTTGAAGGAGTTCTGCATGTGTGTAGCAAGGGCAGTGTGGGGCTTCTCACGGCTCCGTGGTGAGAGCTAGCAGCCTGTACATTTTTTTTGACGTGCGAGATGGATATCTGCCTCTTCTGGCCTGTCTTGTAGAAACTATAAATTAAAAAGCTGGGGAGAGCAGATGTATGCATTTATCACTGCAACATAGGGTAAGCCACTTCCAGAGACCGTTCATTTTAAGTATAAGTCAAAGTTGCTGAAACACTAACTCTGGAAGTTTTCTCTTGGGGTGTTTTTTACACTTTCTGCTGTGCATTTTTGCTGTTTTTCCCTCCTCGGAAATAAAAATAATGTAGTCAGTTTCACTTTTGTTTCCAGCTTGATTCTAGTTGAGGTCATCCTAGTTTTTGTGTCAGGGTACCATGTTACCACATTTTCACCTTAACATAAAGTATTTCAGTTGTGAAACTGCAATTCACAGCCAAGTTTATCCTTCTCATGCCCCTTTAACATTTATGCCTCTTTTTCAGACATACCTTGACAACTTCGTTCTCTATTTTTTTGTGGAAAAATCAGGTTTTGAATAAAATTGTCAATGAAGTTCTTGGTAAAATGTCTTTAAATGGCGCAATCCCAGTGACTCTTGCATTAATAGTGAGAAGTAGTAAGCATAATAGCACTTTGTTAGCACATTCCTGGCATTTGTAATTTAAAATGAACTAACTCTTTTTTCTTTTCTTTTTTTTTTTTTAATGTAATGGAAGCTGTAGGATTGTAGCTCTGTCACAGATAGCGTTATGATTAGAGCATCCCAAAACCACAACCTTTTAACTGTGCTGTGCTTTTTCTAATTCTGACGGTGTTCTTATGTAACTTCATTCTTCCACAGTCCCTTCATTTATGTCTCCACACAAAACTAGGAATGCTGCCTGAAAACAAATACCTAAAAAGCACGACTTAAAGTGCTGCCTCTCCTCTTATTAAAAACTCACAAAAGGCACACACACGCATTCTTTTTGGAAAACTACCTTACGTAAGAAAATAAATGCTACTTAAGAGGAAATGTAACAGATGAAGTATAAAGAGCTTTACTTCCTGTATTTTGATTTTTAACCTTTCCCAAACTTTCTCTATTGTAAAGTTAAAACAAAGTCTTATCAGCAAGTGCCATATAGCAGCAGCTGGATAGCATTAGAGCCCTCTGCACAAGCTATTCTTCTTCATTACCTTTTTCATGACAGCTTTTACTTTGCACAGAAAATGCTGCTTTGTATTGGAGATTTATGTAATTCAGGTGTCTTCCATTCTGAATTAAAGCATGGCCACAGTTGAAATGAGTGGTTTACAAGTGGAGTCAATAGAAATTTATGGGAGAAAAAGATAAAAAGTACAATGTTCAGTGAAAAAACATGAGCTTATACAAGGACTTCAATGACTCCCCTTTCTTTTTCCCCACCTCATGTCATCCTGCCTCCCATTTGGGGGCATTTCACATCAGCGAAAGCAGAGCACTATTTTTGTTGGTTTGCAGAGGGAGTTTGACAGCATCTCTGCTTCTGGTTTCTGTGTGCATTTAAACTAAATAATCTGCTGGGTGCGTTCCTGTTAGAGCAAAAATAGCCCACGCTTTTGTTCACCTGATAAACTGATGTGGCTAATCTCAAACTTCTAATGTTTATTTTTAAATTCTCAAATTTATTTTAATGGCAATTTACATTTGGAGCCAGCAGAGTGGTCTGCTACCAGTACAGCACTCAGCCCTGGAAGAATTAAGAATCAGATTACAAGTGGGACTTCTTCCTCCAGCATTGCCCTAAAGAGCATGAGAGTGCTGGAGAAGTGTTACCTCTTATCCCCTCAAGTGAAAAGGCATCGGTTTGTGTTATCATTTCCAATATCTAGATAGGGTTGGGATTTTTCTGATCAACCATATGGTCACATTAAAAGAGTACTTTTGCTGAAAGGAAATTTTTGCAGGGGTGTAACAATAGCAGCAAAATTGCTGAGGAAGGTATGTCCAGCTCTGAAATGGAATTTCTGAGCTGAAAAGGTAACACTTGCCTCAGAATAACGACATGGCCAGAAGCTTCTTACCTTGGAGATCAGAAACCCAGGTTCAAGCCATCATTACTCAATGACAGCAAGATAGTGGTTTCTCACCCAGATCTTTCCAAGAACCCTTTGGCTGTTTAAAGCAAGAAGGCATTCCCTTATTGCTGCTGTGCTCTCAGTGAGACCCTTCTGCATATCGTAGTGGTACCATTGTCAGTCAAAGAGTCTGAGAACAGTAGTGATGTTTCAAGGGGAAAACCTTACCTGGCAATAAATTTCTTTATAATCCCCTCTGTTTCCATGCAAATATTTAATGTTAGCTGACTAAGGGACCTGTGCAGAGGAAGTCTACAGTTGGTGTTTCTCTTCTGAATGTGTGTTTAGGCCAGTTTCCTAAGGAAACAAGGTGTAGGCAATCGCACTGTTTTTCTGTGCCTTCCTCCTCTGTGGGAGCTTTTGAACCTGCTAGACAATCTCAAACAGGAGTCTCACAGGTAATTAATTTTCTTTAACTCTGAAAATCAGTGGCTGGGGAAGGGAGAGGGGCTGAAATGAATGTCCCACTGAGGGAATGGTAAGTACAATTTTGCTGTTGTCCATTCTGTTTCAGAGGAGCTGCCTGGTTGAACAGAACATACATATGCACACTAGCACAGGCTGTCTCTTGCTTGGGGACAATCACATTTTTCTAGGCTGAAACAGCAAGGCCTATGCCTGCCACTTACCTAGAAATATGACAGCGCAAACTGACAGCTTTTACAGGAACCCAGACAATACCAGGCTGAGCAGTTGTCTTTCCTGTGGTTAACTTCCTTTGAGGATGGGAAAAAAAAAAAGAAAAAAAAAAAAAAAAACTTTTTTGAAGACACGTCCACCAACTGGAGTTCTAGATTTTTGTGCATCTCCTCTCCAGTCCACAGCTGTGCTTTTCACTTCTGGTTATGGCATCATCTCTGGGATACTGCTCAATTTTAGGCAGGATGACTGACAGCTGTCTGTATCTGCTAGCGCCGGCACTTCTTAATCCAAACAGTCCTGTGCACCTGCAAAAAATAAACTGTCACCATCACAGTGTAATTACTTTTATTTTTTAATGTGCTTTAAAATATGTAATAGCATTTGTATGGCTCGTAAACTTAAAATACATAATGCTGTCATCATGCAGGGGCCAGATGATCAGTATTGCGTTAACTTTGCTTTTTTTCCACGCTACCATTTTTACATCTATTCATTTGAAAACTTTCTTCAACAGATGTAGCATATGTTATGGTCTGATGGCTGCCAAACTCCAGCTGCAAATTTCTTGAGGCCAAGACCCTCTTCTGAAACTCTTTGTCATTTCAACCTCACACACGTATTCGAGGACAGTTCTCCAGTCTTTAAAGGTCTTTAGGGACAAACCCCAGAAAGTTAGGAAAGAGCAATCAGACCTGAAGAGGGAGTCTGAGAGCATTTCAGTGCTTCAGTGCACATCTGTCTTGTTCTTATTTTAAAAATAATTATGTAATTTTAGAATTGCTTGTTTTCTTCTGTCAGGATGTCAGTCCCACAGTCCGTAACGCTTCAGTCTCTCCAAATGCATTTTCTCCATTTTGTTAAGCTTCCTATTTATCTCAGACCTTCCTTGTGCACAGCTCTTCTTTTTTGTTTTAGGGCTCTTAATTCCTGTTTAGAAGTGGAATGGAGAGTCTGACAGCTGAGCCTGGGTCCTTACCATTGTTAGGAACAGGTTTTGGACTTCGGTACAGCACATGTCTTAAATTGCCCAGAACAGCACTCTGCTTCCAAAGGAGTTGAGCTGGGCACCTAGATCTATACTCAACAGTCAGGTTTCTGTGCTTTGCCCAGCTATCTCTTCATAGTCCTGGCATCACAGCAACTGAGAGCATGAGAAAGTTGGAATGTTCTTGCTTAAAACAGTAAGTTGAAAAAGAAAAGAAACGCAAAGAGTCAGAGAGTTTGTTTTCAGATGGAAGGTAGGAGCAATAATTGGTACAAAGGCAGGCATTTGGTTTCCAAAGCATTCTGGAAACCTGCGTCAGCTCTGTGCTTGAAAAAAGACCAGTAGAGCGACTGACATGAAGTGCCAATGCTTTCCTACCCAGAGGGAAAATAGAGAGAGGTGAACTAAAATAGTCAGCAAAAGTTTTGTGTGCAAGTCAGTTTATATATATGCTAAAGAAACATTAGACATGGGATATATCAGGTTAAAGCTCCAGCTGGTCTACAGATGGAGCAGGGATTAGAGAAATGTGCCATCACAGAGGAGCACAAGGAAATGTTGAGAGTAACTGATATGAAAATACTGAACTTTCAACAGTGTATTAACTATTCATAGGCACTGCCATGCTGGCTCAAACTAAAATTTCATCTTGCTAAACACCCTGTCACTGTCAGTGGCCAATAGTAAAACCTTGGGAAAATCATTTAGAAAAAAAGAGGAGATGAGAAGCGATCCTTCCCAGCTTCCTCAGTGAGTAAGGTGTTCGACACCTGTGAATTTTTCAGGGCCTGATTTTGTTTCAGCACTTAAATATGGAATTATATTTCTAAATTTCCATGAGATTACTTGAAAACATTGACACAATTGTTTGCAGCCAAGAGCTTGAAAGATTATCTGGCTGGGGAAAATGAACATAGGAGGGGTTCACTTAAAATATTCTATTTCTCTGATTTGGATGGCAGTAAAGTGAAAGGTAGATATAGTACACATCTTAGAGAACGTGGCATGCGTACAACAAGTGCTGAATACAAACTGCTCTATTTTTGAATAGTAGTATTTTTGAAGAGCATTGTAGAACATCTGCTCTTCTGCAGTTCAGTGAAGTATAGAAAGGCATGATTCAGCCCTACCTTTCCCCAGTTCTACACTGCCTTAAGAACAGTATTTTCTTGTCAGTAAAACATTCCTACTTCTACTGGAGTGGGCAAAGTCAAATCTCAGCATGCTTTAGCACTGAGTTTATAAGTGTATCTTGGGGTCTCGCTTCACGTTACACTTCTGTTATATTTGGGCAAGGCAGAGGCTTGTTTGAAATTTGGAATTGCTTGGACAGCAGAAGTAAGAAGTGACCCTGAAGTTAGTGTTCTAATTGTGTAATTTGTCATTTTGTGATGATTTCTTCTGATTTTTAGCTGTCATTAAATGACTTAATTCCTGATCGAGTAGAGCATGTATGTGGAATATTAACAGGTAGCTATTGGCTCATCAAGTCTTGTCAAGTAGTTATATTTCTGCCTTGACCCATTACATTTTGAGTCATCCTATCAGAAGTCTTAATAGTATATTCAAAAAATTAATCAGTCATATAATGCTAGATAACAAATATTTGCAGAGAGTTAATGTATCGGCCCAGTTATACTTCCACATTTCTAAAATCTAAATAACTTCTTTTTCTCAGAAGTGTATATTTACACAGGGTTTGGTGGTTGGCTTTTTTCCCCAAGAGACATGCAACAGATGCTACCGTGTTCATTTTATTGCATCTTTATTGTTATATTCCTTAATAATTAAAAGGCCATCTGTGGGTAGCAGTTTGCAGCATACTTTTCCAGTTTAAGTTTTTGGATTCCTTCTTAAGAGTACAGGTCAACAAAAATGCTTGTGAGTGGGTGACTTTCATAAAGCAGGTGTGTCAGGAACATAATCATTTGTGCTTTCGTTTCGAGAAATTTACAGTTTAATTACAATACGCTCAGCTCTCTCAGGGAAAAAAAAATAAAAACCTGAGAAAAGACAAAAAAGGCTTTGTAATCCTGTGCTGTATTCAGGATTTAGATCTCACCTTGTAAAAGTTTTTATTGCAGCCTCCTCCTCCACTTGTGCCATGAAACAGTGAATCACCCCTTCTTGTCTCTAAGTACAACTGCAGCTCTCATGTTTTATCCTGACACCTCCTAGATGAGCTTTCCATACCAGGGAGAGGGAGGACATTTGATGCTTCTAATATTATTCTGACGCCTCCCCTTCTCCAAGGAGTCAACCTTGCTGGCTGTGTTGGCTGTGAATCCCAGCATGAGATCCCATTCAGGGTGATTAATGTATGCAGGAGCTCAAACCACCTCTCGGCTCCTTCCAGCACATTCATTCTCATGGCATAACGTTTCATGTGTTCAGCTGTAGGATGACCTGGGCAGAGGCCCAGTGGTGCTGATAATTTTCCATCCTTCGTATGAGTATCCAGAGAAACCCTTCCAAAACGACTGATGTTGGCCTCCCTCACTGCTGCTAATGATCTTCAGTAGCTGAAGACTTCCTTACTTGTGTGGCCGTAACACCTTGCTGCATGAATGTGCGGCCTGAATTATGGCTGGGAAGATAGAAAATGCTAACTCTTCTGCCTTAAAAAATGATAATGCTTCTCTCGCCTTTCTGTTCTTTTTCTTCCTTCACTCCCAGTCCCATATTGTTTTTCCAGATTATTTTTTCTCAGGGACTCATCAAGTGATGCTATTACAGAAGCTGTTCAGTAGGTTTTACGCTAGCTTTCCCTTTGGTGTTCTACTGCATTTCAATTTGGCTAAATACAAAAATCTACTGTAGTATTTATACGAGAGCCAATACTACAGTTAAAACGCTGTCTTTTAATAACCTGCTTATTTTAAGAAAAAATACTGACTTTCACTTGGACAAGAACATTTCTGTAATAACATAATAGTCAGCTCAAATAATGTGGATGCAATCGTGCCCATAGGATGAGGTATATTACTGAGAGAGATTTCCCCTGTTACTTTGCACGTGGCTGTTTCAAATTACCTTAATAACAGGGCAATGCACATAATAAGAATTGCACAATAAGAAGGTATCTAATCCAAAGTAAATAATGGCTGCATACTCTGTAGTAGCTGCAAGAGGCAAATGTATAATGATGTGTAGAACAAAGTATTTTAGGGAATGGCTCGTTACCTAAAACATTTAGACAAGGTCTGTAGGCAGAGATAAGCATTTTTGAAGCACATGAAAAGGTGCTATAGCTGAAAGCCATAGCAGAAGTTTTGATAAGTTTTTATAAAGTTTCTTCCCACCTCCGTTGTCTGCAGATTTTTAAAAAGGGGAAAGAAAATAGTTAAAAACAGTAAGCCTTGAATATCCAGATTTGTGGGAGGTAGAAGGAAAGCTTGTCCTGAAAATCTCCATGAAGATCATGTTTAGTCTTGAAAACTCATTGTTTTCTTGTAATGTACTTCCAAGGAAACCCCCGAGAGCTGCCTTCTTGAATTTAGGCCGGTGAAACCTGTGTGCTTTTTCTGCTGTACAGCTGTGGAAGGACATGGTTCCCTCACTGAACAACGAAGATTTTCTTTGGGTGCTCATGGCTGTCCCTGTTGCCTTTCAAGACTGTAGTTTCAGTCCCCGCAGGAAACTATCAAAGTCTGCAAGATGATCTGAAGTGGTGAACTCAATGGAAGAAACAGACGAGTCCCCCTTGACTTCCTTTCCCCATTAGGAGGTAGAGAGATAAGAAGAAAAGTGGTATATACATCAGTTATGAACACAAACTCATTCCCAAATGTGAGAGAAAAAGTGCCTCTGGCTTTTTGTTTTCCATCAAAACTATACCCTCTTCTCATTTTAGTAAATGTGGACTCATCTTTAGAGCTGGTTTTAGGCAAAAAAAGACTGAGGTGATGATTTTTCAGGATTTTTTTGGATTGGGAAACTCAAAGGTGTTGCTGTATTACCAGATGAATACTTGCATGTAGTTGAATTGACTGTAGATCAGCATCCCTCTTAATTTTCATACGCTTACCTCAAATAAAACTACACACATATTGAACATTCCTAGGAAAGCAAAAAAAAAAAAAAAAAAAAAGCAAAAACAAAAAACCTGCCTGTATTTCTGTATTACAAGGAGGAGCTCCCGTGTGCTACAGTCTGAGGCCCAGAGAGCCCATGGGAACACTCTGCATGAAAGCATTTCATGTAGAGCCAGATGCTCCCAGCCCTTAAGCAAGCAAGTGGCCTTTGATTTTACTAGAAATATTGTGACTTGATGTGATCAGATCCAGAAAGCACAACTTGTACTTAAGAAATAGGAGATATGCCATAAAATACCACAAAAAGGCTAGTGCTGAAAATTAGTTTAAACTGTTTACTGCTGGGAGGTGGAAAGAGGAATAGCAGACACAATATCAGATGCAGACTCCATTTCTCTGATACCAGTGGAGCTTTTGTCATCCAGTTTGTAGGACTAAAACTGAAAGTCGAGTGTTTGTACACATTCTCTTTTTCTTCTAATTCTTTCTTCAAGGATGATGAAGGTAATACAAATAGTGTATTGCATCCCTACACTGGATTTAGATATACAATAAATTAAGTAAAATATTAAAAAAATTAAAAAAAATAGTGCTTACAGTTTGAAATGCAAGAAAGCATAGCTATTAATGTCTTATTTATTAAGCTCTTTGCCTTGAAAACAGAAGCTTTTTGCAAATTTTGAAGGACTGCAGGGAAGTTTAGAGACATTTTTTAGCATCTGTATTTGGAACAATAAAAGTAAGCCAATGTGTGCAGTTAATGCAAAAATAAAGACCTGATAGTATACACGTGCATTCAAAACCCAGAAGACCTCTGTTATGCTCAGCTATCTTAACTTTGGTCTGGCACATACAACTTGATAGACAGAAAAAATTATTCACTCAATTAAAATATCAAGCTAGCATTTTTTTGGCTGGTGCCATTTTACTGCTAAGCTAGCAAATGACTTCTAAAATTTCTGCTCATTTAGAAAGAAACACATCATCCCAAACTGCCTTATGAGAACCTACTGAGCTTTTAGTGTTTAAAAGATTAGCTACTCTTAGGAAAAGAAGGGAAATTTCTGGGGGTAGAAGAAAATCCGCAACAAAGAAATAGTGTTGGTCCCAGGCTGCCTTGACATTGTGGCTGAAATGAAAGACATTCCCAGTAATTTCTTTATTTTCTGGAGCCAATGGAATAATTCTGTAATTTCTCTGATGCTATGAGTCTTGGTGCTTTGTGACTATCAGTTTCAGTGAAATTAAAGTCAGCTTCAAGAGCAGTCGCTTTAAGATGCTACATCCTAGTGAATGAAGGGTTTGTCTCCTAATTTACAGAAATTCCAAGCAATTAACATATATTTACAGTAACTTCTTACTGTTATTCTCTGTGCATTGATGCACTGGACTTGCAAACGTTTATATGAAGTAGTTTCTACTGGAGTTTTTGGGATTATTCATAGCCACCAAAGTCTTCACATGATGTCATTTGCAGGGCCATTGCTGACATTTTGTAAGGGCTTTGAATATCCTGTTGTATATTCTCATCCTTACATCTTTTTCCTTATAATTCTTTAAAAGAAAATATTCCAACTGCCTCCATTTTAGGAGCCAGCCTCCCTTAGAAAATGTGTTTTTCGTGTCTTTTACATACTGGAAAAGTTGGGTCCTCTTTCCAAACCTGCTACTTTGAGGTCATTAAAGATTGAACCCCATGATATACGACAGGTAAAGTTTTAGTGTGATTTTTTTTCATTTGTTTTTGTTTGTTTTTTTTTTACCACTTTTCAGTAACTTATGTATTTTAATTAAAAGCTTTGAAAAGCAAGCACGGTGCATGTAGCGTGTAATTTAGTAAACATTTGCATATAAAGACATGTCCTTTAATTAAGTACTTTAAGAATAAATTAGCGGTTGTGTTTCTTAAGAAAATAGAGATGTAAAAATGTTCCTGTGTATATGACTGTTACACAGCAGATCCAAATGATGAATAGTTAAAGGTGCACATGATTAAAAGACAACTCAATAAAACATTTCCAGAAACATGTGCAATTTTATCACTGCCAGAAATGGAGAAGTTTTTTTCTGAATTCTGTTAGTAGCTAGGAATACTCCATTCCAGCTTCAATAAGCAAAGCTTTCCCTTACATCCATCTTACTGCAGGTGTTTGAGTGCCTTTGTGAGTTTTAAAATCTTGTGATGAATGTAATATGGAATCAGACTGTTTGGTTCTGTAGAACCTATTGGCTGGCATTATCGTTATTGTATCGATTAAAAAGAACAAGCAAGGAAGAATTAGAGTCTGGCACAGTCTGTTTTATGGTAGTTCACACAGCCGAAAAGAAATCTGAGAACAAGACTTGAAGGAAAACAAAGAGCTTTACAGTATTTTTTTTTTCTTTTCAGGAAAACACACAGAAGCTAATTTTAGCTTCTTGATCAAATTGACCCAGTCTTTAACCCTGGCAAACGTTACCACAACACACTTCCAATAGACAATAGTTTGCATACCAGCATCGCACTGGAAACAGATGTGCGTGCAGGACTGGCTTTTTTGGGAGCCTCTCTGAGAATTCCACTACAGTGAAAGCCTGTGAGTGCTTTCTTCCTAATTGGGTTATAAACTGGGTCTTCTTTCAAACCCAGACTGTGATCTTTTCAGCATCGCTTGCGCTCTTTAAAAATTTATTATGTCACAGCTATGTTTTGACCAGACTTTCAAAATATCATTCGCTTGGAGAAAAGTTTCTTGGCATGAAGTTTGATTATTATCTGGGAAAAAAAAAATTGTTAACAGCTGGGCTATTCATGGGCAATGGTTGCACAGTTTATATATCAAAATGTTTGGAATGTGAACAATTACCTCTTTTACTTTCTCACAAAGTCTCTTATAGTTTATAAAGTCTGGTTTTTGTTGTTTGTTATCAAAAACACGTAGTTCTTTCCCTGCTATGGCTTGTACATGTTCCCCCCCCCTCTCCCTCCCTGCTGCCCTATCCATTTTCCTAGCCCACTCATTGAAGTTCCCACTACTACCGTCTGCTGTTACTGACTTCATCATCATCATCTCTGATCTACAGTGTTCTCACTGGGAGTGAATTTTTCCTCTGTCAGGGACAACGTAATATTGGTGGTCCCCTGGGATATACATTTCTGAACAACAGAACTGTACTTGTAAAGGATCCTCCCATTCAGATTTTTGATTCTTCTGTAAATTGTGAACTTCCTAACTTTCGAAGTATTACGTATGGATTTTTCCTGGATAATATTTAAAGCCTCTGAGACACTTGGTGGAGAGATGGGTTGGAAATGGAGGTAATGTTTTTCAGATCGTTCTTCCAGTCAACAGGCTATTTTATTATTGTTTTCCAGTAGTATTGGGAACCCATTCCTGAACAAGGATTCCATTACTGGAACTCTTAAATATAGTGCAAAAGTACAGACACACTCCAGATAGTTTACAAGAATTAAGTAAGAACACAAGTAGATGCAGACAAACATTAAGAGGAGACAAGGCCATAGTAGCAGTTACTGGTTTACCATCAAAAGTATTTGTAACATCTCTACAAATAATAGTAATAAGGCAGTTTTTTAGATAATCAGAAAAAAATCAGTCTTCATCAGCTGAGACCTAAGTGGAAGGAAAAGAAAGGTTGTTGTATCGTTTCTTCTGAACATACTTATTTCTTCCATTGCTTGTTGTAGAGGTAAAGATCAAGAGCCTTGCATTTGTATTTTTAGTACCTCTATCCAAATCTCTGCCCCAGCTCAAGCAGAGAAATTAAAATCTAAATTCATAAATCACAGGTACTTTTTCTTCCTGATGCTGTGTAGAATACTTGCATGTTGTGTGGAAGAGTTGCCTGCTAGCATACATGCATGAAGAGGTCTCTCTGTGTTGAAAGTCATTACTATCTGCTACAGGTATTAATGGATGATGTGGGATGAGAGCATTAAGTTTGGACTGCGAGGGTCTTCTCTTCCACTTTTATTTTTGTTAATATCAACACAATATAAAAAAGATGCATATATGAAATTTATCTATTCATTCAATATGGACCCAGTTTCCAAATAGTTTTGTAGGAATTAAAACTGCATGGAAGATTTGCTGGAAGTACCTGATAAATACCTAACTTAAGTACTGATGGTGCTGTTCATAACCAGTAAGGCTGCACAGCATACGATACCTGGAGTGAAGGCAGGTGGGAGGGTGCTATAGCTATTAAAAGATATATTGTAATGTGAATGTTTTCTTAGGGCCGATTCTAAACTTTTCAAAGCCTGCATTTTGTGAAAAGCAAGACAGTTTGGAGCAAACTGATAGTCAGTTGATACTGTGTTTTGCTGCAGGCTGAATTAACAGATGAGAGATAGCTATTCATCTATGAAGCTGTGTCCTTGTCTGTGTTTGGGGAATAGTCTGTCCTACAAGAGAGGAAAAAGGGGCATTGAATGCAAGCAGTATTTAAAACATAACATTGATCCAGCAATGCGTTGATTAAGTACCAGAAATGTACACAAACTTCAGAGAAGATCACGTTCAGGAAGTCTGCGTAGAGCAGTCATTTAATGCAGTAAAACCCCAAGAACTGGCAGCATTTAAGTGCTACATCTAGACAGGCAAATTGTTATTTGCCAGTATGTCTTTGTTTATCTCTGCAGTAGAATGGCTGCAGTCTATCACTGAATTTGTTCAGAAGTTAATTTCCGTTCTGAAGGTATGCTTATGCCTGCTGTTAGCTTTACGGGAAAGAATGCTAGATAGGCGTTTAGTCATCCCGTCCTCACAGCATTTCTTAAAAAGTCAGTCAGGCTTGCATCAGAGAATTGGCATGCTGGTGTTGTCTTACATTTGGAATGCGTGATAGCGACATTTTTATTCAGCCTATTAAGGGTACATTGGTGAACTTGAAGGCAGATTCTGACTTGGACTCAGGCGCACTGAGAACTGGGAATTGTTTGGTACGCTGCCTTTCTTCCAGCTTGACCACAGGCATTACCCTTTAGCTCTTTACTTGTACCTTTCCTATGGCCTAATGCAAACATTTGTTACCTTCAGTGACAGTGAGCCCCACTGCATCTGTGCAGTGTAAGCATCCAGTCATCCATTGCTGCTGGTCTTGAACCTCAGGTCTGCTGTAAAAGGTTGGAAGTATCCTCTGGCCAGGCACATCATCCCCTTCAGACATGTAGTTGGCAGCACAGCTGAGAATGAGTGCCAAGGAGGTGTGCCTGCTGGTGCTGTTGGTAAATGCTGTCTCCCAGGGTCTCCATCTCCAAATGAGCAGCAAAAAGTTACGCAGCTTGCCCCACTACAAGTAGAATGCCTGCAGTGAATTTCCATTTGTAATTATCGTGTTCTTTGTGGAAAATGTTTCAATTACAAGTGCTAGAGTAAACCCTAACTTCTCTCACATTGCCTCTTGAAAAGACTTCAGCTTGCATGCAAGGACCATGACCCAAATGCAGCTATTTTGTCTTAAATTCAGAAGTATTTAGCTCTCTTACTGTTAAATTTGGAAATGAAATGAGAAAAAAATGACTGCTTCACAGAAAAACAGCTGACTTAGCAATTTTAGCAATTTTTTCAACCTTGGCAAGTTCACTTGCAGCTTGTCTCAAATGATTGGATAACAAGTAATCATCGGGGGGAGGGGGGAAGAGTCTTCCTTTTAGGAGGTTGTGTTGCTTCCTTTGTGGTAAAGGAGGAGTAAACAGATATTTAAGGAAATCTTTGAGTTATTTTGGTTTAAGGTGTTATACGTTGCAAGGAAATAGTGTAATTCAGTGCTCCTCTATTTGAAGAAATCCAGAGTTATGTGAACTAAGTAGAGAGGTCTATTCCAGATGATTGATGGAGAGACTGGCTTCAAACCTGTAAGTAACTTAATTGTAACTATTAATATTGTCATTACTACTTGTCAAGGAGATATTAAAAAGAATGTGTAGACCCTTAGAGGATAATGAACTTATAAGTCATATCTTTGATCCAGGTAACAGTGTAATTGAGCCAGGAGAATAACTCTTCATATGAGCAGCTGCTGTGTAGTTGTTTTGACTGCAAGCAGCTTGTGGTTTCTACAGCACAGGCCAACCTCATGGTTGTGTCACTAAACCTTGAAGTTTTCTTGGTCATCTGATTTATGGACACTTGGCTGGCTCAGAGGCCCAGGTAGCTGGCTTCTGTGTTCAGGTGGCATAGACTTGGGCAAATGTAAGTGGAGGCAGTCTGTGTGCTTCTGACTTGGGGCAATGCTGAATTTACTCTTTTCTCATGGGGTAGTTTACCCCTTTCCTGTTTACAGCAACAGCTGTGCTTGTACATAAATGCAAGTTTGAAGGCTTACTTGAATCACAGCCAGGGCAGGTCATTCTGAAATGGTTTTCTCATGTGAACAATGCTATTTATTTATTTTTTTCACTAATTGCAGTTTCTCGCTACTGCTCTGAAATTTGCAGTGCAACATGTATTAATAAGTGTCTGAAAACCACACTGAATGTGTATGTGTTTGGAGAAGATACCTACTGGCAGGGTAATTCTTTAGAAGGGACTATCATCTATGTCTGCTGTGAGTTTAGATAGACTAAGATGCAGCCCAGTTTGTCAAATAAATTGCAGGAAATTAAAAGTAAGTACAAGTTGTGATGAGCAAACATAGTGCTGGTTTCCCAACGTTTTGTATCGTGACAGTATAAAAGTTTTCACATTAGAGTGCCAGGATAACTTATAAGTTAAATGGTAGCCTGACTTCACTTGAAAAATTTTGCATTAATAAATGAAACTGAGTTGAGATTAATGTTGCTAAAGGAAAGCAATCAAGTTTGTTATTTCTGGAGAATTTTTTTATCCACCTAAGAAAGGGGGAAAAAATCCAAATGCAAGTTACAAGCCTTTATGCCAAATATTAAAAAATAAATAAATAAAAAGGCAGTATTTCTGGCCATCTTACCTCATGAAAAAGGCAAATGGTGCGTTCTTTTCTTTTTCTCCTAGAGAGGAAAACATGAATTGAGGATAGTTCTGGGCTCTGATCCTTCAGACAGTGAATTCAGAGGATATTATGACTCATGTGACATTATTCCTAAGCATAAAATTACTCCCATATGAAAGTAATGGAATGTGTTTGAAGTTTGGGGCCAAAATTTTGGTCACTCAGCAGGTGGTTAACTTGTAACCTGGAAAATCTTTGGTGGTGGTGGATGTTTCGAGGGGAATATTTACTCAAGATAGTAGAAAGGCCTGCACTTTGGATGGGTCAGCCAGTGGTTTTGCAGTGGTGTGCGCAGGGAAGAAGGTGCAGTGCTTGGCACTGTGTGGTTATGCACTCAAAGGCAGGAGCTGAGGTGACTTCCTTGTTCCACAGTGTACCCTCTCCTGCAAGCAAGCCTGGGAACTGGCTGGCACCATCTGCCAGGCATAAGTCCTCCATAAACGAATAAGAATCTGGCACTGCATATGTATTTTATGTCTCTTTTGTAAATCTCACCACTTCAAGGGAGTTATGAGGTGATTTCTGCTCGTTCAGAGTGAACAAGGCTTGTTGGGGATGAAATCATTCCCATCAGTTTCAACTGGAAGCGTGAGCAAGTGTCATTTAGTGAGGAGTATGAATTTTTCTGGCCTGGGCTCTCAGCTAGGCTGCAGCGGCAGGCGAGGCCGATGGTGGCACCTTCCTCCTTGGCTCTCTGGCCCCAGGCCTTGCCTTCTGACACCATCAGAGCAGCAAGAACCAACCTGAATCCATGCTGCTGGTGTCAGGACAAAGCTCTCACCAGGGCAGAGTCACATATGAGAGTGCTGATGCAGCACATCTCGCCAAGTGCGTGCTTTTCTCTGCTGGTCCACCCCACAGCCGTTTCATTTTGGTCCTTGCTTTAGGCACGGGGTGAATGAACTCATATTTTAGAAACAATTTAAGTAGAAGCAGATTTGGGTATAAATCTTCTCTTGAAGTATTTGCTTTAATATCAACCCAATTTCTGCCGAGTGATGAATATTGGTGTTCTACTAAATGTACATGCAAACAGCTTGAGTACAAGCATAGACATTCCCACATCTCCGTTTCAAGCTGTGGGGAAGGATCTCCAAAGCAGCCCTGCTCATTTGTTATTCTAAGATTTCATTCCATAACACACCTTTTAGGAATTTGGATTTGAGGAGTTTGGCTCTGCTTCTTCTGCATCTCTTTCCATCCTGCGAGCTTTTCTGCCAGAGCATTTTCTGAGAAAGGAGTCTGGGCAAAGAAAAAATAAAACCCAGCAGTCTGACAGCAGCTCAAAGTGTAGCGTGAGCAGTGAGAAATTAAGCACGTATAACACTTGATGTGCATCTTCTGACTTCTTTGAGATGGATGGGGATGACTGGGAGTCATCTGATAGAATGCCAGCACACGAGGTTTGCTTAGACCCCTACAGCACTCGGAGAGTCATGTCAGTGCTGAGCTGGTGCTGTTCCAGCTGGTGTTCAGCAAAGCATTTAAGCCCAGGAATAGTCTGCTGAGTTCAAAGGACCTATGTGAGAGCTTAAAGAAGGGCAAATAGAAATGCTTTGCTGTGTCTTCAGTGGGTGAAAGAGGAAGATATTGCTAAACGGAAAGCTCACACTGGTCTTGTTTAAAGTTGTGTGAGACCTTGTGCCAATTTAGAAGAAGGCTCACTGAGGCAGCCATTGGAGCTTCCCTGCCCTCTCTGGAGACAGCTGTGTTTGATTGATAGGTGCACCCCCTTCCCCTCACACCACGTGTGTACGATGAGGGTGTGAGATTTCTCCAGTTATTCTTGCTCAGAGGTTCAAGCAGATGTGCTGCCTTGCTTCCTTCAAAGAGAAAAATGTCCGTTTCTTTGGTCTGAAAAAATTCAATTGCTGGGACAACAGGTCCTCTAATTCTTTTTGCAATTTATCATCTGTCTGTTCCTCTGACTGCACAGCCCGTGGCCCACAGAGGGAAAGTGATGACAAGGCCAGCTGGCAGCAAGTGCTCATTGCAGTTTAGCCCAGGTGGCCGTGCTGCTTAATGGACAAGTCAGCTTGCAAGATGCATTGCTGGTGGGGAGGACTTCTCATTTCATTTCTGCCTGCTCAGTCAATTTTCAACTTCAGCTAATCATCTGGTTAATGCACTGTTTTCTGCTTTGCCGTAAGACCTTTTGCCAAAAAGTGAATTAACATGGAGAAGAGGAAATGGGGAGGATGCCTCCAGAAAGCCAAATCTGTTGGCTTCTCATGTGAAAACAGTGACAGGCAGACACTAACCAAAGCTGGATGCAGCTCCCTGCCTGCAGAACAGTGGGTTGGATGGCGAAAACAAGGAATTTTCAATGGGACACGTGTCTTGGAGGGGCTGGCTTCAGGCTTCATGCACATGCACAAGCCCTCTTTTCCAGGCTGCTACCAGATGTCTTCTGATAGCTATAGAAAATGTGAACCCCTCGGTCACTACTTGGTGGAGTCTTCTTTTCCCTGGTTAATTTCTCCCTCCTGAGAAATCCAGAAGCTGAGTTTTTGAAAGGAAAAGGAAAAATAAAAGGGAAGTTGGATGTAATTGATTTGTTTTCCATCTGATTTTCCTCTACTACAAAAAAAAATTAAAACAAAAATAGCTTTTTGGCACTGATAAACCTGTTCGGTTTTTTTTTTTGCCTCTTCAGTTTCAGATAAGTGTTTGTTTTGATCTACTGATTGATGGAACAAAATCTGCATTCAATATTTCTGGCCTTTTTACTGCCACTGTTCACACAGGCTGATCCACAGGGACTCCTGTTGTGAGGACTGCACTCTTGCAGGTGTCACCAGAAGACCTTCACTGCTATTCAGAATCAAACAGAAGCACCTCTGGGAACTGGTTGCTTTCTCTCTCAGAATGGTGACAACCGGCCCTATCTCATCAGGAGTAAAATCATATATTCAAGCATTTCTATTCATTTAATGCAACCTTAGTAACTCCAAAGCAGCTCTAATATGCAAATATTCCAGCACATTTCTAAACTTAAATATCATGCTGGGAAATTGGAGAGAGAATCCGTTGTCTAGGTCAATGCTGTAGGTATTTCATCCTTAGAAATTTGGGTGCAATCCTTTGCATGAGAGCTTTTTCAAACGGGAAGGCATATTTGGAGGAGAACGAGTGTGGGAACAAATTGACAACATGGATGCATTGTATAATAAAAGGGAGGACAAGCAATTGGGTGAAAAAAAATTAGTGGTTCTTTCCCACTGGAACCTATTTCTTTCACCAGAGAACTGGTATTTTCTGTGTATCTCTGCCTGTTATTGCACTGTACACAGAGACTAACTTCATTAGTAGACAGCTGAATCCTCAGAGGAAAGTTTAAAGCAGTGGTGTCTAGACCAGTGATATGTTATGACTCATGCATGCCCAGCCTATAACCAATTCCACGCTGTCTTCCTGAGTCTGCAAACTGCCTGAAGCTATGAGCTTGAAAAGACCTATGTCTTTTCGACCTATTATGTATATACATATATATGTGCATGTGTGTTTTTCATTTGGAATTTGCTATGCAAAAGTTGATTTTTGTAAGCATGTAATATTTATTTTATGACCAATTATTTTAAGATAGTGGAAGATCATTAATAGCTAGGCTATCAAGATAGCAGAGGAAAAAGAAGAAAGATAATAGGGTGGAAAAGCCTTGAGTAAAACAAAATTTGGAGGAACGAGATCGGAGAAGGATCTCAGTGGGAGCAGCATTGATAGTGCACTCAGGGTGGTACATACCCAGGTCAAGGTAATTAAAAATAAAATAAATAGAGAAGTGATTACACTGATGGAAGAAAACTTTTCCTGGTCTAAACCATTCCCCAACATAAAAAAAAAAAAAACTTTCAGAAAATACTTGTTGAATAAATAATTGCCATTGAAGTCCTTAGGACAATCAGCAACAGCAATAGGACAATCCTCCAACAGAATAATAGAACTCAGCTATGTAAAGAAATAAAAGGGCACCAAGCATTTGGGCTTACGTCAGAGCACAACGTGAGTTCTGCCATAGCTGGAGAGAAAAGAAGCAAGCTAATAAAAGCATCTCACATTTGCATACAAGGGAAACCAAGCCACCAAACTGACTGGTGGAGCAGCCAGGCCATGCTCCCAAGGGAGCAGCAGCTTAACCAACAGATGTTTGCTCAAATAGCAAACATGTGGAATCTTCCGGTGATGGATTTATTCAAATCCAGGTGGCCAGAAGCCAGAAATATGGATAAGAAGCAGGGTAAAACTTATATTTATAGCTATTTACTGGCCCAGTGGATTACACTTTTCATGAATGAGAAAGATGGCAGTTCTACAGTGCTCTACAATGTCCTGCATTTTCAAGGTCTTACAGTGAGTGACAAGATCCAATTCGTTCAGACATGAAAAATATCTTAGTTGACTGGGAGGTGGTAAAATTCATCCCTCAGAAATACCCTTGACTCATGCTGCTGCCCTTGACTCAGTCAGGATTTGTGACATGTGCGTAAACATAGGAAATGTCCTACCTCGTACCAGATCTTTGGCCAGAGTTTTTTTCACAGAATAAATCTATCATACGTTCCTCATGAGCTCCTTTGTCAGTTAAGTCAGGCTTTCTAAGCTTCTTTTGATAACTGTTGTAGCTCACAGGGAATTGAAATGCTTTTCTACTTTAAGATGAGACCAAGCTGATTTGGTTTTCCTACCACATGCACGTGGGCAAGAACAGGAGCTGGTATTTGGCTATAATTGTTTATATTATGTTCTCTTTATCTTTTCATGTTGAAGTAGTACTTTTGGACCTGCCTCCCAGACCGGGTCTTCTGGTCTGTAGGTACAGTATGCACAAAGGACAGTCTCTTCTCAGAAGATTAGCTCCAAGAGACACGAGATGAAAACAACAGCCAACACTGGAATGAAATTGCTCAAATGAAAAAAGACTGGCCATGTCCTATTTTCATAGTTTGGAGTTCTGCTATACAAGTTTGTAAGCAATAGAGGTCTCCTGTGAAGAGGTACCATTTATTCCACCATGAAGTTGGTTTGTTCTCACATAAAAGGATAGAAAACTGACCACTGAAAAGTTCCAGGAGTGTTAATGGGGGCCTTCAGAGTTAGGTAGAACCTCTATTTTGCAAAGCAGACCTGCATTTCACATGCCTTCTTTTTAGACAGGCCACTCTGAGCTTACCTTGTGCTTTCCATCTGTTTGATGTATCTCTCTGTTGTCTCTTGCCTGAGATTGCAAGGTCCCAGAGGAAGAAGCTGCGTTTTCAGTTGTGTGTTTGCTCAGTACTAAAAGCAGATTGGGATTCGTTTGTGTGAGGCACTGTGCAAAAATGTAGGAAGAGAGTAGGCTTTGTCTCAAAGGACTTTCAATCTGTTACAGACAACCCAGATAAAGGATGAAAGAGAATGGTTAGAACAGTAACAAAGGTCAGGTCATGGTAGAGCTACACATAGTGCAGTGTCTCGGTCCGATGTTCTGTCACAGGACTATGCTGCTGCAATGTGTACCTGTGATTATCCTACACCGTGTTAATTTTTCGAAGGGAAATCTTCAGTGCTGTAAGGCATCTTGCCCGTGTTTGTGAAGGGAGAAGAGTGAAGTACCATTTACTGCAGTAACTGAAGTAGTTCAAGACCTGAATGAAAGCTCACCTATGAGAATATTACCTTGTTTTTCTTTCCTTTTCTTTATCTTATAGCTTTTCCCTAAAAACCTTATCTTGCTTTGTTCTTGTGCAGCTGTGCTGATGTTAGTCAGTGAAGGCTTTTGTTGTGAATGTAATTGTCAAAATATCTTTCGAACTTCTACCGTTATTTTTGCTCAAAAGAATCAGCACATTTGTTTGTTGCATGTTTATTAGATACTGTTCCAGAAGCAGAACGTAAACAAACACCAAGGTGTTCAGGTGTGCGTTTGTTGCATAGCACAGGGGACGTGAGATCATTTAGCTGGGAGATGCAAGCCTTGACACAAACAAGGACAGCCGTAAAGCTGTCCAATCAGAACAGATGAAACCTCTTTTTTTGAACGTCTCTGTGAGAAGAATGGGATATGACACGTTTGCTGCTCTGGGAAGCTCTGTATTTCATGAAGTCAATTCAATAAGTAGCAAGTAATCAGTCTTAGTGCTTGATAGTGCCAGTGACCGAGTGCCTCAACCGCTGATGTGAAATCCCAGTCCTACTGAACTTCATGGCTATACCTCAATTGACTTTAGCCTCTGGTAGAGTGTGAGAGAATGATCACAAGCTGAAGATGTTGTCCTGGGAGCTGGGAGGACTCTAGCCTGTGCACCCAGAATTTTGTAAGGTTGCATTCAGTGATGCAGCAGTACTGGTGTGCGGTGTCCTCTGGATATTTATGTCACTCAAAGAGTGAAATATGCAGTGAAGGAAAAGCTTCTCTGCCTGATTTCCTAAAGCTAACAGGAAAGGCTGTGGTGAGTCCTGCAAAGTCTGTACTGGGCAGTTTCAGTTTTTTTTTTTTCATATGTTCATTAAGTATTTAAATGCATGGTACAAAAGCATCATTATGTGTATCTTTAAGAAAAAAAATGAAATTGTTTATTTGAAGGGGGGAAAAGAAAGGAACTTGTTTAATTTTCTGGGAACATTGTCCAGTGAAACATTTATCTTCCCTATGGTCCAGTAAAATTACTGTAGAGCTGCCAAGACTCATCTTGAAAAGTAAATAGAAAATCCTACAACTTTGGCTCATCTATATGAGAATGGCTATTCTATAGTGCTTCTCGACATTTAATTAATCTACTTTGGACATTAAAGTTACTTGAAATTGAATCAATTTTGAGATTTTTATGTACTACCAGGCACAGTTAACTTATCTGTCTTCAGTGGAGAGGTCTATTAGTGTTTTTTCCATCAGCGTAAACCTCTTTTTGCTGTAGTTAATCCTTATCCGTCTATCTTTATGATTTCAGTATTGTTTCATGTAGTCCCACATTTTGCCCGAACACTTAATTTACACATTTGACTTGGCTGGGTCCCTTTTACCCTGCCTACAAATTTATCCCATGTCATCTCCTCATAGCAATTTATAACCTCTATAAAATGTCATGTAGAGTCACTTTTTATGTTTCTGAGTAATGGTTAGAAAGAATTGCGCAGGGAATCAAAAATCTAATGAGTTGTACATTATTTTGCTATTTTTAACCAGAGAGCAGCCATTGACAATATTTGGCAATTTTACAGCTGAAAGCCCGAACTATTGTGCTTTTGAATGTAATTTATTAAGCAAATAAAACTCTTATTGGTAGCGGGCCCTGTTAAACCTGTGGCACCGCATGAGTTCCAGGCCCATACAGCTGTGGACATTTCATAGTACCTGCATACATCTTGTGTGTCTGGACACTAATATTTTACACTTACTTCATAGTTGTATTTATTCAATTGCTTTCATGCTTGTGATTGGGCTGTAAGCAGCCATTTATAGCAAAAACCCTGGGTGGGGAAGGAGGGGGCAGCACAAGAAATAAAATGCATTTATTCCAAGAAGATTTAAATCCCTGCTTTATGAGGCATGGTATTTAGTAAGTCCAGGCAGTGGAGAAAATGGCCAAAATCTTAGTGGTTTACACTGACCTAAAAATAATCTCAGAAAATAGCCCTGAGGGGATGGGGGGGAACCATATAGAAAGTGCAAAATCACCCTACAGTATGCAAGACTGAATTCAGACCTTTCCCTGAACTAATTGTAGAAGCTTAATTCTTTTCTCTCCCTGACAGAATTCTTCTAATGAAGTTATTCTGATCGTTAGAATGAAGCCTCGTAACACAGTAGGGATGTGATGTTATCACATTGCATGCGTTCATAGTTGTGTATGTAGGTAAATAAGTTTGGCTTTATTTCTCTAACTGCGATTTGTATCTAGCAGGAAATGCTTTCCTATTTGTTATTTTATAATGCCTAAATGATTGTGGTTCTTCTTGCTCCCCTGACTCATGTGGATATACATCAGAATGATTTCCCCTTCAATTAGTGAGATTACACCAATGTAAAACAAATGTAACCAAGACCCGCCTGTATCGCTTGTGTTAAAGAGTTAAGACCAAAGGCTGTTTAGTTATTCATGTGGCTGAGGTGTTTGCCATTGATTAGATCTTGCTATTTGCATAATGCCTTAACCAACTAAAAGAACAAGGTGATGTGGTACTTGCTTAAAAATTTGCTCTGGGAAATAAAAGCAGTTATTAAAGACTTTATCTCCTCAACATCTACCTTAATTCACAGTAATTTAACAGGAGTCAGGGGACAACAAGATAGCAGATATCAGAACAGCGTAGCTTGCTCCAAAAGTAATGCTTCCTTTTTTATTTCCATGAAAACTACAACAGATACAAGGAGCACAGTGACAGTATTTGACAGAGCACATTCTCAGCTGCAAAATAGAAGTTTTTAGCATAGTTACCACCACTAGCTATGCATTTTTGCCTGCATGCCATGCTTGTAAAAAAACGCACCAGCAGAGATTACCCACTATTCCACTGCTGAAACGCACCACCCACTGCCTCACAGTGCCCACATCCACAATTTGGTCTCCATAAACACTCATCAAGCATCGATGAATGTCACTGGTTGACACTTTTTTCCACGTCAAGGAATTCAGTGCCACACCTATGCTTCATACACACTTCCATGTCAGACACCATTCCATCAGACTGCCCCTCTGCTTCCAACTGTTGCACAGTAACGACATGTAACGGCGTGTTGGTGGGGGCATACACCCTCTACTGCCATATCACTAACATCCACCTCTGATGTCACGAGCTGACAAAATAGGAGGCATTACTTCTGGTACAGCCTTGGTAAATCTATGTTTGAACTGCTGTGCACTACTGACTGTTCTTTTGTATTGACTGCCATTCCATCATCAAGAGATTAGCACTAAGTTTCAGAAGCAGAAAAGGGGCTGGAATATCACTTACTGGTTTTGTTTTTTTTTTTTGTAGCTTGTTTGCGTGTTGTGCTTCTGTTACCCGTAGTTACAGTTCGTGAGTTTCTCCACGTTCTGGAACCAGATTTTGGAATGTGTCTTGTCATCATTGCTTCTGTCACTGCTGTTAGGGGCCATGAGTTGATGGTGCCATGCTCCTGATTTTTGTGGCAGCTTTTGCTTTTGAAGTAATGCCTGCTTCTTCCACTCCCACACACCCCTGGGAAGAAAAGGAAAGTGTGCCTTAAACTGGTTATGAAAGCACCAGAGGGTCGAAAAGTCTGTGAGAATGAGCAAGCCTTCTTCCCGCATTAGTATTAACCAGGATATCCTGTTCCTTGATTGTTGCCTCAAGGATGAGGGACTTATATACAGTATACCTTGGTTTGTGGTTGAGAAAAGAAGAGGCTTCATCCATTTTAGGAATCTTGAAAGGGGGTGGCCATGGCAGCAGGGAGAAGAGTTAATAGGAACCAGATTCAGGAAAATATTGTATCTGTCCTTCTGGATGAATAAATCAGTGACCGAAACAGCTTGATAGCTGTAACCATAACCTACAATGCTCCACAGAAACAAATATTCCCTTTAGGTCACTGTCTACATACCGTGTTGTATCTGTGCGCTTGGCAACAAGTTCCTGCGGCATGCAGAAAGCAGTCATGAGAACACAGACAGGAGGGCAGAGCTGAGTGTGGTAACCAAAAAATAACTGGGGAAGTATCATTGCTGGATATTAGTAACGCATCGCTTAGATTTCACTGCGCCATGTTTGTATGCTGTATACCTGAGATATGATTTGGTTGGCTGTGCAAACATACGCTTAAGCCCTACCTGAAAGATGAGGTAGCTGTGTTTTCTCCAATAGCATGAGCAATTCCATACTTGAATCAGTTCTCAGTTACGTTTGTTTTACTGCTTCCACCCGTATAAACAGCAGGAGAAACTGGCTGTTACGTCCACCGCGCTGCTAGCTCAACACAGCTTTTTTTTCTATACCCATTCTCACATCTCTGGGAAATATTTTCAAATTCATTTGAAAACAAAGCTGGCAAAGGTCTCTGGATTTTTTTTTTCCCCTTTAATTGACTAGTTCCTGCATTTTTTCGACCTTACCCTGTAAAACAAAATACCTACGCTTTGCATTTCACACCTAGCGAGCTGCTTTTCTTCTTCATTAACTTCTTCCCCTGCCACCCCCTCCGCGTACCTAAAGTGTGGCAGCAACTATAGTACCAAACAACTCTGTTACCTTCAAGTTCTCATTTTTACTGACACGGGAGTGTTGGAGAGGGAGAGTGTTGGCCATCACCTTTGCAGTGTTTCTCTAATTATTGAACTAGTTCCTCTAGAGTCTAGTAAAGCTCCGCACTGTTAGTTAGTAATAAAGTAACCAAACTACTTTCTTTATTCCTTTCCTTGTGTTCTTTTTTTCTTTTCTTTTTTTCCTTTTTGCCTTATTTGGTACCTTTTGCCCTTCCTAAAGGGAGCCCCCACCTACTCCACTAAATTGTAGCTGTAGCCTTGATAATACAGTGCTGGGACAATAAGGTCTCCAGGGGTGCTTACCAAAAGAGATTAAACTGTAATTAAACTGCCCTGTGAGTAAGAAGGAAAGGAGGGGAAAAAAAAAAAAAAGATTTGTGGTTTTCATAAAGCAGAGAAAAATACATTCACTGGTGTTTGCAGCCCAGAGCTTTTATTCCTTTTGCCGTCCTTACTACAAAACAGTCTTATTTTTAGCTGAGCAGGGTTTGCAGCAGTGCCATATCAATCCCACAATCCTCCTCCTTGAAATAATTGTGCTGGGTTAGTCCCCAGTCAGCACTGACGGCAAAGCAGGAAAGGAGCATTTAACACGCATGCATGGGAATGGATGAAATTTACCATAGAAGTATGAATTTATGTAAGCAGTCTGCCATCCTCCATGTATACGTATTTTTAAATGGGCCTTAATTGACTACACAGCTATATAATATCCTTTTGTTTAGGCTTTAAGTTGTATTGGGTGGGTTTGAGGGCTGGGGGTTTTCTGGGTCTTTTTTGGTTGTTTTGTTGTTAGTTTTTTTTTTTTAGTTAACCCCTCCTCTTATCAGCCCAGCTATTAAATATTGTGGCTTTCCAGCTATCAGTCTCCGATCAGCACAGTTAGTGCATTTTACCTTCCAAGGAAGTGCACTTTGAGCCAGCTGGAGCACGAAAAATGTAGGAGCTGGAGAAAGTCATAATTGAAACAGGCGACTGCTCCAGTACAGACAGGAAATAAAAGGAAGACGGGGCCCTTCAATGGATTAAATTAGATGTTTCAAATTCAGACAGTATCAGGAAAAAGAAGACTTATGTTAGAAAAAAAAGGTAACAGTAAGTTCATTCAGCTGAACACCCAGCCCTCCCTTCTCCTCCTCTCCTTAACATGTGTTTTTGCTGGAATCTTGCTCTGATGCTCTGAAGGGTAGAAACTACACAGGCCCCTCTGCTTGCGAAACAGCAGAGTAGCAGGTCCCTATTAGGGTTAGGCTGCTTCTATTTTCTCCTCCTTCAGACAGACCTGGGATGTTCTCTTTCTGTAAATTAAGCATGAAATTACATCGGGCTGAAGAAACAAGATTTCAGCTGCTCAGTAGTTAGAAAAGTATGTTGTGCTTAAAGCAAAAATTTTAAGTGGATGCATTTCCCATACATTAGTTTAAGATATGCTTATTACATCTCTCTGTACACAGTACATGCTTGCATCCATAAATTAGATTATGTTTCTTCCATTCAGGCTAGTTTCTTCTTGCCATGCAGCCACCACCTAGTGTTGCTGACTTGCACAGCTTTATCATGCTTGTGGAATTTTCTCTTTAGTTGTTTGTATGTGAATATGTATAGTATGTGATAGCAAACTATCCAAAGGTTTTGAGCAGCTCAGAGCTTCAAATGGACATGTTACTCTTTAGTGGCCACGTATGAGTTCTATGGTCAGTCCAAGAAGGTACCACCGAAAGCCCCATACTGTACCGTGCCATTATACGGTCAGTGAATCTGTGACGTACGTTTTAGGTTTGGAGCTGGTTTTGTTTGATTGATTTCTGCCATTCATTAGCAAATTATTTGACCAAATATTTGTACTTTTCATCCTTGCTTTAAAATACTTCAGGTTTGAGAAATATCTAAAAAGACCTCGGGCAGTGACTGAACATTAAAGCCGGTCAAAATTTTTTTAAATTCAAAATGTAGTTTTCTTTTCTTTTTTTTTTTTTTGATGAAAAAGCACTTTTCAGGTAGTAATCAAAAAGTTGCTCTTTATTTCAACAACTGAAGTTATCCCCTGGCAAACAGAAACATCTGCATTTTAAAGTATGAAGCAAAACACACACCAAGGTGGGCCAGCATCTATTAAAGGCTGACCAATGGGATACATCTTGCTGTGCCCCGTCAAGCCTACCAAACTCGCCTTTTTAGGAAAAATGAAATCTTTGACTCATGACAATTAAGGTTTACAAAGCGTATAAATTACAGCAGGAATGCCTCTAATCACTCACTTACCTTCTAAAATGCCTCAAGGGTTTTGGATTAGAAAAGAACCATTGCAAAGATTAAGAAGTATCTTAGAAGCAAATGGATATGGAAAAATGTACTTTTTTTTGTTGTTTTTTTTTCCCATGTGATTAAAAAAAAATAAAAATAAAAGGCATGTAAACAAAAAAACTTTTTCTTGGAACAACTGGACGTTCAAATAGTGAAACAGGCGCATAGAAGTGTGATAAGAAAGCTGGAGGAGTAGAAGAGAGAAACTAGATGAATCACAAGATGGAATAAATTCCTTAGCTGTGTTATGTTTCTGTGTGGGTTTTGCTTCTCTACAAAAATTAGAGCTGTTCCAAGGTAAAGAATTGATTTTAAATATTTTCTTCCTTTGAGCAATGTAGGTTGTTCGCTCTTGTAAAAATAAGATCATTTCATCTTTCCATCTTTTGTCCACTCCCATGCATGCTACCCTTTTTATATCCATGCACAAGAGCTGAATAGATCCTAGAAGAATCAAATGATGAGGCGGTAAACTTGACAGAATGTTTTGCATTCTTGCATGGTCAGGTGAGGCATTTGAAAGATTGAGTTGAGGAAATTATTTTAAATGAGAAATCAGTCAATTCAATAAAGGTGTATTTATGCCTCAATTAGCAATTTTTATTTATTTATTTATTTATTTGTAATTATATCAATGTTTTTCGTGACAGCACTACAGCACCTTTGTATGAAGGAATCTTTCATTGCAACTGCTTTTGTAGTTTATCCAAATATGAAGCAGGAAGGAAAGAGATGAGTAGCAAAAAGGTGTGCAGCCTGGACGGGACTAAAACTCGCTTGTTAAGCTTAGGAGTTTTGGAAACCTGCCTAGACATGGGAGAAAACTAGAATGTTTGGTTGAAGTCTTGCTGCTAAATGTTGGGGACAAAGAATACTCGAAGGCAGATGGCTTGGGTTCATTGGGTTTTATTTGTTTGGTTTTGTATATAAATAGATACTCTTATACACACATATATACGTAAATATGAGATAAATAGGAGACGACAAAGGCATTTTTTCTTTAGCTTAGTTTTACCTAGATGTGATGTAGTTTACACACATGCTTATGGAATTGCATAACTCAAGAGACTTATTTTGTTACATATCTCCCTATGTGGACATCCCTTTTTTATCTTAGAAATAAAGGACATCACACCATCTGCTTTTGCTGCTAAAATTACTTGGAAAAAAAGGACTTGAAGGCACATGACTGTGCTGAAGGATACCTCATGTTATGAAGATGCCTGAATAGTCTTTTTTGATGTGTAGTCATCTGGGGAAAGTATTTTCAAAGCAGGCGCTTCAGAAAACATTTCCATTGCTTCAGCTCACAACTGACTATGCAGGGAAAGTGCATGATGCCATAAAAGTAGACTTCTGGGGAGTTGTAATTGCAAAGTCTGTGGGGAAAAAAAAAGTTTTATTTTGTTCCTGTGAGCAAAATAGTTCTGTGGAGCAAGACCTGTGCTTATGTTCTGTGGGATGTAGCACCCATATTCAGGGTTCTGCCAGGGCACAAACCATAGAACAAGACCTATTTCTTCAGGCCCTGGCTTGGATCTCTGGCAAGCGAGTGCTCCATTCTGGTGCCAGCCTTCCTGAGAACCGCCGTACAAAGCCATACCAACGCCAGGATTCCCAAAGACTTAGGGAGTGCCCTCAGCTCTGTGTGGGCATAGCTAAGCCGGCTCTTTGCGAGGTCTTTGAGGAAGTGAAGTGCCTCTGAGGCAGCTCCGGTTTCAGCCACGGACTGTTTCCGTGGAGAGGCAGAACTTCAGTAACTTGCAGCCACTAAATGGTTGTGTAGGTGTGAGAGAGGAAAATCAATTCCAAAATTTTCACCCTGGATCTGTTAATTGTGCTGTGGGATAGTGGCGTTTTGGTATTTTGCCAAGGAGAACGTTTGCAGGTGGAGACACTGGGTGCGTTGCAGCTAGTGCAGCATCCAAGTAAATTCAAGGCCCAAGACTTGAGTTCAGAGCCACATACGAATCATGTGGCAGTAGGGATGAGGAACTTTAGATGGGGGATAGAAACAAAACAGCAGGCCTGTTTAAAGCGATGCTGGATGACTGGAGATCGTGTGGTTGGAGAAATTCTCAGGCTCATCACTTACTGATAGATGGGAGGTGTGACCTTCTACAGTGCTGACAGATGGCTGACTGCCATGGGGTGATAAGACTTGTGATCAACGAGATGTGCACCACCAGTCCACCAACAAAGAAAAGATATGCTTGTAGCTCCAACTGCTGCTGGACTGAAAATGCTTGAGCATTTGCAATATTCTCCATTTGTCCAATATACTTGTGTTACCTCTGAAAATAGAAATTTCAGTTCAGTCTCATTTCAGTGCTAGCTTCCTTAAAAGATTAATCTTTTTTAAGGGGATTATTGAGATCTTTTTAATATTTTCCTTTTTTTTTTCTTGAGTTTCCCATTGCTTTACATCACCTATTACATTATATTCTAGATTCAGAACTTAAAAAATAGTTGAAAGTTGGTAGGTTCTTTTCAGTCATGAGTAAGGCATGTTTTCACCTCACAGATACTCTTCCTATTCACATCACTTTATATAATTTTTCTACCACAGTCAGCATAAAAGTTTTCTGCCACATTCACAAAAAACCAGAATTTGAGCCCACGGCTTGCATAGACATTTGTGCAATTCTTTAATAGTTTCTTATACGCCTACAGCGAAAGAATGAATCAAGAATTAATTAGTACATCAGGAGATTCTCACCCTGGCTTCCTGTCTTTCTTTTGTATCTCATTATTATCCCTGCCTTCCAAATTGGTGTTCCTAGGCATGTAACAATAGGCAGCTTTTGCCTGCAGAAGTTTGTCGAAAATATTCCTACAGTTACTGTTCCCGTCTTCCATCTGGGAGGGTTGGTGCCAAACTGTCAGTAGTTGCTTTGCTTCTGGAAGAAGCACAGTCAACCATGGTGGTTGTTCTTTGGGTGGGTTGTGGGTTTTTTTGTTTGTTTGTTTTTTGGTTTTTTTTTTTGTGTGTGTGTGGCTTTTACCTGAAGTCATAATTTGCCCTAGGTTTGCAGAAAGTCACATAGATCTTTGTGATCCTTTTGGTGAACTTGGCCTGAAATTTGGGTTTGTGATCAAGCCAAAATCCAGAGAATATTTGGGAATTCATTGCAAAAGTTCTTCCTGCCTCTGTGGGCATGCTAGCTGGAGATAATGCCAGCTGGATTGCCTGTTCTTCAGCCTCCTGCTCCCAGGCACTTACAGAGCCAGTTTGGGGAGATGTTCAGCAGCACATGTAGGAGCAAGGTGCTGGTCGTTGGTGGAAACCAAGCACCTGCTTGCCCTTTTACCTTAGAAAACTTCTCTCATAAATTTTGAGTCACGGCAAAAAACTGGAAGGGAGACCTATTAAGTTGAGTGAGCTTGGATGGAAAGAAGGCAACAAAGCATCTGTAACTGGGCAGAGCGAAAGCATATTCTCATGTCTGAGCTTGCTAACACAAAGAAAGGCTGTTTGGGGAAAACATCAGTCCTGGGTATACAATGCATCTCCAGAAGATACCTGAGGCCTTTCATAATAAATGCCTCTCTGTGAGGTTTCTTTTTTGACTGTGATAAGTTCAGTGCTGCTTTTTCTGCACTTGTCAAGGTCTCAGTGGCATGCCATGAAGCCCTCATTTACACCAGGGTAATTTGCTTCAGTATCTGTCTCCCTTTGTACTATTAAGGATTTCACGAGTCCACGCTTAGCTGCTCTCAGGCCTCTCGTGCTCAGCTCTGGTGGGTTATGTCCACCAAGAAGCATGCACTGCCATAGTTAAGTCGCGCTTTCAGCTAGGTGCCATCTGCTGTAGCACATGCTCTTCTGGCACTAAGTGCTCTTGACCAGCACACTGGCTTCGTGTCCAGTGAACAACATTCCTAGAGTTGTCTTTTTTCTCTGTGATGTATAAATAGCAATTTCTATGTGCTTGCCATCTGATGACCTTCTGTGAAACGTCAGGCCGGCTTTGTTGCTGCAGCTGCAGATGTGTATGTTCTCCTGTTCCTTACACCGCTCTCTCTGGACTTCCTCATGCAAATGAGAGGTCCCATTGTTTCTCTTCCATTTCCATAATGTGCTCTCTGATACTGACGTACCCTCTGAAACCTGGCTGTGCTCCTCAGGTACACTTGTGTCTCATCTGTGCGTTGTGCCGTAGCCATGTCCTTTATTATTATGTATTCTTGTATGCAGTGCTTTAATGTGTTGGGATATTAATGATATTGATAACTTGCCTCAAAAATGAGGAGGAGAAAAGAGGCTGTGGCAGATTGCATTCTCAAGGGGAAAATAAGCAAAGGGGAGGGCAAGAGGTGCAGAGGAGCTACAAGCTGAGACTAAATGGTTTGATAACCTTCTGAAGAATAGCTATCCTCCATAGCTGTTTAAGGTGAAACTAGGCCACCTTATTTTAAAATAAATAAATAACAGCTATGTAGTGGAATTGGGTTCTCCTCTACTTAAAATGATTGCTACTCTCCTTCTGCACTGGAGTGGTTCTCCAGGATCTGGTTACAGTCTGCTTACACTCAGCAGTGCTCGAATGAAGGTGATATTTAGTTTCTGTGAGCCAGAGCCTCCTTTCAGGCCGATAAACATCTTAAGTAACTACAGATTTACACTCAGGTAAAGCAGTGAGTTCTGTGGGGTGAATTTGGACTTACACCACTCGAAGTGCGAAAACAATGTGGCAATAAACGATGACAATAAAAATGCTTTATTAAGCCTATGTGACTGCACTGAAGTCATTATATGCACATCTATTTACATTAACATCCATTAAAACGTAGCACACACATTGTCTAATAAAGAATAAAGTTTAATGCGGATGCCAGGCTGTGACATTGTTGAACTCTAGAATTTTACCAGCTCAGTGAAATAGGTCCCGTTTTACAGAGCTCTGCCTCTCGTGTTTTGGGTGTAAGCAGGAACTAACAAGTTCTCTCTCTTCATTTTCCTGTTTTAAGTTCTGCTAAGAAATGCTCGGTATGTGCAGAGGTTGTGATAGCAAGACCTGGAGTCTCGCTATGAAACATCGGCTCTAAGCAACAAATTGTGCCCATCACCTTCACACAAGTCGACCTTGTAATTTCTCCTCCTTGTTATTTATTACGACACAAACACACCGGCAGTGCTTGAATAATCATGATGAAACTACAAGAATGAGTCAGGGGATTGGGATTTGGAATTTAGATGTTGCCCCAGATGATTTGACTTCAGAAGTCTATACCAGGCCTAAAATTGTGCTTCCGTTGCCAGTATGTGAATTATACCAAAGTTCTCACTTAGAATAATCACCATGTTATATCATTGCACAGTAATAACTGTCTAATATACTGTAAATTATTATAGGTCTCTTCCTCTAATTTGTTTGCTAAGAGGAAACAGGCCATTTTTATGAGAGAGAAATGAAGCCGCATTTCTCAGAAACCAAAGCATGCAGATGACCATCTTATTATTAGAAAAAAAAGGGAAACATCAAAAGATGCGCAGCCGTTTGTGTAATCATCCCAAGCTACCATGGTCGCCCTTTCAGTGAGCCTCCTTCAGTTTTCCCACCCCCTCCCTCCACGTCTCCTTTGCACAGGCTGCAGTTGCTCAACATGCAGACCCTGGGAAAAATTCAAAGAGGATCGTGCCCCATCCTGGCCAAAAAGCTCAAGCCCCCCCAGCTTTAGGTGCTGAGAGCAGCGAGTTGAAGCTGCTCCCGTGTTTAAGCAGAGCTGCCTTGATGCTGACGCTGCAGGCAGAAACTGTAGCTTAACTGAGGTTTCAGCAGAGAAAAATTAATTTGAAACAGCACCTGGACTTTTTTTTTTTTTAATATCGTTACAAATAGCTGGAGTTCTGTTTTTGCCTGGTTAGTTCCCTGCTGCATGTTCACCTCATAGGCTCTGAACAAGTCTCTGGGTCAGGATTTCTCTGTGACTGCGTGGGACCTAGTCAGATATGAGCTCACCTCCAGCCTGGGCTGTCACATTCCTTCTTGACTACTTATGTGTGCAATGCCTAGAGTTTTAAAAGGCCTGCTGTTTGTGCACATGTTTTTTAAACACTCACTCTGTAATGATTTAAAAGCTTTTGCTTTTTGAAAGAGTAAATCTGGTTCAGTGAATGATATTAAAAGTAGTTTCAGCTTGTGTTACAGATACTTGATGTAGGTCTCCAGACAAAGGCTCATAGACTGTATGATTAAGAATTAAGTTCTCCTTTTAGAAGAATACTGCAAAGAGATTTAAAATGTTTAAGTGTAGAACCACGGCATGCTGCTTTAATAGACAGTGTTGGCCATACAATTGTATAGAGAAAATGATTTTTTTATTTTATACCTTCCATTTCTTCTAAAATGCATACTCACTAATAGTAAATATTCCCTTTCAAAAATAGTTTTATCACAACTAAGCATTTAATACAAGGGCAACTCTGATAGTAATTTCTCCTATTTTATGATGCTGGTCCTTGATGTCAGATGGTGGTGGTATGGCAGTAGAGGTTGAACCTTCCCACCAATATCCTGTTACATGTTGTTGCTGTGCGACACGTGGAATCAGAGGGGCAGTCTGACAGAATGACGTCTGACATGGAAGCGTGTATGAAGCAAAGGTGTGTCACTGAATTCCTCCATGTGGAAAAAATGGCATCCATTGACATCCAGTGTTGCTTGCTGGACGTGTCTGGAGACCAACCAGTGGATGTGGGCACAGTGAGGTGGTGGGTGGTGCTTTTCAGCAGTGGTGACAGAGCTGTGAAAGTTAAACCATACTCCAGGTGAAACATGCACAGCTGTTACACCATGAAACGAAGAGCATCTCCATCAGCTCACATGTGCAAATCAGGGGATTACAACCAGGGAACTGTGTATGGAGCTGAATGTTGGCTTCGATGCATTGGAAGCAATGGTGGTAACATTGCAACATCACAAAGTTTGCACCAGGTGGATCCTATGAATGCTCACACAGGAACAAAAGAACACCATATGCAAGTTTTTCAGGACCTGCTGAACCGACATGAGGCTGAAGGTGACAGTTTCCCAGGTAGCATCATTACTAGTGCTGAGGTGTGGTGTCACCCCTATAAGCTGGAGTCAATGCGGCAGTCTGTGGAGTGGCAACATGTGAATTCCCCATTGCAGACAAAGCTCATGACATAGCCCTCAGCAGGTAAAGTGATGTGCACTGTCCTTTGGGATAGGAAAGGGGTGATCTGTTCAGTCTGGGGAAAAGGCAGCTGATGGGAGACCTTATTGCTCTCTTCAAATACCTGGAAGGTGCTTACAGTGAGAACGGGGTTGGTCTCTTCTCACTGCTGACAGGTGACAGGATGAGGGGAAATGGCCTCAAGTTGTGCCAGGGTAAGTTTAGGTTGGATATCAGGAAACGCTTCTTTACAGAAAGGGTTGTTAAGCAGTGGAATAGGCTCCCCAGGGAGGTGGTTGAGTCACCAGCCCTGGATGTGTTTAAAAACAGTTTGGATGTGGTACTCAGGGACATGATTTAGTGGAGGGTTGTTAGTTAGGGTAGTATGGTTAGGTTGTGGTTGGACTTGGTGATCTTCAAGGTTTTTTCCGACCTGAGCAATTCTATGATTCTATCTTCCTGGATTTTTTGGAGCCCAGACAAACCATCAACTTGGACTGCTACATCATGACACTAAGCTGAATGCTTGAACTTCCAGAGTCAGGCCAGAGGAGAAGACAGACTTTCCCTTGCAGCACGATAACTCCAGGCCCAATACCAGTATAAAGACCTTGGAGCACATTACTACTTGTCCTACCACACCCGCTGTATGGTCCAGATGTGGTACCTTCTTACTTCCATCTGTTTGTGCTGATGAAAGATGGATTGAGTGGGCAACATTTTTCTAGCACTGACACCATCATCATAGCTGTGAAACAATGGGTCACCTCCACTGGTGCAAATTTTGATAAGCACAGCATGCAAGTTCTTGTTCATCGCGGTGAAAATGCATAGCTACCGGTGGTGGCCAAGTTGAAATACAGTGTTTTGTGGCTGAGAATTTGCTCTATCAAATAGTGTTATTGTGCCCTTAGTATCTATTGTGGTTTCCATGGAAATGAATAGAAGGCATTACTTTCAGAGCAACCTACGTAGAAAGGGTTTCAAATACCTCAATTAAAACGAGGGTACCTGGTTTTATCCAAGAGTACAAAATCTGTAAAGGAGAGAGAGGAAACATAGTGCTGGGGAGACAACAACAGAAGTCTGGAAACTGAAAAATTTCAGAAGAAATGTCTTTATTTATTTACTGTATTTTATTTATTTATTAGGGATGGAGGCAAATTAAGTAGCAATTTTTTTGTGGATGAACCAGCAGCTGAAGTGCTTATCTTCTCCTATTCCTGTTCATATATTGCCAGGGCAGAACAGCAATTGGTCATATGAATCTTTCCATCTTCTTCCTCCTCCTTGTGTGGGGAGATACTTGCAGTAATTGCAGAACCACCACCACCAGTATGAGTTATGGAGTAGCTGCAGAGTCTGTCCAGAAGAGCAGTACTTTCCTTTTGTAAAATTGAGGAAGAAAGATGAAATTTTTTCATCTTCTTTTTCTTCCTGAATGCATTTTCTTTTTTTTCCTCTCTCTCTCTTTTTTCCCCTTCTTATTGTTTTAAAAAAGTGCCATCACTGCATTAAAGCACTGAGAAACTTCCTGTAGTGAAGCCCCAGGAATATTATCATACCCTGTATAGGATTACATAAAATAAGCTGTTTCTTCCTTAAATCTGAAGGTCATTCATTCACACAACTCATGTGTTGCAATCAAAAATCAGCCCAGGAAAATGGTGCATGGGACCTATTCAGACTTCAGTGTGGCTGTAGCTCCCAGCGAGGTGGGTGGAAGTCAGGATCACTCTGTGGCAGGAGAATAGAAGCCCTTGTGTTCTGAGATGACTTATCACATGGTTAGCAGCTGGAATTTATGTGAAGCCTTATTAAATAAAACAGCGGAAACCAGTCACCTCCCGCTGCAATATACTTCAAGGTACAGTACCTGAATTTTTTTGGGAGCACTTGACCTCTCTTCTTCTTTGGCATCTCTGTATTTTCTCTTGCTTGCCCTTGACAGTTTTTGATCTAATGGTAGACTTTTATTATTGTTTTTATTACACTTCAGGATCATGAAAATTTAAAAGTTTGAGTTTCATGATTGCAAGTTTATTAAAAGAAGGTTAAGACATGCCCGGAGGACCTCTATTAAATGATTAAATGTTACTGTTTAATGTCAGTTTTTATCTTACTAAAGTTGATTTTTATGCATATATATATTTGTTAACATACATTTATATTTAAATGTGTGTCTATCTTTTTTTTCAAAACAGTATCTCAAGATGGTGGGTAGAACATCTGGAATAATTGTGTAGGGAAGAAGTGTGAATGGAAACAATACTGTACTTACATAATAGCACAGGATATTTCATTAAAACAATTCCAGTAATATTTATAGTTGGCAAATTACAGCACTTAAAGAACTGATCTCCATATGGGAGCACTTAGACCTTTGAAATATTATATTATTTTTAATTGTCTCTCATTCAGTGAAGGGATTAGAATTTTTGGGGCGGTGGGTCACAGTACACCAAGCCACTACACAGCCAGCAGAGAAATCCTTGGATCACTGATGTATCCCCTGGTAATGGTAATTTTGGTGTTTTATAAAGTTTATTAGCTTTGTACAGGAGCTGCAGAGACTGAAGTGTTTGTCAAAGCAGGGAGGAAAAGTCTGCAGAGTGGCTGCACTTGCTTGCTGCACATGGCCCTGGTGGTGCAGTGTCTCTTTCTGCAGGACCTCTAGGGGCTTGAGAGCTGGAACTCTCTGGCATAAAAGTCTGTGTGTTTTCGTTTTAATAGCCACGGTACTAGAAATCTCTTCCATTGTCCTTCCAGAATGTCAACGCTTTTTTTATTTCTTCCCTGAAATAACTGGAAAAGGGCTGAGCTGTAGAGAGGTAGCCTTCTTGTGAGACCTGAGGACTTCTCCAGAAGGATGCCTCAAGGCTGAGCCGGCGGTAAGGGAAAACGGTACTTAATACTGTCAACCTGTTCTGAATCATGATATGAAAGAGAAGACAAAAAAGGCAGGCCCATCAGACAGCTCATCTAGTGCCATTCGCTGGCATGGAGTTTGTCTGCAATGTGTTTCCTGTGACTCGCAGCAGGTCAAGGCGCTGGCAGGGAGGGCAGGTCCTCTAAGGCAGGCAAATGACAAAACGAGCATTTTTGTGTGTGCATGCACATACACAGCAACTGAGAGAAGCTGATTCACTCGTGTCAAGTGTGCCTTGAACTTACCCGTGGTGATAAAGTTAAGCCAGCAGGAAAGTATAAGTTACAGATGAGTGAATGGCAAATGGTCAGAGAGCAGAGTGGCAGAAATTACTGATTTCTTGCTCTTAGTTTCTGCTGGCTTTATCTCTGTGTATGCTATTGAATGAATAGGTTCAATATTGGAAGAGTATGGGAAGCTCTTGTAAGCCCATTGGAAGAGTATGTTACACTTCAGTAAGAGCCTGGAGACGTTCCTAGACAGGATGCCCAACCCGTGGTCAAAGTTTTCTCTGGAGGAGCTTATTGACAGTCTCATACTCTTGTTCTCTTGGACTTTTAGTACAAGTGGGCCAAGCCTCTGCAGATGATGCTGAGGAAAGCCAAAGAAAGGCTCAGAAAGCAATCTGTGCTTTATCTCATGTTGTCGAGTTTCAAGGCAGTGGAGCTGGTGAACGTGCATTGTTTGTACCCTGCTCTGGGCTCCCAGCAGGCAGCTCCGATAAGCTGGGCCTGCCCCTGAGAGAATGTTATCTAAACAGCAAGCGGTTTACTTCTCTGTAAATAAGGAAAGGGATTGATACAGACCTGTTGAAGTAAATGACTATTGTTAAAATACATGTTTTTCTCTTTAGGGGAAAACTAGGCATCCCTTTTCTGGTATAGCAGATTAAGTGCTACAGGAAGTTTAAGTTAGCATGGCAATGTGTTGCTCCCTCTTGGCATGCCTAAGTAACTCATGCCTTCTGATTTCAAATCTCCTGTCTAGTTCAGATCTTTCAGTAGTGACCATGCACTACTCACACCCCTCACGTCACAACCTTCTACGTATTCCAGAAGCCATTTACAGGTACCAGTTTGAAAAAGAAAGAAGACAGCAGCCTTTACCTTTTCTCAGTGAAAATCTAAGCCTGTGCTTCAGAGAACTCTTCCATTGCTGTTACTGTCTCCCTCAGCGCTAATTAACTCTTTCCCCTGTCCTGTGTTTTCTCATCATTTGCATGGCATATCCAAGGCAGGAGTAGGTCACCATGTTTTTTAAGCTCTGTGAATATTAACCTCATGAAGAACAGCAGGAAAGATGACTTCATTATAATCTATATATTAGAACTTGAAAGTCTCAAGTGCTCACTTAAACTACTAATTAATGTTTCTCCTCGCAAGCCACCCTTTAATCAGAGAGTTTAGCTATTGCCATTAGTTTATTTTGTTTCTTTCTCTGAATTGTCATATTTCATTCTCCCTCCTTCCTCTTCTTGCAGTCATCCTGCCCCCCAGCCCCGTAGGATGCCGCAAGGTAACTTTACTGAAAACTTGGCCTCAGATGTTCCCTTCTCCAGCATGTCACATTTAGGTTATTTCTCTCAATTTCTCTAAACCTTAGCAATGCAAGCACTCCTTTCCCAGCCACATCTAATCATCCTGGCTTCTAGGTTCTTCATTCATGGACGGGTCATGGAGAGAAGCTTGGTATAGGCATGCAGGGTATATGGTTTTAGGGATCAAAATGAAAAGGGAAATCTATAGTATCATAGGAGCCTGGGGGCAGCACTAGAGACAAATACAAAGCTGCAAGCTTAAGTTGGGATGCTGTTTCAGATACCTCTCTCTGTTTATATGTCTGGCTTTTGTATGAAGGAGCATCAGAGAGCTGTCAGGGTGTCTCTGCTGTTTGTGATGATGATGGCTGAGAAGTCTCACGGTGTTTGCAGCCTAGAGTTGACTTTTTGGTTTCACACAAGGAGTGTGAGGGTTAAGAATCGTTTGAGTCGGGCATACATCTTTCCTCTGTGTCACGGTCATGTTAGCAGCTTAACATAGAAATGTCACCTGAACAGTACATGCAAAAAAATAAACAAAGGAAGTGTAGAGTATTGACAAACTATCTGAAAATAATCTGAATGCTCCTTTGTCTTCAGTCCTTATTCATTTTAAAAAATATAGTATGCTTTTAATTTAGGAACCAGCTTCTAACTTTCTTTTTAATAAAAAAAGAAATGCTTTTACACAGACTGTGAAACTTCAGTAGCATAGCTGTAGCCTGAAAAATTATTCTTTCTGGGAGAAAAGCCATCAAAGACAAAAGGTACTGGAAAAAAATGTTGTATTTTTCAGTGTGTGTAAGAAAATGAGAAATCAAATGTCAAAAACACTCAAACATGAGGCTGCTTTAAGTTGATGCCTGGGTAAATCTTCAGGAGTGATTTTTAGGATTTTACCATTCTACAGAGTAGACTCATCAACTTCTTCAGTCATAAAGATCTGTTTGATTTTGATTTATTCCCATCTTTCAAGCTACGTGAGTTAGTTGAAGATGGGATAACCTTAAACATTTGTTTCTATTACACAGAATGTCTCCTCCTTTTTCCTGCTGGCTTTCAGCACTTGGTCTGTCTTAGTTATATCACGTGTTTCTGCAGATGTGTTTGCTGTCAAACTCTTCCTAAGTTACTTGTTTGAGTTGGATGTTGTATACAACAGATCACATTCCTCTTTCATTCTCAGTTAAATGGCAGATACTCTTCAGCTTTTAAAACATCCAACTCAGGTTCATTTGCTCTCTTACCTATCCATGTGCCCTGAGCTCCCAGCTTTCTACTTCAGTGTCACAGATTTTCTTTCCCGTATTCTGTAGGGCTTTTTCTTTTCTTGATAGGAACGACAAGGAAGAAGTCACGTGACTTCGGGTAAGAAAACAGTCTCTACAGAATCCCTTTAGAGACCTCTTCAGTTCTTTTCTGATAGGCCAGTAAGATTTACAGTGGTTTGGAACTGTCTCCATGAGATTTCCACTTATGGACGGGATCTTATCCGCTGAGAAGAAGCAAGAGGCTCCTGGATCAGAGCTTGACCACAGCTTTAGGAGTGTCCCTCCTGAGTTGTACAAATGGGAGCTAAGATCTAAGATTAAGGAAAACAAAATGCCCTACCAGGTGTTAGATTTGTCTCTGAGAGAACCAGCCAAGTCCGAGGTTTTACAAGCTTCTCACACATCCCATTTCTCCAGGTCAATAGTAGCATTTTCAGGTCAGGCTGTGAGGTAGGATGGCTATTCTAAAGGCAGCTGCACAAGGCAGGGACCCACTAGCTCCCTCACCTTTGGCAGAATCACTCAAAATCACTGCTCAGCTCTTTTGCAGCTGAGGTTCTTGTCTTGCTAGTGAAGGAATGTTTGGTTTGCAGCTTTTGCATGCGTGCTAATGAATTGGTTGCCCTCACACTTGTTTTTCTATTTGTTCAGCAGTGGCATTTCTTTTATGAGATCTGTGCAGTCCTAACTGTTGCTTTCTGTATCTTACCTGGTGGCTGTTATTCACTCACCACGCAGAGAGCTGCTCTTGGAGGTTCAATTATGCTGTACAAGCAGCCTCAGAACAAGAATCCTCTTGTGCTGCTTGTGCAGAATGAAACTGCATGGTGCTTTCCGTAGGGCTCTGCACTGTTTTACAGTAGTAATCAGTTCCTGTAATTTATAAAAATTCAGGCCCATATTTAACAGTTAGCACAGTTCATGCAAATCTGAAATATCCAGCACGGTTCATCGCAGCTGGGTTTAGGATCAAGCTTTGTTTGGGGATGCTTTGCCAAGTAGCATTGTGTAGGTGAGAGGGAAGAGGGGGCCCTTCCTTCAGCTGTTCAGCCTCCACAAACCTTGCACTAGGTCTCCCTGGTAGAAAATTTTATGCATGCCTCTCTGAGTGCACTAAATATGGGACAGAAAAAGAGAAAACACTCATTTGCATGGGAACTGAAAACATTATGGGATTTATTCCTATAAGTGTGGGACTTTTTCTGCAAGCTCAAGTTGTAATAGTTTGGGGGTGTTTTTTTTTCTTGCTGCAAAGTTTTCAATAACAAAGGCACAGAGGTAGTAAATTCGTAAGGAAGATAAAGAACTTTGAGACTAGAATGAGAGCCATTCCTGAAATGTGGAACATTTGAGAGGTGTGCTCCCTGCAGAAGCTAAATACAGTGGAAAAGAAAATACATTGTATTTTGAATAAGAGCTAATTTATCTCCACACTGAAAGAGATCCCAATAATCTTTTAAGCATTGAAACCCTCAATGACTTTCAGAAATCTTTCATCACTGCCGGATGGTCTTTTGTCATACAGGAAAACCATGAAGGTTTTGGCAGCTGCAGGAAAAGGATGCCTTCTTTTTCTCTCTGTCAGCCTGTGTGCAGTGATTCATCTTGTCTGAGGGAAAGGAAAACCAAAGCGATAGGGTTCTAGTCAGAAATTAGTCACTGTGAGACACCATTCAATCAGTGGGCCAGGGTTGGGATTTTTTATTTTACTTTCTTACCCGAAGTCAGGTGACTTACTCTTCTTCCTTGTTCCTACCAAGAGTTCTTCTACTGAGACACCTAGGTTCTTAGTGTCTTCATTAGCCTTTATCTTGCAGTTGACGGAGTTTCATTGTGGATTTGGAACTCTTGGTCAGCATCAAAGGTGCTCTTCATGTAGCTGACAATATTGCAGAAGAGGTAGCAATGTTCCCATCAAAATAACTGGAAATGAGAACTAACCATAACCTCCTCTCATCGTGTAGTCGTGGCTTTCTTACTGAATACAAATAAACTGGAATACTATTATATGGCAGTTGAAAAAAACCAATAGTGTACTACTGCATTAATAATCATTACAGCAGGAGATTTTTTGCAGTAGATTTGTGCTAAAATACAAGATAACCAATTAGGAAGATTGACATTCTTGTAGCTACTCTGATGAAGGTGGTATCTGGCAAAGATAGTAGTGTTCTACATTATTGTAGACAAACTGGATGATAGCCCTTAGCCAGACACTCATGAAGTGTTCTGGTCCCCTTGAAAGTGATGTACTTCCTTAGCAGCCTGTTGTATTGTAACATATTCTGCTGATGGTGACATAGAGATCCAGAGGTGCCTTATTTCTTCTGTTTAGAAGATTCATGTTCACACATTGATGGACACAGGAAAAACAAGTCCTCACATACTACTCAGGAAGAGCGTGAGGGGAAGATTTTATTTAGCTGCCCATTTATTGGAGAAGATTCCTTGAACCCTTGTCATCTCACTTGAATGGAAGGTCTTCTAAATAACAGTTTTTGCTGTAGTACACTTTTGGCACATGAGTATTTACCTCAAGAGCACCTTGTCAGTGCTCTGCTGTTCGTGGAAATGGGTTTCCTACTACTCGTTCATCTGATCCTGCATGAAGATGGACCTTTCCTATGATGTAAAAACATTTTGGCCCATCAGATGTGAGCTTTCTAGCTGTCTGGAACACAAAGTGTTTGCTTCTACAGGAGACAGTTCCTAATTATTTTGCTCCCTCAAAGCTCTGGAGAAGTTGGTGTGCCTTTACACAGTGGAGAGACCAGTGACTGACCTCTTGTTGGACCTTTTCCCAACCCAAACCATACTCCTATCACAGTGTCTACAGTGGGTCTCATTCTTTTGCTGGACACAAGAAGCAGGGAGAAACCAGGGTGATAAATGAGCCTGTCAGGAATCATACCACCCAAAAGATGCTGAGCAAGGTAACTGAGCTAGATTCATGTACAAAAGGTTCAAAAGATTTTAGGGGCAAAATTCAATTCTTTAAAAATCCTATGAACCACACTGCCCCTCTGCAGCAGTAGCCTGAATGGTATTTCTCCTTTGCTTGAATTTAGAAACACAAATGTCAAGACTGGTTTTCTTTATTTGTATAGCAGTGAAAGAAAGTTCACTCTAGAGACAGGAGAAAGAACGAGTCTGGGACATGAGGCACAGACAGGGGCTATAATGGAAATTAATTGGGTAGCATGTTAAATAATATTACTTTAATCCTGCAGCTTTGGGCAGTTGAGCTGAATTTCTATTTTATGGCACGTTTTACATACTAAAATATTTTAGGGCTTGGAAACTGCTTGGCTTTAGTAGTTCAGCTCAGGAAATATGCTTCCCTGCTATCAAATGCCACAGTCTGTACTCCGTATTATTAGCCACGGCATGGTGCATGCAGACAGTTCTCCTTGTTTGCTATCTCTGCTGAACCTTTCACATCAGCTCATTTATCTTTCAGGTGTTATAATAATTGACCCTCAATCAGTATTCCATTATCCTAAACAGGCAATTATCCACATTGTCACTTTTGCATTTGCTCTTTTGACCCAGAGGTCATGGAGGCCTAGTGTAACTGAATCCAACAAAATTATTCCCTTACCTGTCATATAAATAGTCATCCCAGCAAAATGAGACCCATGGGGGCTTTTGCTGAGGTGTTGAGAAGGCCAGTCTAACTCGATCCTTTATTCTACTCTTTAAGGAATGCAGTACTGTTTTGGCACTCTATCAAAATAAAACAAAGTTCCATTTTTTAGCCTTCTTTTTTTTTTCTTTTTTTTCTTCTTTTTTTCTTTTTTCTTTTTTTTTTTAAGCAAGCACCCCTGTGCTTACAAATGCTTCTTTGTGGCCTACTTTATTGAAATTTCCATTCAGCTCTTCCATCTGTTAGCTGTGTTTACCACTATTCCTGGGGAAAGAATTCTGCATTTCACCTTCATTTGGGGGTGTAAGGTCATAAAACTGTCTGGATTATTTCAGCTATATTTATACCTAAGTTAATATTACTTCTTTAACAGGTTTAAAGCTTTTAATTCCCCAGTTCATTATTCATGGTGAGAGAACTGAAGTGAACGAAGTTTTTGTTTTATAAAGGGGAAAGCTTTTGGTATTCAGAAAGTGTTCTGCAAATGTGGATTGTAACCTTCTTCACCCCAGCTCTTCGATTCCGATTAGACTCGTGTTTCACACCCCACCTCTGCTGCTCACAGCCACCAAAAACCAAGTTTCAGTTAACTGGCTTCTGGGACCAGTTTGTGCAGTTATACACTGGGGTTATTTCTACAAATGTGGTTCTGGTGCTCATCTTGGTAACACTGGCAGAGCAGCAGGATGCCTTGACATGAGCTTGCAACCAGGCGTGGACTGTAGAGCTCACTTTATTTGTAGAGCCTTGACGTATTGGTGTCAGCACCTCAGAACCTTTGGTATACCCCTGAAGCTACATCTGAGTGGTGGGGTGATCTTCCTGAGGTTGGACATGGCAAAGGAGGGAAGTGAACCTCACTTTTTCCTGGCTGTGTCCAAACTGCAGCACCATGTGGTGCAATGCATGATCCACGTATTTGGATGTATGTGTTCTAAAATTCAAGTTGTGCAAAGTGGAGAAGGTAAGGAGCAAAAAGAGCCTTGCTCCGATACAGGATTTCAATGTGTTTACACTTAGCAGCCGAGTCCCAGCCTCGCTCCCTGTCCCATCTGTTCTGGTTTGCTAGGAGGAGATAGCCAACACCTTGAAACACTGGCCTGGCACCACTCCAGCGAGAAACTGGGAGTTGAAGTGAGAACACAAATGCAATTTATTTTTCTTCGTTGAAATGTGCGTATTTTCCCAGTGGCAGCACGACTCAATAGCTGAAATAATGTTACTGAGAGAAGAGAGTGTAGTCCCAGTGTGAATACTCTGCACATAGGCCCTCAGACTTAAGCCAGCAAATGTCTGGACAATATTTAACTTGCCATTTCTTAAAAAAAAAAAAAAAAAAAAAAAAAAAGAATATTTTGGGACTTTCTGTACATTCCTTTCAAGGAGAACAATTGCTATTGCATCTGTTACTGTGTTGCCTCATAGGAACATAGATTTTCTATTCCATCACTTTGAGCTCTTCATTTTTGTGACATCCTTTCCCAGTGCCTCCAGTGCAGGCAGTGCTTTGTTATCTGTTAGGTGCAAAAGTCTGATGCAGGTGTAAAGGGAAGACTGACCCAACCTCTACAGTGCCTGCAGACCAAAGGAATGTGCAAGGGGCTGAGATGCTATCAGTGCTGTGGGAAGCACAGTGATGTCCGTGTTGTTTAAAAAAAAGACCCAAGAAAATGGTGGAAGTCTGTATCATACCTGCTCTCTGTCAAAGTCCATATTTGTCCTAAGAAGCAGTTATCTTAAATTTAACCCAAACTTAGGTTATCAGCTAATTAAGAGCAGCCTAAAGCCATAAAAAAAAGACTTGATCAGGAGAATATCTCAGATGTAAAACTGTTTCAAGGTGAAAAGCATGCCTAATTATGAGTCATAGCCAAAAATCTCAGAGCAACTAAATAAGTTGAATAGAAATATGTTGTTTCTGCATGTTCTTCTATCTGAAGTATGACACTGCTGGCTTTTTGGAAATAGCAAGCTTGAGTCTGTTGTGGCGCTTGTTGACATCAGTGCTGCAGTTTGCTGTGTCCCAGGTGAGAAAGCCACCATGAGGGGGAAAAGGTGGCTCTCCTTCTCCTCGCCATCTGCTCACACTAGAAGCAATAAGGTGAGGGGAAATTGGGCTAGCCCTGAAGTTGCTGGTTTTATGCCAGAAATTGTATTTGCCAGATTCAGGGAGTATTTTAAAGCCTAGTCCTGTTCCCAGTCTTTTCCATATTAAGGCTTATTAGTTTGGAATATTATTAGTTATTAGGAATTGGAATATTGCAGTCTTTCAGCAGCGTCCTCAGCACATGATTATAGGTTCAGTCACTCAGTTGCTGTCTCCTCCTGTCTTGAGCATAGAGTCCCAAACCAGCTGCTGCTATTCTGAATGACAGGAGTCAAACAGCAGATAATGCTGGGCTAGAGCTGTGATAATGTGTGCAGATGATTTGTGTCTTTAGGAAAAAAAGAAATCAAGTTAATTTTGTGTATACACAAGCACAAGTTGGTGTAGTTTTGCTTTCATTATGACATGTATTTTGAAGGGTTAGTACAAGTTCACGTGGCATTACTGCCTTGGGAACAGACCAATATGTTGGGGTCTACAAGCTTTGGAGTTGCACTGCAGCCTTATCCCTGAGCTGTTGACTAATTTGGAATGAGTCTTCACGTTTTCCTTTCTCTCACTTTCCTCGTCTATTCATTAATAATAGATACTTCTTGTGATATTTCGGGATGTATTGGTGAAAGCATTGCAGAAATAGTCTGTTTTAATATTCCTTACTACTGCTAGACATGAATATGAACTTATATTGAAAGAGGTGATAGCATTAGAAATGTTGGCTATGGGAACTGAGATTATTCCCAGTGTTTGGATACTAAATTGGTGAATGCCTAGAAACTGAGATAGCCTTCCACAATACTTAAGACAGTCTTTCTCTAACTGAAATACTTTACCTATTATAACATCTTTGAGTCTGAATTTTTTTAAACAATGACACGTGCTACCAAGATGTCGTCTGTTCTTATTTAGCAGAAGCATATGGCAAGCTAGTGAAGTTATGCTCTGCATATACTAGTGTAATGGAGAGAAAAAGACAGGCTTTTTTTTTAACATGTATAAAGTTTTTCATATTGTATGTGCAAAAGCTGTTTCCACTCATGCAGTTCTGCAGTGGGAAGCAAAAACCTGTGTATGTACCTCACACACATAATAAACAAGTCATGTAGCTTCATTCACACCCTTCCTTACTGGGGGCTCGCACAGGCTTGCTGTCCAAGGCGGCAGCACCTTTCGTAGCATTTCATCTTACAAAACTCAAGACCTTCCACCCTCTTTCCATGACCTAGCTGATATTTCTTGTGTTTGATATCAACTTGCTGCACATCTTTAGGCATGCGGATGTAGTAGCAGGATGGTTTGTAATGAAACACAGAAGCGGGGCAAAGAACACAGGTTACGCTCAGCAAGATGTGAGTAGCAAAGCCAGAAATTGAGGTAAAAACTATGTATCTCTTTGCTATAAATGCAAAGTAGCATGCACAAGTTTATTATTAACAAAAAAAAAAAAAAAAGAGAAAAAAAAAGAAACAACAATAAATGAAAACATTGCTGCACGCACACACAGCTCTTCCCTTGGGGAGAGGATGAGAGAGAATGAAGAAACCACAAATGAGGGAGGTTAGTCATGTTGTTTAATGAACTTACTGGAAGCTTTTCAGATACTGTGGTGATGAAGGAAATGTACATAGAACAGTAGAATGTTCCCCAGCTGATACTATCTTGGAGTTCAAAAGAAACACAGTAAAGCAGCTCTCTGGTATATTATTAAAAGGTATCTCGAGCTTTCCTGCTTGACAGATACTTCTTGTTTTAAGTTACACGTCTACTTCCATAATTTAACCCAAGATAATGAAGTAATAATTGCTAGTGACTAGTTAACAAAATGCATTTATTCAAATCAATTGGTTTATGGTAGAGGCAGCCTGTTAGCGATACACCTCTGGCAGTCAAGTCCTCAGAAATGACACTGCTCTTTATTTATCTAATTTCTATTTTGTACTTTTATTTCTGTAATTTCCCACTATTTCTTTCAACAAACAGTCAGTCACCTCATTTAGCAAATGCACAACTGGAATGAAAATAGGCATTTTGCTTTCAGATCGTAAACCAGAAAACTGCTGTATTTACTCTTCTTCCTCTCATATGAGTAATGTGAGTTTATCTGTGATTTGCATCAAGCTGACTACACTAGTGGGAATAATGCATGTCATCTCCGAAGTCATTTTTTTGTAACTTGCTGTTTTTTACACTTAGATTGCCCATAAGGCTGCTTGGGTAACAGCTGCCTTCTGAAACCTGGGTGAAGCCTCAGCTGTATCTAAATCTAGCATATCTCTGCAAGGTACCGTCTTATGTAAAGAAAAGTAGGAAATTCTGACCAAAATCCTCCTTGCTGAGAACAAAAGTTCACGATCAGTGTTGTAGTTGGATGTCAATACCAGAGACGTGGTCTTCTTGAAGAGCCCACTGAGCATCACTGGAGAATCATAGCATGAAATCTTCCTTCCTTCTTTAGAGCCACTCTGAAATTTTGGAAAAGTTTTGATACCCAGACTTTGCTATTGCAACAGCATAATGTTTTTACATTGATATGTGTAATTAAAGATATGTATGAATCACATTTCCTGTTTTGAAAAAATGTGGAAACTAAATGAAGTGTGAGCTGAAGTTTAAGGCATGACAGTAGTATTACACAAGACTATCAATAGAGAGTGAAATACATGCAATGCAGTCAGTACTGTAGAGAAGACAGGGCTAAGTGTGGCTGTGGGAGTGGAAGGTGGATTAGGGAACTACACACAGTGGATCCTGTGTACTCGGATGCCTGAGATATCCAACTCAGAGTTAGCTCAGATAAATTGGAGTCCCTTGGTGACTGTTTGTGACTCCAGTCAAGGCAGGTTCCTTACATATTCGGTCTTTTATTTTGAAGAGTGAGTTACTGAATTTATGTGAGATCATCAACTATGAAGCTAATCTTGAGGATAATCCAAGAGGCAAGAATTACCGTTTGTACAATCTGCTTTATTTGTGATTCATCTTTGTTTTGCAGTCCCACCCTCCCAATGCCAACTAGCCAGTTACTTAACCCAGGTACTACTCGACCAGATGCTGATTCCTCTTTTCTCATCAGAAGTATGGTGAAATCTCTGATGACTTCCCACAGCGAGGGGCTGAGCTTTAGGTCTCACACTGAACGCTGCACCTCTTGTGACATACTCTTTCAGGTCTGATGCTAAACTCATTCTCTGGGTTCTCACACCTTTCCTGCAACCTCGGTTTAGCAGTTACTTCTATGAATTGTATGATGTCCCCACTTGTGCAAAGGTAATGTGTCTTTCAAGTGTGTTTTAAAAGTGGGATTGAATGTCGTGTCAGCAACTGATTTTAAATAGTCAACATCTCTTAAAAAGGAAGGAAAAAATCAGGATCAGGGGATTTTTTTAACCCACCTCTGGCTACTTTTACAGGACCAAAAGCATTGTGTGTGATCTTTCTTCCCTTCCATTCTCCTGTTCAGAAATGTATCCCAATTTAAACATTAGCAAAATCAAACATTAACATGGGAGTTAATGTTTTAAAATAATGACCTCCTGCCGGAAGCCTGTTGGTCCTGACATGCTGCCAACTACAAAATCTAAATGAATTTGGAAACCAGAAGAAAATAAACTTACCCTATTTTCATTCTCCACTAACATCTTTTGCGCTATCTGAAAACTTGATCACTGTGTTTTATGGTAGTGAGTTCTTCTTTCAGTAATGGGTTGCAGGTGCCATGTTTCTGCTAAACAATATTTAGGCTACTTAGTTTTATTGTTTGGTTTAATTTCTTGAGTGAGTGATTTCACCAGGTCATCAAAGTCTCTAATTCCTTTTCTTACAAATAATAGTGAAGGGAATTGAGACTACTCAATATGAACTCTGGAGAGATGGTAGGTTTTACAAACCCATGTTAAAAGAGAAGTTAGCACCAAACCATTTAAAAAATACGCATGTGTCTATGAAAACACTGTCCAAGAATGGCACAGCAAGTAATTGCAGTGATAACTTCGTAGGAATTGAAGAGTCGCTCTTTGTTTCCTTAACAGCAGCATAGATTGTAGTTTGCTGACGTCATTGTACAGAACAGAACACTTGAAAGTGAATTTGAAGACCTGCGATAAAACATGCTTGGGAATTAGCAGCAGATAGTTCCAAGCCCCTGTATCCAAGAGTTTGATCACCCCATAGACATGAATGATGTGATGACCCTGAGCAAAATTTTCAAAACTGAGTAGATGATATTTGGCCTTCGGAGCAGAATTTGGACAGCCCATACTGTATCAGTGGTATACATAGCACAGCAGTGGGTTGTCTTATTCTGGAGAACGCTTTATAATGATGTAAGAGGTAATAAGCAGGATTATGAATGCAACTGGGAGACATTACTCTGAATTTTAATTTTGGGTTTACTTGGCCTTTGGCACATGATTTCATTTCCCATAGACAATCTAAACTTACCATAAAGATTACCATGGGACCTGGATGCATTCACTAACGTAGGGTGTGGCAATTTCCCGTCTGTCTGATTTGAAATTACGATTAGTATCTACTTCTTTTATGGAGATTGCTTCACTGGTCATTTTTTATAAAAGAAAATTGTTAGGAAGACCTAATACAGTATGTACTTAGGAAAATTAGCACTGAACCATTTAAAGTTTATGCACAGAACCATAAAAACACCATCCCAGAATGTTACAAGTAATTGCATAAGAAACATATGATTATTATCTACAACAGTCTTTGTCTGCCCTCCCAGGACTAATTCACAAGGAAAAGAGTTTGCTTTCTGTAGTTTGAATAGCTATTTATTGGGCTTCAGATAAGTGTGAGATTTTTTTTTTTTTTATAGAGCAGTTGGATAACATAAAATAGAGATAAAAACATTTTCTATCTTATTTATTGGTCTTAAATAGCTAATGTATATAAAAATACAAAGTAGTATTTCATATTGAGATGGTAATCAGAATAGGCTCTCTTCATTTTCATTCAATGCTTCCTGTTTCAAAGCAGTGTACTTCAGAGGCCTCTGTTCAGGAAAGAACTTCAGTCTGGATGTAAATCTAATTAAAGTGAACAGATTTAAACTCCTCCAAGCAACAAGCATGTACTTAAGTATTTTGCTTAATTGTGGCAGAGTAAGAGTATGTTTAAAATTAAGCGCATGCACAGCTATTTTGATGAACTGGAGTTTTATCTTAGAGCATCAAACCTACTATGGAAAATTCATAAAGCGAGGATTGCCTCCTAATTATTATGCTCATTTCAGCAAGCACTATAATCATAAGAACAAATTTACATAGTATTTACCAAGAGGCAGAACTTCTGTATACTTCTAATGGCGTGGAGCTGCAAACTGAATGCACGCAGGCAACATCTAAAGAAAAATGCTCATGTTCCTAGTTGTGAAATTGCTGTGGAAGGATGATGGCTGGATGCTTTTCTATGGACCGGTAGAACTTACTGTTCCAAACAACTATAAATACTTTATGTTCACAGAGTTGATGTATGGTTAAGTAATACACAGCATCTACTCGCAGAAATTTTCAAAGGGATTTTGGTAAATGCCACAGAGTGATATAAAATAAAAGATGGACCAGCTTTCTGTCTCCTTGAGAACTGGTTGTAACATCGGATGTTCCTTTGTGTCTAACTGCCTGCCTGATAGCCCACAGGAATCTGTCCGGATTAGCACGTGTTTATGCTGCACTGCATCTTTCCTCTTCCTCAGTACCGTTCCCAAATCAGAGTCATTACTGAAGATGTATTACAAAAAGGGTACGTTGGGGTTGCACCAGGAAAGTGCATTCCTTCAGCAACCTGCAAATGTGGACATTTTTTACTTCCATTATGAGATGAAATGTCTTGGCATACATACAAAGAATTTTATGTTCCACTTGAGTAGCAATGCCTGCTGGTGAGATCAGGGCTGATCCAAGACAAGTGCCTTGATGACAGCTTATTTGGGACTTTGGCAGATACTTATTCTCTCCTTGTGGTTGAAGAATATTTTAGGCTCCCGTTGTCCAGCCGAGCAGCCACAGATAGAGCCATGAGAGCAAGCTTACCTTTTCTCGTGTCCTTGATCCAGTCTGCTTAGAAGAGCAACAAACCGAGTGCCCACCCTGTGTTATGTTTGGGGCTACACCATTGACGCAGTCCCGCTTTGAATCAGGGCAAAGGAATTGCGTGAGCTGCAGTGCTACAGCAGCAGTAGGTTTCCTGGTTTTAACCCTTGCTCCTGGCAGGAAGCAATTTGCTCTCGCTGTGACCCTCCTGTGCTAGCTAGTGCCCTGCCCCCAGCCCCTACCAGGCCGGTCTCTCTGGGGCATGGAGCTGCATTATCCAGTGGACTGGCAGGGGCAAAGTGTTTCCCTGCCAGCATCCCTTGCGTTAGTCTCGGTAGGACAGAGCATCTGGTGGGCTGCGGTTATCCCTTTGCCAAATTTGGATTGAAATGATCAGGAGTACATGAACGTACAAGCATGTGAAGGTGAATTGCATAAGCCTCCTCTTAGCAGTAAACAAGACTGAAAATTGAGTGAGTTATATCTGGTTTACACCAAATCTATAGCAGGAGGTGAAATGATTTCTAGGGGGAAGTGCACGGTTTGAGGTTATTTATCCTCTTGCTTTCAAAACTAGTATACTCAAAGCTCATGGCATGGAAAGTCTTAAATCTGACCGTGATAATAAACTAGCAGGTTACTTCTACCAGATAGTACAGAACGGGTTATTCATGAAAACATACAGTCTTAAGGGTGACCTGCGAGTGGGTTGGTTTTTAGTGGCTACTGTTTTGATTTCCATATTATTGCTATTGGGATGCTGCTAAACAGGACACGTTAGCCTTTGTAAATTTACTGATTAACAGCAGGAATTTTCCATAGCACGTTTTCAGCTGTTGAGCCCTATGTTTTCTGTATATATCATTTAACAGGATAACTATAAAATTCTTGAATCATATAACTGACACAGGCTTCCTTTTGAAGATGAGCAACGCATGCTTGTATTTTATGGCCACATTACTACTATTATTGCTCTTGTTATTGCTACTACTACCGCTATCCCTACTACTATTAGGAATGTTGTGGTTAGCCTAGATTTTAATTTACTGAATAAATCATTCATTCTGTGGTTTTGATCAAGACTTTTTTGCACAGTTAGGATATCAGTGTTTTTTTGTCACCGATGCAGATAGTGGGCTTAACTCTGCTTTCACTTACAGTACTGCAAATCTGGAGTAATTGAATTGCCAATGTAACAGTGCCAGTGAAAGAGCAAATTTAGGCCTGGTGCATGTTTGCCATCGTCCTTCAGAATTAGTTTATTTGCTTCTAAGTGCTTCCATTCGTAAATGATGTGTCATTTTAGCAACCATAACTGCATTCTGAAACAAGGTTTTTTCTGTTGCTTTTCTAGGCATTTCCCAAAGTCGGGAGGAGTGTTTTGTTTTTCTTTAAGAAAATGAAACACAGTTTTAAAGCTGGGTCAAATGCCAGAAGACGTTCTCCTGCTCTCCTCCTCATCCCTTTTCTTTTGCCTTTTGCTTTGTGCTCCGTATCAGCTCTCTTATTTAACTGCAGAGCCTGAACTTCCTCATTAGGGATCTGAGTTTGCTGAAGCACATGGTCTTGTTTCTGGCCAGAGCATTTCAGTTTCCCAGTAATCCTATTTAGTCTACGCCATGTTTTCCAAAGTATTTGCAAAACCAGGGCCTGTGTTTGACTCACCTAGATGTTTTGGCTGGGGAAAAAAGCAGCAAAAGAGCAGGCACGCTTAGTGGTGAAGTTAGTTACACATGCAAGTTATCATGGCTTAGAGAACTGCTGTGCTCAGCTGAGCCAGGACAACTGACTTTGCGTGCTCTTAACCCATCACAAACACAAAGTGAAATGCTTTCACTAAAGCTCTCTAGCATGGTCCAACATGATACTTTATACACCAGCTTTACAACAGGCAAGCCAAAAAATCCATACTGACCAGCTGCTGTGATTCAAAACCACGTGGCATTTCCGTGTGGCGTTGGTAAAATCAGCACGTCTGTATTTCCCGCACAGATTTCTGCCTGAGACCTCTGAGGTTTAAATGTGTATATATAAGGTGTTCAGGATAAGAATGTCAGCTGTGCTCTGGTTTCCCTGATGTTCTCACACCTTTAATCTTAAAAATCTTTCTTACCCTGCCTGGTTGATTTGCTTCCTATTCTTTTAATGACTTCATTTTCTCAAAGGTAGAGGGAATAAGTTGTTGTTGAACGCCATTGCGGTAACTGGCTGGGAGACTTGCAGAGATACCTTTACCATTAACACAGGAAAAGTCAGCGATTTCCATTGGTGTGGTATTTTTCTCTCCATATGAGAGATACGTGTTTGTTTCACATCTGCCAAGTTTAATTTTTTTTTTTAGAGGATTAAATATTTTTTTAATAAGTTCAAATTCAAAGAGCGAGAATGTTAATGTGCCAAACAACAAAGTGTTTCAAAAGGCTGAAGCAAAAATCGTATCTTAAAGTTATTTTTTACTTGCTTAACACAGCAGTTATATTGTTTTAATTTTGTATGGACAACTGGAAAATAAATTGGTGACTTTTCTATCCATTCTAACAGCAAACGGACTTGCAAAGTTTCTGAAACTCTTCTTTTCCTCCTTCGTTTGTATAGTTTGGGGGTAAAGGGTGTAAAAAAAAGACAGAGTGAACTGGTTTAAGGGCTTCTTCCAGAAGTAGGTACTATAGTCCATCAGTGGTTCCCCTGCTGAGCTGGCAGCTGCTTCCACAGGTTCAGAGGGGTCACCATGCTTTCTTTCCTGTTGCTCCTCCAGGCATTGAATTGTGGGGGAGCTGGAAAAAAAGGCATCTTCCTTTCTTGTCCTGTGACAAAATTCTTTCTCATGTGTAGTAGGTCTGTCCTGATAAGGCAAATAAAAGCTTGGATACGATGAAAATAATGGAGGTTTACATTGCAGCTTTACCCAGAAATATCTGAAAGCATATTACAGACTGACAAACATATGAGGATATACGTATGATAAATGAAGATGGATGAGTAGTGTGTGTGTGTCCTTCCATTGATGCTGCATTTGAAAATTCAAGGAATTTCTTCACCACTGACTTGCTGCTTTCCCAAGAGACAAAGCACATTGCTTGGTAAATACTTCAAAATACTATTGTTCATAGTTTAGGACAATAAGCATTGGTGTATCCAGTTAAAACCTGGAGAGGAGAAGGCAGGTTTTTAAGGAAAATGTAGGTCTCCTCCTTATGGTTCTCATTCAAATATTTGAATTTTGCATGATTATTTTTTGGACACAAATACAAATTGTTATCTCTTGTTTTGGTACTAAAGAGAGGCGAGAATCTTATTTAGCAATCATCTCTTGCCAGCTTATCATGCAGTTCTCATACATGTTTTTTCCTAATTACTCACCTACCAGACTGTAGCAGCTCTGAAATGTTTATATATAAAGTCTGGTGCTTGAAAGACAGTAACTTATATTTTAAATTTCCTTGTGAGTTTTTTTTTTTTTCTTCTAAGTACATAAACTTTTTCAAGTACGTAAACTCACATGCAGTGCCAAATGTGCCCTTCCAGAATATAATAATAGGGATCTAATTGCACCAGTTTCCCGAGGGGCATAAAAGTAGAAAAGCAGAGCCTGTATGGAAAACGCCCTTTTTTTCGCCTTTGGCCGTGACAGGCTCCTGCAATAGAAATGAAATTCCATCCTCATACAAGTCTATGGCAAAGATTTGAGTGGCTCCAGGGGGGCAGGATTTGGGCCCACGTGCCTGATTTCAGGGTATGATTTTGGTGGCAGAATAGGCTTTAGGAAGGGGTAGGAAGTATTCACTGTGGAAGGAAGGGCTGATTTTCATGCATTTTCTCTGGTCTCGCTCCCATGCAGAAGTAACTCCCTCCCTTGGTCTATCTATTCTTCTTTCTAAGGAAGACTACAAAGGCACCTGCTGAACAGACACTTCTCAAAAAGCTCAGTGGAAAGATTGTGTTGATTTTGGACCTCGTGTGTACAAATTCTGTGGCAGCCATGTAAAGTACAGTCGTTCTCTGGAAAGGAGACAGTTAGGACAGGAGCAAGAAATTGGGAGATCCTGTTGATGCCCCATAATCTATTAACTTGAAGTCATGATTCCCAATGGGTTGTTGCCCTCGGATTGTAGCTCAGAGGCTGTGCTAATATTTCCTTCCTGAAGGGAGAGCTCATTGGCTTGTCCTTACCAGGAACTGTGTGAACTTCTGTGCCTTTTTCCTTTTCTTCTTGCCTTCTCAGAGGGAGAAGTATTTGTTCCAAAATATCCAAAACATGCTGTTATGCTGGACTGGTTTATCAAAAGTATTTAATAAATTAAGATTTCACATTTTAAGTTCAGGTTTATAGGGATGTTTCTCATTTGCAGTGCATTGTTAGGTGATCACCAGTCATGACTACCGGTACATTTAATAATGCTTTGAAGCATGAATTTCTCTTTTGGAAAAGCCTGCCTATTCCAAAAGATCTGGCTCAGGCAACGAGTTTTCTCTGTACATTTATATTTCATCTTCTGTTCCCTTAGCGTCAGCTACTATAACCTCAGCCTGAGCAAAACGTTTCTCGTTCTCTCCACATCCTCTTTGCATACAGAGCATCAAACCCTCATTTCAGAGGTGTCTGGTGTGGCATGAGCTGCAAGTCTATCTCTGGTGGAAGATGAGGTGGGATATCGCAGGCTGTGTTGAGCTACCTTTGTGTCTTACCCTGCCCTCGGGTCACACTGGAGATGTGCTGTGTCAGAAGTATACACAGATCTCAGCATTCCTTCTCCCTCTAAATCTTCTTTTTTCTTTGCACGTCCTGAGATAGATTTTGTCCTCTCTCCACTGAGGGAACCTGAACAAAGCTTTATGTACAGAAGTCTAAAAAAATACATGTTTGGAACTCAGTAGTATTTGTTTTGCTAATGAATGCTAAAGCTTCATTGCATATTAGAGTTCATATTTCCTGATTAAAAAGTGGGCATAAAGGCTGAAGTACATCAGAGTTTACCATTCACTTAGTGCCCTACATAGTTACACATCCACAGGCAAAACAGCTACTAATCAGACCTTTTAGAGCCGCCAAACCCACTTTTTGTCTTTATTATGAAACTAAGATTTGGTCAACTGAGGTCAAGTTGTGCACTTAACACAGCTTCCATTATAGTCAGTGAACTCTGTAACAGAGAGTAAAGTCAAAATATAAACAGAGAACATTTCTGCAGCAGCTCTGGGCTGGGATTAACTTGGATCACCTAGTCTTCTGCTTTTAATGAAATTCTCTCCCTTGTATTTTCTTGTTTGGAAGAGAGTCCAAAGTTATCTCATGCTAATTTAGTTAGGCAGTGCCCTCCAGGGATGTCACAGGCCTCTGTGACCTCTCCAGAGAGACTCAGTAAAGGGATGAGGAGAATTAAACATTCCTGAGAAATTGCAAAGCAGCAGCCCCCAGAGATTTTGCATAGAAACTAGCTCCAGACTAGCTGCCAGAGACCCAAGTCACCTTTTCAGCACTTCCTTGACATGTCTCCACTAGTCCCATCTGGCTTGATTCAGGGGGTCAGCATGGGGACTGAGGAGAGGTGGCAGCTAGAAAGAGCAGGGTTTGAGGGAGGTCCGACTGCGGCGGTCCTGAGCTTTAGATGTGCCCGTGGGACATGCAGCTAGCCGGTTTTATTTCCTTCTTTCCCGGTCCCTTTGAGTTCTTTGGTCTTTTTCTTTGTGCTGGGAAGGGGAAGCGTGCTAAGTGACGAGGTTTAATAAGAAGTTCAGTAATTATTTCGCCATTTGATGCGATGGTTTGTTTCTTGCCTGGGTTTACGACCACCTCTTGGGCGTGATCCAGAAAGCACTGCGATCTCAAAGAGCTGCTTATATTACTGTAGTGTGGCCCTCACTTTCCTCTCTTGTGCATCTACTGCCAGGCTGTAGGAGTCCATGAAATGACTCTCCTGTGAAGTGAGGATCAGACAGAGTTGGCAGGATGAAGCTCCTTTCTATGGGAAAAGAGCCAAAGAGCTTATTTTCAGGTTTCCCTCAATTATTGTGCAATGGGGAAAAAAGGTGAATTTGCTGAAGGTTAGGCAAGACAGAAAAAGACAGAATGTAACCACTGTAACTTGCTTGTTAGTATGTTGATCTCCTGAGTAGTTATCTCACTTCCCTTACATCACAAGTGAAATGTGCAATATCTGAAGAAATGGCTATTTAATTGAGTTGTGGAATGTGTAATCCAACGGTCATTTCTGCATGTTCTCATCCATGGGTTTCTTTACCCCTTTATTTCACTCCTTAGTCTAAAGCTAATCAGCGTTAAGGAATAATGTTTTGATTCCCACTTCTAGGGGGAAAAATAGTTTTATTTTCATAAAAGCATGGACAAAGGCTTCTAATTAATTAACAAATAATGCATTTAATCATAATATGCCTCTGTTGCCCTTAGCTTTCTTACAGCACTCTGGTCACATAAATATTACCACTCCAGCTTCACAGTCAGCAAAATTTAGGACATAAGGTTAAATGCTTTAATCAGAACTACAAAGACAGTCATTGTCCCTGCTGAGCTTATGGCGAGAGATAGTCTTGCTCATCGTTCACTTTGACCAAACCGAAACTAAGAAACAGGCTGGACCTAAAGCTGGAGCTGGACCTGTGAAGTACAGCTATTAAAATATAAATATGTTCAGAGCAGAAAATGGTGTTCATTTTCTGCCCCAGCCTGAAATACCTTTCAGCAGTGGAGTTATAAATCTTTGAAACGAGGAGAAAAAAAGAAAGTGGAGACTTGCACATGGAAACAGGCACATAACAGATGATAATGTCGTTGTGGCGATAAATCTGTTTTGTTCTGTAATGACTCATGCCTGTGCCACTGTTATTTGCCCAAGAACAGACTTCTGGCCTCGCCAAGTCACTTGTGGGAATGTTGATTCTGGTGTCTGGCCCGCGGAGGCTATTGCAGCCCTAGCAGCAGCGTACCTAGCAAGGAGCCTCCTTCATACCCACTGAGGAGGGAGGGTCCTTGCTCTGTCTGGATGCGATAGGAGTGATGACTTCTGACGTGCCTCTAGAGCAGATTTATTGCAAGCAAAAGCCGAAGTGTGATAATGCTACTGGGGTATTCTGTAATAATATGGTAAAACACTTGTCAGCACTTCATCTCAGGCAGTGAAAGTCAATTGTATATGCTACACAGAGACAGATAAAAAACATAAGTATACTTAAAACTTCATATGGTTTGCATTTTTAGTAACAGCTCTCCTGACTCTCATATAAGACAGGTTTTAATTTTGTTTTGGGTAAGTGGATGTGCTTACAGTCTCACACCCACAATTCCATGGCTTTAAATAGAATCGCTCCCAGGGTGCATGAAAGAACACATGCTGTTATGTGAAGGATTTATCCAGGATGCCAGAACTGTATTTATTGCTGGGAACAAACTGAATAAAATTTTCTGTTCCATTTTGACACTAGCCCACGGAGAGCAGCCGTATCTCCAGTTTTAATGCAGACCCTTCCCATTCCCTGACTTAGGATTCGGTGTGATTAACAGCCGTTGCAGAAGCAGCAATTACTAATAATGGTGGAATTAGAGTGACCAGAACAAGATGAGGGAAGGTCAGTGTGAAGTGCCCAGGAAATGTATCTTGAGCATGCTCTAACAGAAACTTCCCGTTGTCTTTTGACATCTGCGCTGCACAGCCAGACATCTAAAATACATTCCTTGCTTTCTGAGATCGTTTTACCACCGACTTTTTCTAGCAGAAATTCCCATGCCCCAGTCTGAGATGGCACAGGCTGTCAGCCGGGCTCCAGCCTGCAACCCCAAGCAGTACCACTGCTACCATGGCCACGGATCTGAGAGATGCGTTCCAGTGTTCAAGGGCTTGGGTAAAAACCACCGGGCTCTTTGCATAAGCTGTAGGATCACATGGTGGCGGGTTTGGGTACTCTTGGCCTAAAATTGAACTTGTGACATGAGGTAAAAATGAGAAGAAATCCTTCTGTATTGCATTATCATATCCCTGAGGCATCAAGGTTGTGCTCGTCTCTGTGCTCAACCAGGAGAATTCAGCATCAAATTCCGAAGTGTTGTCACCTGTTCTGGTAAAGGAGAAGGAAACTTCCACAGAATCAGGAATGAGACTACTTCAGCATCATGATGCTTTCTGAGGTTTATTTTCTGCTTTTCATAGTTAAGAAACCTTCGCTGGATTTGTATTTTTACCATTGCCATGTATTTAACCATGACTTAAATGTGAAAATCTTCTGCTTCCAACTCCAGTGGACTGAAAACCAGAGTGAAATTAGAAAGTAAAATGCATCAGTGATATGCTAAAAGTAGCACACTCTTTATGTAGATTATTCTGACAATGGCAACTCTGATTTTATAAGAACCCAATGAGTAGTAAACATTTTCCTCAGCATGAGTAAATTAACATTTCAAGCTAGCTGTTTTAGAATATTATTCAGAAGTGCATCATCATTAGGATACTGATAGCAGTCTGAGGAGAAAACGCCTTAGTGCTCAAAAGCATGGCATTAGAGTTCTGGAAATTTGGAGGAAATGCAGATTATGAGAGAGAATTTGGATTTTCCTATCTCCCTGTATTTCTTTAGCAAAACAAACAAGCGAAAAACCTGCATGCATTTTATTGCAGCGCTCTTGTTTTGTTACCTATACTACCATAAAGGCTTGTTCTTCTTCCTTCCCATTTGCACCCTCAAATATGTATACACTTTATGAAGTGCTGATTTATTATCTCTAATCCTATCTGCCTGTGCTCTGGCAGCTCCCCGAGGCTCTCAGCGCTTTCCTACAGCAATATGAGCAGTTTAACCCTGCCAGGGCCCACTCCTGATAGGCACCAGGCAGATCCCTGCAGGCCCCCGCACCTCGAGCGCAGATGCCAGCAAGCTAAAAGAGTGCTCCTCGCCAACGAAAGGAAGGGAAATGGAGGTTGGGAGAGAGAAACTCATTGCCAGAATCACGCTACAGATCAACAGCGTCTTTGAGTGTGCTGGGATCAGTAGCACTTTGAACCGTAGGTTGTGCAGCTCCTCTGACCTCCTTTCAAAGAAGGCGCCTCAGCTTGCGCTTAGCTGTAGGTGTCTGTGCACTCCAGGAAGGCAACAGAAGGCAAACAGGTGTCAGAAGCATGACCTGAGATCTTTTTATAGTCAAATATTGCACTGTAAACATATTGTGATCGATATCTACCCCGCGATCACTATTTTGGGGCTGATCATTTTGCTACAGTAAACATGCCGGCACTTGACTTGAAAGCCTCGTCTGTTTTCTTGCGGTTAGATCATGGCCCCAACCAGGATCCTGGCATGGATCCCTAAGGCTGCTCTACCCTCACCGCAACCCGGGTACAACCCTTTACTTTAGCGGTGAGTAATCCTGTCAAATGGGAGTGCTGCTTTGTGAAGAGGCATTTTGTCTTTCATTCATATAAAAATAGCAGGGAAAATTAATTCTGGAAGGAAAAAAGGGAGGGGGAAGTGGGTCAAATATCTTTCAGAACTGTCTGCTAGGTGGAGCCTGGGAAACGTGTACTTGTTCTGTCGTTATGTCTAGGTAATACAAGCTTGAGTGCTTCTAACTCATACGTACTTTCAAATTTGTTTCTGTTTAGCTTTGAGTTCCTTTCCTTTTTTGATTCGACAGAATTTAAAGCACCCCTTCGTTAGCAATTGTGACAATATCCTCCAAAATTAAAATGAAAGAAACAGAGCATATATGCATCCTTTCTGTATCTTTTCATTTAAATTACTTTGTGTCACGCGTGTCACTTTCAATTTGACCATTTGAAGAATAAACAAACCATTGTGGGCCTAAAAAAAATCTGTTCAAAATTTTTTGGCAGGAAGAAAAAGCAATATTAATTTTCGTTGTTGGTGAGGTTTCCCAACAAACAGCGTTGCTGTTTCTTTTGGCCTCCAGCTAGCATCTAAAGATCGGCTGTAAAACTGTATACAGATACTTTCATGTACTTAAAGGACAATATTTTGACACTGAGTGACACGAGAAAAAAAAATGTGAGAAAAAAAGAGAAAAAAAGAAAAAGAACAGCGTAGTTTTTGGTAACACAATGAGATCTTTGTATTCAGCTGTTCACCTGAGGTGCATATGGGAGACATCGTGCTGTGCTAGCAGAGCAGGCTGACCTTTAAAGTTTATCTGAATTATAATTCTTGTGGTTTTTATTAATAAAACCGCCTGTGAACGTTTCATAAGGCCTCACTGATTTCTGTAAGACAATTGGGCTATCTGCTTACAAGAGAAAAGTTAGACAGTATTTCCTAGTATTTCCTACAGATGTAAGGGCTTTTGTTTCAGAAGACATTGATATTGTTTTCATTCAAGATGCTCCACAAAGATTATCAGGCGTTTTGTTATCTTAGTAACTTTATAATTGTTGGATTATTATCTTTAGATATTTCAGCCATGCCCTTTTAACTTGAAAGAAAGAAATGGTGGAACCAAACACAGTTCAACTCAGAACAGGTTCACATCGACAGCCAAACTGTACAATTTGGCTCAATCAGCAAGCAGGCCGCAGACCATTTCTGGGCCAATTTATCACCTGCAACTTCTAACATCTATGAGAAAGTTTATAAAAAGGGTTGTGATATATTATCCCTGTAACTATAGCTTAGGAGTCTTCCCAATGTATGTATCAGTAAAAACACTTGGGTTTTCTTTGCTTGTTTATTTGTTTAGTCTCTTGAGGTTTCTAATATAAATTTCTCACTTTTTTGTATCTAATGAGGCGTTTTTGTTCTCAGAGAAAGATGTTTTCGTCTTGAATCTGTTCTCATTTTGTACCTTTTAGTCGTTGATTTAACTGTGTCTCTTCTCTGAATGGAAGCAGCTGCTCCGTCATAAGCTCTCAGTGTCTCCTCTTCCTGAGTAGGAAGGACAACGCTGAGGGAAAGCTTTGTACACAGCAGTTGAAGTCCTTGTGTTTAGCATTACAGTCTTGAAGAAGCAGCATATCAAAATGTATTTAAACTGATGAGACCCGATGGATACTTCAGTGGTGTTCAGAGGGGATTTTTCATGAATGGAGGCTCTCTGAGCAAGACGTCTTGCACTGATGCTTTGATTATTGGTGATCTAAGAATGCAGGATGGTTGTTCGTCAGGGATAGGAAGAGTCTTGCATCTTGCATCCCTGAACATTGCTCTTGTTGCTATGATGGGCATCGACCCCAGGTGTGAACCTCACTTTATCTTTCAAATGCAAACTATTAATCATGTAGTAAGGTTCCTGTTTGTTGGGTGTGCACCATTATTTTTCTAACTAAACGCAAAGAGTTGTATTTCAGGAAAAAGAGCATAGGAATACATTGATTGTGCATACTCCCATATCCCTCTGCCACTGGCTTCTTGGGAGTATCAGCATGCCTGGCAGCACATCCTTGTGGTTTTCTTTGGCAGGAGTCTCCATGCCTCGCTTGCCTTATAATACTGTCAGAAACAAGTACTAAAGCAACAGTCATTACTTAGACCGAACTGCCATTGTGGTAGGGAGCAGGGAATCATGCCCAATGGTTTTGTGTTGGCTTTCAGGCAGAAGCGTTTCACTTTGCTCTCACCAGAAGAGCTTTTTTTGCTGCACTCGAGCTTCATTACTGCTTTTCAGCCATGTGTGCTGTGCCCCTATTGTGTGCCAAATATGTGTAAGGATACTTTTTTCAGCATGTTGAGTATTATGTGCACGTATCACCATCTCTTTGTATAATCTCCTTATATAACATGCTCTCATGCCTACCAGGTACACCCAGTACACACCTACCCTTTTAACAGTTGCAGAATTCAATCAGTTGTGGGTGAGTCAGCCACTTCTTCTTCCTTCCCCACCCTTCCAAAAGTAAATAAATAGATAAACTGGAAGTCAGTGAGGGTTCAGAGCTCTGAGTTGGTGTTCCCAGTCTCCCTTTTCCAAGGCACAGACATCAATTGTGGTCATTTTTGTAGCAGCTTGAGAAACCACAGTCAGTCAGCTGTGCTGTGTCAGAAGGAGCTGGGCGATGCCATCTGGGACTACTTCACATCCAGGCAGGCAGGAAGTGTGTGGGTATGACATCTCCCCATGTCACACTGCACAGAGCATGCTGAGCAGCTTCTTTCCTTGCCAGAGCAATTGAGCTGGGACAATGCAGAGAGAGAGGTGATAAAATAGCCTTGTCACTTGTGGCACAGAGGGAGTAGTCCCTCATGATGCGTGCAGGAACAGCAATTGTGCCAGGCCTTTGTGCTCACCATATGGGGAGAAGGTTCTCCTTGCTGCCACATCCATCATGCCTTGGCCCAGACCGTTCAATTCTCCTTCTCAGTGGTGACCTCAGCAGGATAGCTAGGTTTGGGATCACTGAAGAGTACCATATCCAACCCACCAAATTCCTCTGCCCACTTCTAGACAATAGAGTATGGAATACTATAAAGGCAGAATTTCTATAAATGGTGATAATATACTCTTGGGTCTCTCTGGGTGGTAATGTTTTCTGACTTAGTCAGAAATTGCTCCTTAATTGTTGACAGCTTTGAGGTAACCCATGCCCTACGCAAGTGATAAGTAAGTAGAGCTAGACATTCACCAGTCGCTGCTCCTTTGTCCCTGCTACACATGGACAATGCACCCTGCATCTGGCTGCAACTATCTATTCCGCCTCCTAAAGTAAACGTTGCTGATTTGGTTTGAGTTTTTGTACGTGTGTGAGAAGTACAAGGAAGTCAGAAGTTTTCTGCATAATACTTAGAAGTACGTGTGAAGTATTTTTTTGACATTATAGGACTTGGAAAAAATGCTGGGTAGCAGCGCAAGGCAATAGTAATCACACCAACAGGAATATTTTCCATTGATCATACTGTGTGTCTCTGAGTGTGTATCACATTCAGTCATATCTGTTTCGGGTCTGCCATGAGCTGGGTTATTCTCAGTGTTACTCCTCTTGAAAACTTTTATTTCTAGAGCAGAAATCATCAGTTGTACTTTAAAGCTTCAGTGTTGGATTTGTATTTCTTTTTTCTCTTAAACAGACAGATATCTGATTACTGGTCCCTTTTTAACAATACACAGTACTAGAGCAGACAGTGAAAGAAAAGTATCAAATAAATAGAGTTAAACATAACCTCAACTAACAAGTCTTTGTTATCCATGGATGACAGCCCAGTTAATAAATGTTTTCTCACTGCAATGCTGGACTGGAAGTTAATGTTGAAACACAGCTTCAACATGCTCCAGATGCTCAAGACAAGCAGACCCATCGCAACCATAATGGCAGTGGCATGCACATCATGTATCTATATGAGGGTTGCTTAGTCCAGACTGGGTTTCTCCCTTTGCTAGCCTGGGTGCAAGTGCTGTGTAAGCTAAGAAATTTGGGCAGGAAAAACACTGGTTCGTATTTTGAATACGTTACTTGAAAATGGTGCTTAATTCTGGCAGGGCCTTATATACAGAAAAGGAAAACAGAAAAGATGAAAGAGGAAAGGTTTTGGCAGAAGTTGTAGTTCAGGCATGCAGAATAGATACGCTAGTCCGCATAATCATAAAAGTGTGTCCGCTAGCAAGACTTGCTATGTATCTCTGCAGTTGGCTTTCTGTCTTTAAATGTAAATGACATAGCATTGCCTTTAGACTTTGTGAGTCACTAGACCAGAGCCAAAAAGAGTTCAAATATGAAAAATATGTTTTGCTACATTTGCCATTAAAGGAACAGTATCATTTTAAGAGATCCTAAGCCTGAATTGTTTCCACCTTAATTTTCTCCTTTTTCTTTTTTTTCAGCATTTGCCCGCATTTTGTTAACTGAATGAAGCTAAAAATTAAGGCCAGGGTGGCAATGTTTCTTGACTTGCCGTCAGCCCATCCAAAAAAGCCTTTACAGAGAAATACAGGAAAATCCATGATTTTCCATTTCTGCACCACAAAAATTCCTAAAATATCCGACCTTGTGATGGTTAAAAGATAGCCAAGAGCCAAAGCTGGGCAGTGTTTTTATCCCAGTTCAGCCGTGTCATGGGTCATGTGGTTCAGCATGTGAACAGGAAGGTGAGAATGGGTGAACTTTTGCCTCAGTCGTGCAGTCCATCAGAGAATAAATGGACCAAATCACTCCACAGCTGTATAAGGAGGTGAACGGCTGAATACCTCTCACACAGAGTCCTTTGTGTTCTGGACATGATCTAGCATTATGATGGGACGCGCTAGGCTGAGGTTTTGTAGCAATTACTAACCCATTATCACGCTAGAACATGAGATCATTTATCTTCTAATTCAGAGTGTCACCTGTTCTTCATTTACCAGTCAATAACCATTAATTACTTTCAGTGGAAATTTAAACAAAGCTTTTCCCCTCTGTTAAAACCAGTAAGCCATTCAGTAATGACAAATAAACCTGGAGCTGTATCTCCCCCTTTCCTCTCATTCTCAGTCTGGAGTCTGGTACAATATGAACTCTTGGAGGAAATGCCTAGGAATTGATAGGTCAAGGGCCTTTATTAGTCTGATGGGGGGAAGCACATTCCTGGCACTTACTGTAGGGAAAATGTATGGCTACTGCTTGCACACGAGTTTCTCATTGGTTACACAGGCTCTACCTGTGGAAAATAAGATTTGAATGCAGAGTTTGATCAAAAATATTTTGATCCTCTAACTTGCCTTTGCATTTTTTATAAACTGTTTGTGCAGACTCATTCAAAGCAACAGCATTTGGTTGCCTTCCTCAAAGCAAACAGAGCTATCGCTTACTTTGTCATTTTAAGCACGTTCATTTCTTTCATACCTGATTTTGACTGAGGTAATTGTAAGTGCCAGCAGTTATGAGTGCCAGAAAAAATAAAAAGAACCAGCAGTGATAGATTCTCAATTAATCATTAATCTAAACATTCTTTCCTGGTAGGAAAAGAAGCAAAAATTGCTTATAGCAACTGTATCTGTATTTGATCGTTGCTAAGTTGGCCCTGCAGTTCAAGTTTTATTTCTAGGACGGTGATTGCTTGCTCTTTGAAATGTAGACAAGAGTTGATCCATCCAAATGCATGAAACCTGGCAGGACCCATTGTCAAAGGCTGGTTTTCCGTTTCTGTTTTGTAGCTGTCTCCTTCAATGCATTGAGTGTGTTTGAGTAAAAAGGGGCAAGGTTCCAACTTTAGTATTACTATTTAGTATTATTAGACAAAATTAACGTTAAATATTTGAAGTACTCACTGGATTGTAGAACGTCTCAGCAGAACTGCCTGTACTAAAACTGCATCCAATGAATTACAATACAAAAGTGTTTAAAAGCACAAGTATAGACAAATGTTATCAAAAGTCCCATCCTGCTTTTCCTTGGACGTATTAATACTGTTTTATGCAAGTGCATTGTAAATAGGAGATCTTTATGCCAATGTGGTATATTACGTCCCACATGGCATTTGAGGTGGGGGGAATTTTTCTTACCAATAAGTGAGGTTCGGTTGTTACATCTCTGTCAATTGTGCTGTGTACATTCCCAGCAAAAAAAAAAAAAAAAAAAGAGAGAGATGATCTTAAATTCATGATGCACAGCAAACATCCACTAAAGTCAGGAGGAGAACCACTATAAATGTTGACTCTGACTGCCTGTCCTGGAAATCCTTATTCACCCAAACAGTGCCTTTGCATACAAGGAAGCTTCGTTGTTTTCCAGGCTGCTTAATATAAACTGGTCTGTGAAATCAGGGCCTAGGCTAGCAGAACCAGAACTACCAATTACATATTTAAAATATTCCTTTTGCCTTCCTATGATGTTGTTACCACTGTGAATCTTGCAAGTTTGTCCAGTCATGAAGAAACAGGCGTTGGCGATTTAGCACGACCTCACAGATCAGCAGGGAAACCCCAGTGTTCCAAGAAGGCTAACAGGAGAGATACGAGTTAAGACGTCTCCTCCCCACAAGAGGAGTTTCATCAGCCAGTCGGGTATTTCTGCGTCATTGGCTAGGATGTTCAGCCCTGGAAAGGAAAAATAAAGTTGCTGCCATTGTCCTGCCCAGCAGGTCATATCCCTGAAGCACAATTAATGTCAAGGACTTACACAGCAGTTGCTCAAAACCCAGCCTGCCCTGCACATTCGAAAAGCAGAAAGGTTCAAAAGGAACATGTTAATAAAATCTTGTCAAAACTTCGGAAGATGCATAAAATAATAACTGGGAAGAAAAATGACTTGCAAATAGAACCATTTAAGTGGAATGTGTTGCCTTGCTATGCTGGACACTTGATTTATCGAGGGGTGTGGGGGGGCAGAATTGAGTATTTCAGGTGGTATTTACAAAGAGAAACTGAGCTGTCCCAAAGCTTTTATTAATCTGATTTGCAGAGTATCCACTACCACCAAGGGACCTACTAAAGTTGTTTTCTTTAAAGCTGATGTGAAAAGGTCAGTGCAAATAGCGTTGTGGATTACACTGTGAGAAGATGACAGTCCTTTTTACCATATGGAGAGAAAGTTGAATTATTTTGTTTTCCTCTTCTGGTTATTTATTAAATGAGGATCATGCCGTACAGGTATTCCTTTTTCCTTTCTAAAGGAAATGAAGTGTTTAGATCATTTTGATTGATCTAAAGTAATAATTATTCTGTCCGCCTACAGCTCCTAGGCAGTAGTCTAATGGCTAGAGCAGTGTCAGAAAACTGAAATGTACCTGTTGTGACACCTCAGACAAGCCACATGTGTCCTTGTGTACCACTTTTTCCATCTGCTTGCCTCCTTTCTTGTTGATTTAGCTGGCCATCTAAATAATGGCGCTCATCTGTCACTGTGTGTTTGTGGGAGAGGACTCCAAAAGACGGTCATGGGAAGTAAAGGTCCCCCTGAAAAATATCAATATGTTGGTAAATCCATGAAGTTGTGCTTCAAAACCCATTGTGATCTTTGTCATTGCCCAGAGGGTTCTCTGAAGGAGAAGTGTTAACAGTTGTCTCACTGTTCTATCTGTATTTTTTGTATTCTTCTGACACAAGAAAAATTTTCTGTTGCAGTTCTGTAATATTCAACACACATTCACATATTCAACCCAAAACAGGCTAATTTGGTAAAATGCAGCGTTGACTATTCTTAGTTACTTTTCTAATTACTAATTTGTAATTAAAATCCCTGTTTAGCCAGAACAAACAAGGCAAAATTGCCGAAAGGACTCCTGTCGTGATTCAGTGTTTGGCATCGTTCTATGACAAACAGACAACAGCGCTCTGGATGGATTTTTTTCTCTTCCCCCATATCTGTCTCAATGCATGCAGTGTTTTAAGTAAATGAATCCATGCTCTTAAGTGCTAAAGCAAGCCTCAGAGTTCAAAAGTAAACATATTAAAGTCTCCCCTAAAGAAATCCCTGCTGTGAAACAAATTGAAAATCAAATATAGCATTGTTTTCTGTAATAAGAAATAATTGAATTCATTTCAAAGTTGCACTGAACTGGTTAATAGCTACCAAACTAAGAAAGTGCTAATTTCCCAAGCTAGGGGTGTGTGTGTGTGTGTGTGTGTTATCTTCAAATCAAAAATGCAGCAATATAATGTCATGTACCAAAGAGGCCACTTACATTTGCACTGAATCTGTCTTTGTTTGTTTTCCCGCAGGCCATGTGGCTGATGCTGCAAACGGATGAGCCAGAGGACTTTGTCATAGCCACTGGGGAGGTCCATAGCGTCCGTGAATTTGTGGAGAAGTCATTTAAGCACATTGGGAAAACCATTGTGTAAGTATGAACATGAGATAGTAGCCACAGGCTGAACTTTCTGAGCTTTTTTGAGTTACAGAGCATTGTTTCTATACACTTCTTTTTGTCCTCTCACTTTCTACTTCTGTGACATGAGAGGTTCAAGGCATAAATGTCTGCGACAGCGGGTATATCCAGTGCTGATCATGAGGAAAAACTGTAGGAGGGTATATCTTCCTTTTTATTTCTTAATCTTCACGTTCTGTTCGTACATTTCCCTCCCTGTTTCTGCCCAGTTCTTCATCTTGTGTCCCCACACCCCAGATATCCGCACAGTTCTGCTCGTACTCTCTGCAGGTGTCACCTGCCAATGCCAGTCCTTCCATACTACAGCCCATCAGCCATCCCACAAGGGTTATGTAGCAGCTCACCCTGCATTCCTATCAGCTCTGCTCCTACCAAGCCATAAAAATGTTGAGCAGTGGGTGCAGAATGTTTACAATGCATATTCCACATAGTTTGATTGAAAAGACAAAATTCCTTCTCAAGGCCATATAATAAAACCAGGATGGCTTGGTGAGCGCTTTCCGTAATTTATATTTTTATTGTTTATTATTTTTTCAATTTCCCTCCTTCTGTATCTTCTCTGGGCCCCATGCATCAACATACCAATCTCAGCTGGAAAAGGGAGAGGAAAGCCACAGGCTCTTCCATGACGCTAGCGCCAGGGCTGTTCCTCAGGCCATCAAAGTCACTTGTGCAGCTGGTGAACTTTTGACAGGGCCAATAAGTTTTACTTGGGAACAAAAACTTGACAAATTCAATAAATATGCAGAAGTGCACAGATATATACAATATTATTTGAACAGCCAGTGTGTGGCTGGGGAGGTAATAACATTTTCTCCTCAGTGACTTTTTAGTCTGTTTTCAATTTTTGGCATCAACTTCCAGGAAAAAAAAAAAAAAAAAGCCTTTGATAGAGGGAAGGACTGTATAAATAGAATTTCTAGCCCAAAAGCTCAATTTTGGGAAAAAGTTTCTCTTGATATTTTTTAACAACCCTTCACTGTGAGATGTCCCTTTGTCATCACACATTGTCCCGTGTGCTTCAACAGTAGTGAGGTTTGACAGGACAAAAGGGTAGCAGGAGTTCTAGTATGCTTTCCCTTTCCTCTTTTTCCCCTTTTTCTGTATTTTTGCCTCTTGTGTTTATAAGCTAATTCTCCCTAATAAGCATTGAAATTAATATAACATATATGCACTTAGTCTACATAAATAAGAATTCTTGTGATATCGAGAACTTTTTTTGCCTGTCCAGTGTTGTTTGCAAAAGGAAGAATTAATATTTCTTTAACTACTTTATTGTTGTTATTATTACATACAATAAGAAACTGAAGCCTATACATCAGTGCCTAGCTGGATATCTTTTTTTGCAGATATTCTCATCATCAAAGTTTCTTTTTATGCCAATACATTTCACTGTTAGTTTAAAATTAAGTTCCCTGCTCTGTATTTGGCCAGAGAAATCTCAGCATGTACCAAGGATGACAAATCAGCATATGTCCTATATGTCCTTCAGAAAGCAAACCCATGAGAAAACAAAATAAAAAATAAAAAAAAACAACTGTCAAATACAAGTGAGAGTATTTATGAACAGCTTCAATTATAGAGGATCCTAAAGACTTATTTTAGATGTAGTTGGTTTTAACACACTTTTAAAAAATTATTATTTCTCTTTTTATTGATTTTTTTACTCATGTATGGTTTCATGTGGTGGGCTCCATATCATTCATAGTGGTGATTAGTAGATTCAGTGTTTGGACTGAATCAATCAGTCCTAAGTTTCACTCTTGGGGAAACTGTACAGTATTACTGCAGCTGATGAGGTAGGGCAGGTATTCTGTGCATACAAGGGCTTATTCACATATATATTTTTTAAATTAATAAAAGTAATTTTCCAAGTTGCATGAGAATCCACATGACATCTAGTGATGTCAAGTTTTAGGAGCCTAAGTGTCTAATCACTTCGAAAATGGAACTTTGCTAATCACCACGGTTCTTTTGAAGTATTTCTTACTGTGAATATATATTATCAACTTCTTAAGTCATTCACGGGTGGTGTGGAAATAGCTGTACACATGGAGACTAAGGGGACATTTTAAGTGCCAGTAATAATTTTGTTGCTGACTATTTTGAGACTAATGTGAATCTGGTCATTTTAGCCTAGCCAAATAAACCAGCAGTTCGTTCTCCGTGCTCCTGGGGTGGGATAGTATCACAGCTGACCTACTATGCATCCTGTAGCCATCATTCGTCTTTCAAATTGCACCAAATGTTAAAGCATTTTTGAGGATTTGGAAAGTTATGTTAAGAACCCCACATCATTTGTGTAGGTATCAGCCCAGCCCATGCTTTCACAGAAGGCATGCATGCACTCCTTACCTTCACTGTCCTCTTGGCTGAGTGGCTGGTAACCTCTCACATTCCTTGAAACCCCCGAGGGCTTTCTACTCCCACCTCCTCCAGTTTGAATATATCTTCTTCAGGGAGCAGCTGGCAGCAAAGTCCTCCCATTTAGTGTTGTGGGTCCCCATTGGTGAATCCCACTGATTTGTTTCCTTGCAATTTATGATGAGGCATCTAAGAACAGTGCACCATAGTTCTAAATGAGCATATAGGGATGGCTCCTTTCCTCATATCTCCCTTCCTGAAAGTTTGGTTGTGCTGTTTCAGGGTGGTTGCTTGGTTTATTTTTGGTTGGTTGGTTTTGGTTTTGGTTTTTTTTTGCAATCCCCAAAACTTACCTGGGAAATTTCCATCAGCCTTTTTCACTCTTGTTAAGTGATGGCACAGCTTCACGATATTTCTATACCTTTCAAAATCAAAATGCACTTTTCAAAATCAACAGAATGATGGAGCAAATGACCAAAAAGAATGGAGGGATAAGCAGCAATTGGCAGAGCTCATAACTTGAAAACACAAGGCATGTGTGAAGGGGCTCGTAAGCTTCCCTACTTTGTTCTTTGGCAGGAAGTGTTGCATCTTAGCTGTCAAATCTTAATACTGCAGTAGAGAACAGGAAGAAAACCATTCCTAATTGCCACATCAACTAACTGAAAATATATTTTTTTAAGGTTTTTTGTTTTCCAAACAATTCACATTAGCTTCTACAACTGAACATCCAGAGCAGCCTGAAAAGTCTTTCCAAAAAGATAGCATAATACTCTGTCATAATCAGTCATTAGCTCATGTCAGGACTATCTTCTCATCAAAATGAGAGATGAGAAACTTTACCATATTTCTGTGAGTAATGAAATATACAGCTGCAATAAGACTGACTGATTGCCCTCTGAAATTGACTCTGAAGTGTACACTGAGGTGTATCTTACACTGTATGTTTTTTTTCTTCTAACATTGTTTTTCAAGGGAGAAATTCAAAATTATATTTATATAATCCTCTGTATCATTCAAATCCAGTCCTTTGTACTAACAGGAAAGCCTCAGAGCTACAAATATTTCCCCCCCATAAGGATTACACTTTTTTTCTTTTACTTTCCCTGCTACTTATTACTAATTAAGTAGTACTTGGGGGAAACACTTCCCGCCTATAATATGAACTACAGCAGGGTAAATGAAACAGGCAAACGCTTGTCTTGACTAATTTTCTGTCATTAATCTTATTAAATTAGAACAGGATTGCAAGATAGCCCGAAACCACTACAGCGCTCATAGTTCTTTGCAGAATGCTACAAAGGCTGCTGTCTGCAATGTGGGGGGAAAAAAAAGTATTTGAGCACAGGAAAGATTTATTGTGGTTTTTTATTAATATAAAAATGCATGCACATTTGTTACAGAAATATTCGTTGCTTCCAGGATCAAAATTAATTCATGAAAAATGAATATTTTATGCCAGTCATTTGGCTCTAAACACAAATTTCATCTTAGCTAACATGCCAGTTGGTCTTCTTTAAAGAAGATCACCCCAAAAAGGAGAAGCTCGCAGATTAGCTGTAAGGTCTAATGAGGTGAACTACTAGCAATGGCAGCAAAAGATGAGCTGAGGGAGAAGGGGATTTTCTTCCTTTTTTTTTTTCCCAACCTTAAAATGGAAGGTATGGTGGCAGAAATGCATGAGATTTGAAATACTGCAAAAAGAATGGAAAGCCAACATTGTGCTGGTCGTGGTGGAAGAGGAGCCATCAAAAGCCATCATCAAGACAGCTGCTGTCCTCCAGTTTGCCTTTTTCCCACCGAACGCTGCTGTCTGACCAGTGCTGTGCACTGTATTTTACAGTGTTCAGATGAGGAAGAAGGGAGCAGAATCTCAAAAGTAAATTAGAGACATTTGGAGCAGCGATAGAGGAAAGGAGCCCATCCAGGCCAGTGAAGAATGCTAGCCTGAGAGGACCCGCAAACAAGGCCCTCATAGGACAGTACCACTTTTCTTGCTGTTCTCACAGTAGAAAATATGGCGTTGTGAAGCACTTAACCCAACGCAGCCAGAGGATTAAGTCTTCCAGCTGGGCTGACTAATTTACTTTCCTATTGATACAAGCTTTTATCTGTTGGCAGATCTAGTTAACCGTTCCAGTGCTCAGATTTGAAGATGGTAACAATTTAATTATCTGATTTTGTACATCCTGAGGTGTGAGAGTTTCTCTTGTGGGAAGACAGGGTGAGAATTAAGTGTGGTATTCCATAAGAAATTCCGTATCTTTTCCCCAAATGGGATGAAAATAATTCTCACAAGTGCAGTTTGGAAAAATATCTGATTTCAAGTCAGCGGGAATGTTTTGTTTCTCTTCTAGTTTTCTATTAAAAAAAGAGTAATGTAAAAAGAACTTTTAAAGCTATTCTGAAAGAAAATACAAAATCTTTTCCTTCTGAAGGTGTCAAAGTTTCATCTTTCAATTTTATTAATACATTTTTCTTGCAAGCTGACAGTAACATGACTTATTTGAAACTACAACTTTTCTTTCCAGAATGTTTTGATTTACACAGAAGCATTAATATTCTCTGAGAAAACATATTCCTGTGAACAAAAAACCTTCTTAAAAGGAAGCATTAACACCAACTTTCACATTTTTCAGCTTGAAAAGATTTCCAACAGACTGAAAAAAGAATGAAAGCAGAAAAAAAAAAGGCCACGTAACATATATTCTGTACTAAAGTCACAGAATGTGGGGAGTCGTGATTTAGGTTTTTGCAATTTGAGCTTGGCAACGCTGGTAGTTTAATACCGACAACTGTATTGTTTTAGTTGTGTTCCTTTAGTGAAGAATTTGAAGGCCTGATTCATTGCAGCACTTGAGCAAATGTGTGAGTACATCCCTGTGTGGTAGCATTCTTTTGATCCAAGCACAAGGGAGCAGCTAAGCAATCACTGAATCCTTACATATTTTGTTGTATCTGAGCTTGAGATGGTAGCAAAGCAACATACTATGAGTCATATTTAAAATCTCCCAACAAGAAATTACTTGCAAGAGACAAGACATCCATGGTCTGTTGTATGATGCCAGTTTTGCTGTTTATAAAGCATCAAGACAGATGAACTGCTCTGGCTAATCATGTGTATTGGCAGTCAGGTCACAAACCTCCGAAGTCTGCACAAATGCTACCTATATTAGCTTCAGGGAATAAGCAACATTTTCCTAAAATTTTACTTTTAAGTAATATCTCAATTATTTTCAAATATGAAAATGTTTTCTACCAGTATACATTTGATTTTTAAGGGATATATGGTAGGATTTTTTTTTTTTTCATAAACAGTTTGGGGTCTTTAGCTGCTATTGATTTGCAATATTTTGTAAAATCCTGTTACTTCTTTATTTTCTTTACCTCTACGTAAAGGTTAAGCGAGGGGATGAAATGCATATGTGAGTTGAGTGTCTGTGCATTTGTGAAAGGTTTCATTTACAGTTGATTCCTTGGCCACCTCCAAAATATCCACACTTTGCCTTCTTTGCTACTCAGTTACAGACATTTGGACCACTTGGTCCTTTGTGGTGTTATTCTCTCACTCCCTGCTTATCAGGACTCCCTTGGGTCACTCCCGGCCCTCCTCAAACCCCACCAAGTATCTCAACTCCTCATCCTCAAGAGATCCTCTGTACCCATGGATGTTTTTATAGCTTGAAGCTTGATGTCTTGCAGAATAGTTATAAGAACTGGAAAATAATGACATCTCCACAGTCGAAAAGGAACATTCATTACAGGTATTGAAAAGTATTATAGCAGTAGTGATTTGCAGATATGAAATTAGCTTTAAACTTAATGGAAATCCAGAGTGCAAAAATTCTTGAGGCGGAGAACCTTTTAAACAAGTGAACTTGTGAATGCATTTGATGTGTGAACTTTTCAGTTCTATGGAAACTTCTGAGGCTGCTGATAGGTGTGCAGCCCCCCAGCACTGGGTTGGCAGTGGTCTCACTGTAGAGGTTCATTGTCTTCAGGCTCCAGGACCACCCTTCTGTCAAAAGCCTACAGTTGCCTGAAAGCTCTGGGCTCCACCACCAGCTGGGATCTGCCCCCCAACCTCCTTGAATTTAGCCCAGCCCTGATGAGACAAACTTCCTTTAATTCTGGTCCCATTGCATTTCTCCCAAAGTACACAAGGCTGTTTTCTTGCCCACTTGGAGCAGACAACTCAGTAGTCCATGTGGATGTGGCTGGAGCTATCTAAAAACACAACGTGAGGATTCCCCATGCCTCTTCGACCTCACTCGTGCTTCAGCATAGTCTGGCATTACATTTCCCAGATAATAATTCTGACTGCAACGTGGCTACAAATTAAGGGGTGTGTTGATGTTTTTTTTCCCCTTTCCTTAGAAGAAGAGAAGGGGAACTGCTTAGCTAACTGGATGTCTTGCTCCTGGTGTCAGGTTGGCTCAGCGCTATCCCTTTTATCAGCAGTATGGTGTCCCAGCTGTGAGCACAGAGGTGCCAGGAGTAATTAAAAGTGCTGCTATCGAGTTCTACTTTGTTCACAATGAGAAGCACTTTTTTCCCTGTGAACTTTTCACATTGCTGGGCTGAACAAAATGGGTGGAGTTTTCTTCTGAAGTTATTTCTATTGTTATATAACTTTGATAGTGACAGTAAATGAGTCTTTACTGGCTCAGTTGAGCCTTCTGGAGACTGTTGGGTGTTAAATGGAGTTCTCTGCTCAGTGACCTCCAACAGCAACTGATGTCTCCTGATCTAAGCACTTCCTGTTGTTTTACTGGTGACGGTTAGTTTTCTATTAAGCTCATTTGAGTCCTGCACGTTTTTACCCTCTGCCCTTTAAAGGGAGGGACTAATGTTAGTTTTGGCTTCTGAATGGAAACTTTACAGTGCAGGCTTCAAACAGAGCAACGGTGAAAGGGAAAGAGAGAAAAATTGAATTATAAGTGATCTTTAGCATCATGGCAAGACTATCTACAGCCGACTTGACCATGGCTGTTATCTGTTGGAAATTATTTCGATATCAAGTGTTTGCAATCATCCTACAGGCTTTGCTTGACATCCAAAAGTCATGAGTTTTGCTTAAAAAAAAAAAAAAAAAAGAAAAGGTGGGATTTAAAAACTGGTATTAATGCATATTTGGTATTTCCTTCTGCCTTTTGGTGTTTTAACCTTCATGGGTACACAGAGGTCACATTTGCAAACTCTCCTCCATGGCCCTTGGGGCTAGAAACTCAAAAATGAAGGCTGAAATTGTCAAAGAATTAAATTCTTCCGGGAGCCTGGAGGAGAGGGCAGGGCAGCAAAGAAGAATCAAATCTGTGACAAAATCCCAAGGGCTGGTGGCACAGTTAGTAACAGAAAGGCAAGGGGTGATTGTTTTTCATTGCTGGTGACTGAAGCTAAATAGTCTACCTCACAGTGCTGATTCATATTATTCATATTGTACTTGAGTACAGAATATAAAGAATTTCATCACTGTTTTTGTGCCGGGATGGTTCAGAGTCCCATGGTTTACTCAGAGGCAAAAAACAAGCTGAGGATAGGGTTTCAGTCATAACTCTGCATTTTGTACATTCAGTGAATTGGTTTTGATAGATCAGTGTATGTTCCTAAATGTTTCATCTAAAACATTTGTCTTGGGAGGGAGCATTGTCCTCAGGCTCCCTGGCTGCAGCCCCTTCAAAAGGCAGAGCCACTCACCCATCGAACCATGCCTCTTTGGCTGCCCAAGATTTTTGCCCAGAACAGTTGCTAACCAGGTAGCCCAGCGTGCAACCAGATCTCATACATTACAGCAAGTTTCAGGCTGTTCAACATATATGAAAATTATTCAGACAAAGGAGCTGAGTGTAATATCACAGGTAGTGAGTTCTGTTTACAGTACGTGTATGTGAAGCGCCATGTTGAGCTAAGACTGAAAATTCAAGAACTGTTTTTGTTTTGCTTTTCCTGGTTAGACAAAAATTAGATTATGCAGCTTAATGCTATTCAAACAGAGCTTCTCTTTCATAAAATTAACAGATTAAGGTGTTCCTGAAACTGTTGACCAAAATACAAGAATTAAAAATATTTTAAGAACCATTTTAAAAAACCTTGAACCAATCCACAAATGAAAAGGTTCACTGTCATATTTATTTGAAGATACATGAAACGTTCTGAAATCGGGAAGTTTTATTTTCCCTTCACATTATGTGTTTAATTTGGAAGTCCTGTATTTTAGACCTTCCACTGATTCAAAAACCAAAACAAAGAGACTTCAAAAGCCATTGTTGCTACATTCAAGTCTAAACTCTGCCTTTGTTCCTATAGCTAATGAGTTTATACTGTCCTGCAGGGAGAATTGACACCAGCCTCAAGTAAATGAAAGCAGGCCAAATGTTGGTAAGATCAGAGCACTAAAGTAATTATGGGTTGATTAAATGTTTATCTTCTTTACAGGTGGGAAGGAAAGAATGAAAATGAAGTAGGGCGATGCAAAGAGACTGGCAAGATTCATGTGACAGTCAATCACAAGTACTACAGACCAACTGAAGTGGTAAGAAAATGCCCTCTCTTAGCTTTGCAAATGAATAATCCAATCACTCAGCCAATAAATTGCTGCATTTGGCCAGCAGTCTGTGAAAACGGCCTAATTGCACTCCTACTGCTAGCTTTTAGAGCTCTAAATTAGCCTGCTTGCTGGCCCCCTCACAGCCAGCTACCTGGGAGCAAGCAGCACTGCAAGGGGCAGCAGTCTGGCTGCCCTGCCATGGACATACTGCTCTGCCTCTGTCACCCTCTCTGAGTGGCAGAGGGGAGGCTTAGCAGGGTGATGTCACCCCTGGGAAACAAAACAAAGTACAAAACAACTTCTTGTTCCTTTTGGTCCTGAATTCGTGCGTGGTCAGCTCTCCTCTGGCTACAAGATGGGAAAGCAGAGGAAGGAGGGCACTAACTGTTTTGATTTTTGAAGTTCCTCCTTCCATGTCTTTGTGACAATGTCTCAGTTCCATCCAGTGTTTATCCACTGCTCAGCTTATATCTTGGCAATGAGGTCATCACAGAAGTGCAAGCATCCTTGAGTGTTTTGCTTTCTTGGCTACTTTGTGGGGTCCTATTTGGTAAACCCTGATTCACAGAACACATCTTCGTTCCCAGGAGTGCCTCAGTGAAGTCTGATAGGTGTGCTCCAATCACCCACTGAGCCTCCTAGGAGAGAAAAAAAAGCATACTGCCAACTCGAGCAGGATGGTGGCAGCCTACAGGGATGGTACAGGATGGAGCCCGGTTTCTGGACATAGTGGCCCCAGTTATGCGATGTGGGTGTGCCTGGTAGAGGATGTTCTGCTCTCCTGGGGAGAGTGACATTGGCCCTGCCGCTGCTGATGCAGCATTGCCTGTCAGTCAGCCTGTTTGAAAGTGCTGGCTTCAGCTTTGTGATAGAGCAGACTGTGCCGAGCACGGTTATCTTGAGACAGTTTGCAAGGCAGGAGTGGGGAGCTGCATGTGTTGAAGTGGATGTGGGTTCTAAAGAGGGAATTCAGAGGGGAGTAGAGACTTCAGTGCTGTGCAAAAAAGGGCTTGGTCCACGTACCAAAACTAAGCCCTTCTGTGTTGTTAAGAGCTGCCCATCATTGTGCACTTTGGTAAGGTATCAGGACGATAAGGACACAAAGACAAAAGGACTTGCCAAACAGGAAAAGGACACTTGACCCAACAAGTCTGTGCTTTGTGAGAACCGCTTTCCTGCTTTGTCATACTTCTTACTGACAGGAACCAGGATACTTCAGTATCCACTGGTAGCTGTTCTGAAGGTCTCACCATAATTCCACCTTATTCATTTCCTCAGACTTCTGCTGAAATAGTATTGCCCACAGTCTTCTGTTTGTCTTCATTGGTCTGTTTTGGGAACACAATTTCTGGATTTTACATTCAGCTCACAAGCTCATGCTTGTCCATTTTGGGACAGTACATAACAGAGGTTCTTCAGGAATGCTCATGCAATTGCTAATGGGCCCATACATGAATACAGGGATGTATCCAGATATGGAGTGCAACATGTCCTTCAAATAGCACTGCATGTAATGTTTACGTGTTCTGTTGTAGGCAACTTGCTTTTCCCTTGGGCTCTCCTCCACTGCCTCCACTTTGCACTGCATTTAACATGTTCCTACTTCGTTCCCACGGAAGCCAAGAAGGGTATGAAGCTGCTTGAGCACAAGAAGGGACAGAAGCACAAAAATGATTTTGAAGTATCTTTATTTTAAGGAATAAGCAGATGAGCTGTTAGCAAATTCCTATGTGAACAGAGACAGAGCAGAACCTATTAAATGTTGTCATGAGCTTGTTGGAGGATACAAAATTGTTATTTCTTGGTGTATCTTTGGTTTAGTTCCAAGCCAGCTTAACCTGTTCTGATTTACAGCATTTTATTTCAATTCTTATGTAAGTTAAATCTGTAGTATCTACGTAGTCAGAAACTGCAAGGCATGTGTGTCCAGATAGTTGAGGTAAGACTACTGATGTGTGACATGAAGGAGAAGGGACACCAACTATGAAATCCTCATTATGTTTTTTGGGTTATTCTTGACTGGCAACAACAAACTGATTTCTGAACAGTTCTTTATGATTTTATGCTGACCACATTTCTTGAACAATGTTGTCAATCATGTAGCTTTTGAAGAGAGATTTCTTTGGCAGTATTTCTCCCATGGAAAGCAGTGAAGATACTCGATCTGGTTAGAACTTTCATTTAACTTACTTGACGCAAAGAAGGTCCAACCTAAACCCTTAAGTATGCAAGTTTCTCAGTGGTGGTAAGAATCAGAACTGAGTCATTTTTGAGCCTGTTTCATCCACATGGAAGAGGGGAGCAGGGTTGTTCCAGGACTTTCAGCTGTTGGTTTGAGTGCCATGCTTCTTGGCAGTCAGCGTGGCATCCACTTCCTGGAACCAAGGTTTTACATAGGAAAATGTAGACCATCTCAGGTTAGCTATCCAGAGTCACTTTCTTCTCCTTTTTCAATATACATTACAGAATTATTTCTGTTCTTTATCAAAAGAAAGTAAACCTCCCTGTTTCTGTCAGGGAATCATAGCAGTGCAATTCCAAAATGCCAGATCCAAATCTAATCCATTTCCAGAAAGTAAGTAAATGCCATGAGAGAACTGAAATGGACTGACGGCACATGTCCCTTCCTGCTATCCTCAGCAAGACTGCAGAAGTCAAGAAAGCCTCAGGTTGACATTTTCACGGGAGGCTTAGCCAGATCAGTTAACAGGAATTCTGCTGTTGAATCCTAGCTGATGCAGAAAATCTGATGCTTAGATTCTCATGTCTTATTTGGAAACATTTCTGTCTGTCTCTCTAAAATTTAATGCAGTACTCTGGAAAGTGAAAATAAATATAATTTAATCTTGTATACAGTCAGTTCTGACAGTGCCAATACATTCATTTGAAAACATATTTGTTTTCTTAGTTAGCGATCCCTGGGGTCAAGGCCTCCCATTGAAAAGCTTAGCTGTACCAAAGAAGAAACCTTGAAATGTGAGACTGTCTTCTGGTCAAACTAAGTAGACCCTTTGAATGGCTTGACTCTAAATCTCTTCACTCTGCTTTTGACTGCTTTGCAGCCCCTGATATTTACTGGCCTTGGGAATTCATCCTGCTAATTCCTCTAATGCCTATCTCTATCCTTCCCTTCTTCTTTCTTTCTGACTACAAACCTATTGCTGTCATTTCTTTCAGCTTTTATCATATTCCTAATAGTATTCCTTTCAGCTTTTCTTTTCCAACTGAATTTGGAGACTAAACTGCTGCATGGCACGGGGAAAGGTGATTACTTTTCCTTTCTTAAAATCAACAGTTTTCACAGGAGTTTCATCACAAGCTTGCTTTATATACTAAACTGATATAGTGTGAAAGATGTTTTCATGCATTTTGTAAGTGTTTTTTAGCACATGGCTGAGAAGGCTGTACTTTACCTTCATTTGCTGCTTGTGGTATGTATAGATGTCACTGCAGTTTACTCTCCTGTAAAATTTAGATCCTTCAGAAATTATCTCACCAGACTTTTCTGGTTTTGTTACAATCAGAATACTCAAATAGCAGGCAAGCAACTGAAGTCTATACTTGGATTCAAACAATCCTCTTGCTTTACATCAAAAAAAAAACCCAAACTAGGTTGTTTTTTTTGTTTTTTTTTTTACTTTAATGAAATTTTGAAATTCTGTGAGCCATCCAGTTCAGTTGGAAACAGGCAACCCTGCAGCACAGGATGCTGGAAGCATCCTATCTCTCAATCCCTAAAGTTAGGTGATTTTTAGAGAATCTGAGCCTGTCTTTAATTTTTCTTACCTTTCAGCAAGATAATTAATGTTAACTTGCTGTTCTTTCTTCCATCTTATTTACATATATTGGGAAAAAAAAGAAATGATCTCAAAATGAACAACAGGACAATGATATTTGAAGAATTCAAGTGAGATGGTCAAGCAGGCATTTCTCTCCAAGAATTCCACAGTCATCACTTCTAATGAATTTAAGTATGTTGACATGTTTGAGTAAAATTGCTTCTAGTTTTGGTATGGCAGATATTAAGCTAAAAATTTTTACTGGTGTCTTTTTCATTTTTTTGCCCTTCTACAATGAAGACCAACCCCAGGTCTCAATGGTGCATCCTGTTATCAGAGAATTTAAGATGTACATGTCTCAGTTAGGAATTTAATAAATTCTATCTTAATTTTTTTTAAGAGAAAAAAATGTTCCAAGAAACCTTCGATCATATGGAAGTGTTGGGTTTTTAATCTGTATCTAATTCCTTGCTGGTGTTACAGGGAATATTTCTCTTCCCTTCCCACCTGTTTCTGTAGGTGTCCTACAGCTTTTTTAGGGTGAGGCCTGAAGGTTATATTCATGCATCATGATTGTTACGGACTGACATGGCTGTAATTCTGAGGACGTACATACATCAATGCAAATTTCCTTCCTTTATGCAACTCCTAGAAGCTCTGTCACAATGTGATGCTAGTGTTTAAGCACTCATATGGCCTCTTATTATTATTCTTCAAAGAAAAACGAGTATGCTAACTTCTTCCTTTTGTTATATGCCATAAGCAATTAAGCATTTTTTCTCCCATTCCTTCTTAGCACTGATATAAATGAAACTCCATGCAGTGTTCAGTGGAAAAATTCTTAGCAGCAAAGTGTCCAAGGATGCTTTGGCCTCTTAGGATTGTATCTTTTGAACTGCTCTAACTTCGAAGAAGTTCCATATCCTTCCATACAAGGTTGCTTACTTTTCAAAGGATGGCTTGTCATATCTAAGTATCTACAGAAATTCCCATAAGAAGAAATTTGCCAGGTTCTCTCTGTGTTGCTTACACTAAACTTTACGTCTTTACTTAACTACAGTTGGCCCCAGTTGCCCTTTTTTTCTCTTCAGAATTAAGCAGAATAGCTTTAAATTTCAGTCTCTTAAGATGTTTTTTAAAAATTCAGCTCCGTGTTTCCCATGTTTCACAGGATTCCAGTAAAAAAATTCCTTGGGGCATATCACATTTTCCCAAAGTCAGCTTTCTTAAAGTCAAAAACATTTCTGAGCTCCATCTGAGTGTTTCTGCCGTAAAGAGCATTTAGGATCTAATGAAACCATGATCACAAAGCTCTGACTGCCTCACGCTTCCACTTCAGTTTCCATACAGCTTCATTTCCTACTCTTGACTTCAGAGCAGCCATGCCTGTAAACTGTTCAGATGTCTGTATGAGGAAACATGTGCTTCCCTTCCTCAAGGATCTTTATGCTCATCAGTGTCAATATGTGGCCTGTATTAATACTCACAGAAATAAAGTGGGAGCATTCAAGGAAGAATAATCTTCAGATGGTTTTCCTGTGTATTTTCCTCAGTAGTAGCCAGGTGAAGGAGTTGCTAGTTGCCACAGCTCTGACAGTCTTCTCCTGCATTTGGTTGTTCTTTCTTTCTTGCTATGAAAATGTATGTCAACGTCTGAAAACTACTGCCTTGGTAAATGATTGCCTCTAATGTCCTTAATTCTCCTCCAAGCTGGCTTTGCTGCTGTGTCAGCCAAAATACTTATATCATTGCTTACTTCAGACTCAACATTATCTCCGTGTTCCTTTGCCACACGCTTCCTTTTCTTTGTCCCTCCTGCTAATAAAGCCCATGGTAGATTTTTCTTTTTTTTTTTCTTTTTTTTTTTCTCTCTTTTTTTGCTTAGCTACAGGCCTTATGTACCAGGCCTTTCAGAGGTATCTCTGAAAACAGACGTGTCAAATTCAGCCAAGTAAAATAATGATTAATAAGAACTTCTCTCTGTGTGGCCTCTCCAAGGCACTAAGCACTTAACATACTTCAAATGCTTGTCAACGAGCATGAGAAAGAGGTAGAAAGTAGTATTGTTGCATTTCTGCTTGTGATCCACAAGTGTGGCAGGGGAGATAGGCTGTGCTATGTGAGGGCACTAGGGGAGAGTTGGTGGCACTACACTTGGCACAGAAGCTGCCATCTCTGGTGACCATAGGCATTCTTCCACAGGGATCATATTACTTCTTTGTCTCGTCCTGACTTTGCTTTTGTTAGTAGTGCCTTGAAAAACAGGGGGATCACGTTTGCTCTCAGGTTGCCCCCTCAGTAGGTCATCTGAGAATCTTACTGGGTTCATATCCAGCCTTGCTTGCTTACCTGTTTAATTATTTGCAAAGACCTAGCGGGAGCTCTACTGTACTTCCTTTCTTTTGGGAGCAGCTACCTCTGATACACCCCTCCAACACTCCCACACACATTTCTGACTTTTCACTTCATAACTAGCTCATTACATCAGTATTAGACAGCCACATCCAGTAAAGGAATCCCTCTGGACACTTCTCTTTGCAGTCCTCATCTGCAGCACTTTATTCAGTTGCTTCTCTTTGCGTCATCCTGCTCCTCCTCTGCTGTGCCTCCAACTAAATATTTCTCTGGCAACTTCTACAGCTGGCTCTGTTCCCCCTCTTCCTTCACCACCTCTTTCCCTGCTGTCATTCCTGAGGTTTTGAAGCCAGCCATGTGTCATCTGTGACCTTCACATCTTCACTGATCTTCCTGAGAACATCAGCCTGTCTCTGAGTCTGCTCTCTGATCTCCTAATACCACAGCTATCCCACAAGTGTAGCCAGGGGAAGAGGGTGACTTTACCTCCTGGGGTCTGAGGTGGAGTGGCATTGCACTCTGACTGTTGCGCCATATGTGCATTTACAAGATCTGTAGTTTTTCTTCAGAAATGTTGGACTGAAGAAAAGAAAATGAAATCTGTGACTGACTTCAGGCAAAGCAATTTTCCACTGTGGGTAGGTGAAGAGATTGCAATCCCATTGAAAAGCTTGTGCAAAGATAAAGCTGTCATCCAGGCAGAAGGGTTGGTGGTTTTAATTCATTGCTCATTTTTCTAAATGATGCTGACACATAGCAATTAGTGGCAATCTTGGATGTGACAGATCCAGGCTCAACTCCTGAAAACAGATTTTTAAATTAAACTTAGTTGACTGGAGGATTAAGACTGAGGGAGAGGTGAATGAGGATAGAAGGCTGTTTAGCTCCTTAATTAGGTCCTGATTCAGCCAAGCATCCAAGCAAGTGCTTCACTTCAAGGGCATGAATACATAATAGGGACAGTTTCCATACTCGGAGCTATGGGCATGCTTACGTGCGTTGCTGCATCTTAATGTGAAGCAAAGCAATTCATCTGTGATGGGAACTAAGATGGTCAGCCCAAATGCTTGTGGGAACTAGGGAGGTGCCAGCTGATTATTCTTGTTTGCCTGCCCCATGGTCCATGAGCACAATACTCAAGAGAGTAGGTACTGAAATATTTTCTTTAGCCATTTTCTCTTAGGGTGGCTTTGCAGGCAAGAAGGAATGAGACCAAGTTCATTTAGTTTCAATCAACTGCTCCTGCAATGGCGTTTCCTGCCCGTAATTCTTCTTTGCCTTTCTGACAGTAGGGGGTCTTACTACCACCTCTTCACTTATTCATGCTTATTCATGCACAGAAAGTCTCTCTTTATCTCACCTCTTATCCCTTTGCCTCCCCCTTCTCTTGGTCTGCCATTTGGCCTCCTCCTCCCCCTTGTTATCTCTGTCTGTTGTCTTGCCTTGTTTTCTTATCGCTGCCTGTCCCATTCCTGTCTCACACAAACACTCCCTGTGCTCCAGCAGCTGTGGTGGGAAATGCAAAGCCCCCAAAGGGAAATCACAGAGGTGGGAGAAAGCCTGGAATGGGCAAAAGCCAGAGCAGAAGTCCAGGCTCAGGCAGCACCAAAGGCACATTTGTCACAACTGCCAAATATTCCATCCCACCAGCGGTTCCCACCACCTGCAGCCTTTTACCTACAGCCCTTCCCCATTTCTTGTGTGAAGCTGGATGTTCCAAAGAGCTAAACTATGGTTCAGATCACATTTTGGAGTGCCCAGTGTCATGGGTGAGACTCAAGCCCTGGTGGAGCACTCAGCAGGAAGCAGTTCCCACCAGGACTTTCCAAAGACCTTGATGTCAGAGGTGGTTGAGGTCACTTACAGACCTGATTGCTTGTTCGCATGCAGAAGTGGAAGCACGTCTGAAGATCTGTCTCCGTTTTAGAACCAGTTTATGTTATTTTACAATAGGATTTTAAAAGTAAAACTCAAGCAATATGTTAATAATATTGCTGACACTGTGATTGTGGTTCCCACCATGTTATAACCTTCTAAGTACACTCTGCCAACACATTTGCAATGGTTTTAGAGTGGCAGCACAGCACCATAAATGACATGATTTATATGACAATAAAAATGGCTTTTGAATACAGCGGATATGAGACAGAGGTGAGGTTTCCTCCAGCAAATGTGAATTAGACTCCTTTCTCTCCAGTTTCTCCAGCATTTTCAAGAGCTTGCCTGCTGTATGCTGTGTTTCATTTTATGGGTGAGTGGGTGCACAAAGGAAGAGGACAGCCACAGACTTCTAGTGTGTTTCGTCCAAGAAGCCACAAGATGGTTTTAGTGCTGTAAAATAGCTTCTGCTAAGTTCGAGTCAGCAGATGCCTTGACATCAGCCTTTTCAGTATTGTCTTCCAGACAGCATAGCTGTCCCCAGCCTGGATATGCTGTGACATATGGAATTTTTGTCTGTTTCAAGGATGGTTCTTCAAGCTATGAGTTCCCAATATTCCATTCCACCTCCTATAGAATGTGTGTCACCATTGCTTTCTTGTTGCTGAAGCTGTTATCGTAGAATCACAGAATCACTGAGGTTGGAAAAGACTTCTAAGATCATCTAGTTCAAACATCCACCCACCACCAATATTGCCCACTAAACCATGTCCCTAAGTACTACATCTGCCCTTTCCTTAAACATCTCCAGGGATGGTAAGTCAGGGGGTGTACAGTTGTCCCTCTGAGGTACACCCCAGGGTAGTGGGGAAGGGTCAGTGGGAAGGGGCCATATGAGCAAAATGAAAAGCAAAATGCATAAATAAGCAGCCAGTTCTGAGGAAGCAAGAGGGCTTAGGGGTTGATCTCCAAGACACTTCATTCTGTGTTTTCCAGGTATTGTACAGTCACAGAAATGACAGTACTTTTTCTTCTGCTTTTTTCTTTTGTCTCTTCAGTTATTTGAAGCTTGTTCCTCTACTAACTGTAGAGAGTTTTGACTTTACACCACAGGTGCAGGGGAAGTACGGAGGAAGTATTCTGCTCCAAAGAAAAGCAAAAGAAAGAGAAAAAGAGAGAGAGAAAGGAAGAGAGGCAGAGAGGAAGGAAGGGAGGGAGGGAAGAGACAGAAAGAAGGAGAAAGAATGAAATAAAAGAGAAAGAATGAAAGAAGAAGGAAAGAGAAAGAAAAAGAAAGAAAGAAAGAGAGAAAGTAAGAGAGAAGGAAAGAAAGAAAGAAAGAGAAAGAAAGAAAGAAAGAGAGAGAGAAAGAGAGAAAGGAAGAAAAGGAAGAAGGAAAGAAGGAAGGAAAGGAGTCTTTTTCAGTTATTTCTAATATAAACCTAATATGCAAGGAGAAGTACTTTTTTTCTGACAGTGGTCAGGCTTGTTTCAGATAGATCCTCGAGGTCCTCTGTCTCTCACAAAAAATCCACAAGAAGTTTTTGTTCAGACTTTCTATTTACTTCACTGTTAACAGTTTCTCTCAGAGAAGCAAATGGTTGGCAGAAAGTGGAGGTTTGGAACTGGTTGTTTACAAAATAAACAAACCTTCACTTTTCCCCTCTGTCTCTTTTGGAGTCATCGTTTGTAAATTAACAACATTGTGATGGAGGCATGACGAGGTGGGACCTCTGTTACTGTTGCTACCCTGTGATGATGATACTGATCAGTGCTGAACCACCTTCCCTATATTCTTGTCTCGTTCCACACTAAAAACCTGTAGTGATGATGTTGCCCTTATCAAAACTTGAAGGATTTCACATTCTGTATTACTTTTAAATATCCCCCCCTGCCTTTTAAATATCCCTGCCCCACCCTGGAGGTGTTCAAGGCCAGGCTGGATGGGCCTTTGAGCAACCTGGTCTAGAGGGAGTGTCCCTCACTATAGCAGGGGGGTTGGAACTAGATGATCTTAAAGGTCCCTTCCAACCCAAACTGTTCTGTGTTTCTATGATTCTCAATACTTCCCTAGTGTCTGAGTTGCAGGAGAAACAGCCTGGTAGGTCTAAGCAGCTTTTTAAAGTTTGTTGTTGAATGAAATGCTAGAAAATGAACTTTATGGCACAAGTATCTACTGTAGTTATCATGAACCAGGAAATGGATCTTCATGCCCATCTTGGATGCTCCCCAGATTGTCTGATACCCCAGCTGGATGGGTGAAACAGGAGACGGTATTTATCTGCGAGGCAGGAGAGACTTAAACATTAAAAAGCTTTATGCCTAGGATTAGCTGGAATTTTTGCTCATTCCTCACATATAGAGTCTGAGCTCACCAAAGCAGACAATATGAAAAATATTAACAGGATTCAAGAAGACGTTAGTAATAGATTAAGAGTGTATGCCTCCCCTGAAAGACTTTTTTTCTTGTGTGGTTTTTTTTTTTCCTTTCAGACAGAAAAGTCAGAAGTTGAGTAGGTGAAGTCAATTTTAATAATTCACAGACAATAATACATCTATTTCTCACTTGACAGAGCTAGTGTTTAAACTACTGGTATTGCCTGGCATGACATAAAACAGGATCAGTCACTCATCCCTTTGAAACATCTAACCGGGCTTCATTTAAATTTCTTCCTTCCAGCCTTGCCAGTGCATTTTAATAGTGTTGGTAGAGCTCACAGCTGACTTGTGACTTCAGACTTTATCTGCTGGGTTGTGGTTAGGAACGGAGTATGACAGCACCATTCCTCAGCAGCTCTTTCCGTGTGCAGTGACACAGAAACCTCAGTGCTACAGATAGACACTGAAATTTGAAACAGATTGCTCGACTGCTGAACAGAAATGTCTTTTTAAATGAAATTTTCTTCTCGGAACCTCGTTCTGTAATTTCTGAAAGCTCTTTTCCCTTCATCCACACCACTGAACTGGTACTACTCCACAGCCATGCTTCACATCAAATAGCTGTAAGGGGAAAGGTGGATTAACGATAATGAAAACAAAAGATGTGTTTTAACATAGGACGCCTGCCTGCCCTTCTTCTTCTTCTTTTTTTAACAGTAATCTCTGACAAGTTCGTGTTTATAATTCACTACATCTGTTACCGAGTTGGTGCTTTGCAGACTTCAGTTTTACAAATTGCCAGATTGGGTGACGAGGAGTTGAATTGCTTTTGTTTTTATTTGTTTCTTCTGAGTGACCCATAAAATACTACACTTCCACCTTCCGATTTAGAAAGCAAAAGCATGTATATTAAAGCTTCTTTACAATAACAAAGGCTTCTGACTAAAGTAATTGGCTCCCACTATAGTTTTCCCTTAGATAACAGTTGTAAATTCCTAAACTTCTAATCTTTGGCAGCATTTCCTTCTTGATCCTAGTTTCTCTTTCCGTGTGTTGGGGGAGATTAAAAGGTTGGTTATGAAGGTGAAATAGGAAGTAGAAGAAATGTGAGGTTTTAGGAAGTGCTCAGGTGAGAGTGATAGGACCAAGTTTGTTCTGTGAAACAAAGCCTCTTGGAGCCTCTCCTTAAAGCACAGCATCACCGCTGATCACATGTTGTGACATTCACTCCTCACCCTAAACGATGCTTCTGTAGTGCTAGTGCTGTATGGTTAAAAGTCTGTTATCCTGCACACGGCTGGCTTAAAGGGCTTGCAGATGATTATCCCAGGTAGTATTTAGGTTTTTCGTGACCTTTCTTTCTCTGTCTCCTTCCTAAGGTGCTCTGTGAGGTATCTCTGCATTTCATGTATTTGTCGTGCTTTTTGCAAGGCTCCTGAGTTTCATATAAAAAAAAACAAAATGAATCTTGACTGAAGTGAATCTGAAAGAGACAGGCAGCTCAGGCACTGTAAACAAAAAGTTGGCATGATTAGGATATGATTAGCCCTAAAGGTAAGCCACCCACCTGTATCATAGCTCAAGAGCTGTGTGGCATAGAGGAGGCAAGGGAAAGATGAATGCAGGAACAAAAATGCAGGAAAGCACATTATTCACTACAGTAGAGATTCACAACAGTGAAGACTTATGTGCACTTGAAGAACAGCCAAAGGGAGCTGGTGATGGATGACAGGCAGTTTGTATGCCAGAATGCTCACAAGAAATATTCTTATTTTTGCTTTCTAGTATTAGCAACCACAATTAGTTTTACTTTGGCTTAGCTGCTGAATGGAGTTTTTTAAAAGAACGCTTAATTAAGTTCTAAAATATGGCTCTGCGTAGGATTTCCTACTCCAGACTAATGCCTGGAACAATAATCTTTGATACCCTTGGTACCATAGCTTGCTGTGACTGGATGCAAGCATCTACGTCCAGCAGCTGCTGCAGCTCAGGAATTCCTTGCAGGAGAAGCAGGTGTTAGGGACGAGAGCCAGGGGAGAAAACTCTGGGAGGAGTCTGCCATGTGCACAGGTGTGCAAGAGGTGGCAGCTGATGTGCTTGCTGAGGTTTTTGCAACCATCAGCAATTATGTGCCAGAATTCATCAAATGGGTATTTTGTACATTGAGACGTAGACAACTGACTGGAAAGTTTGGCAACAGCACTGGAACTGCACATCTGCCGTTCGTATTTCTGTTACAACAGCCATATATAAGTTCAAATATGAGTTACAAGGGCCTTGGGTGAGAAGGACAATGTAGAGATGGGATTCACTGTTGCTTTTCACAGGAACTGTCAAAGATTGTCCCATTTACGGTGGTGAGTGGAAGGGTTTGCTGAACAGGTATGTCCAGTGGTCAGATTGCCAGTGACTGCTAGAGACAGAACAAGCTAAATACGTTAGAAGTAAATACGTCCTTAGTTTGTCAATTTTCCCCTTGTTGTTGACTGTGTTTACTCTGTAAAGCTTCAGGAAGTTGTCCTTCAGGTCTTCCAGTGCTGTTTTTTTAATGCCAAGAACTCAACATGATGCTGTTTGCAGTTGTCTATGAGCAAAACTTCACAAGATAGTGAGTATACTTATTTATATGCTCATATACATTTGGTGATGTGGAGACTTTCTCAGAGGCCCTGTGTAATCAGGCAAGGACAATTCCAGACATTGGCACACTTTAGCATATGTATCATACCCGTGCCTCTCTTCCAAAAGCCTTAAAGGCATTGTTGAAACGGAGGAAGGAACTTTTTAGCACGTTCCTATGTGGGAAAATGTTCCTTTTTGTTCAGGATTCCAAATGGGTGAATATCCAATTAATTTTTTTTTATGTTTCCCTTTCATTCATTGATATCAACTGGCCAAATTTTGACCTCCTCCAAATCAGTACCATCTAAATGTTTATAGTGATCTCTGTAGAGGTGCATGTTGAAAACAGGCATTTGTTTTATATAAATTATTTTAACGTGGGCTATAGATATATTAGAGAAGGAGCTGGATAAGAAAAGGGAGGGTTAGACTTTTCTGTAAGAATACCAATTTGGACTGTAATGCAAATGGGATGAGACAAGTTGACAGTGCACTGGTGGAGGTAAACAGACTCATTTCTGTGGAAGGGGTGTTGACAAGCAGTGATTTTTGGTAAGCCTCCAGACAGAGTCCAGACACTGACTTTAGGGATTTAGGCAATATAAAAATGATTATTAAAAGGAGGGGGGGGAAAAAAAAAAGGCATTTACATCAGCTGTGCCTGTGTCTTTGTCTTTCTTTTTTTTTTTAATAGACATTTGCTCTATTAAACATTTCCAGAAACACTTGTACAGTTAAGCTTCACACTGTGAAAAGAACTAATGCACTTTTTCTGATAGACTCTTCCTGTGTTGCTTTTCTGTCAAACTGAATATGTTTCAGCTGCTTTATATGTAAGGCCTCAAGCCTGATACAACTCACATAGACCTGAACTAAAATGCTCACGTCGAATATCATGGAAGTGACCTTGCACGTTCACATGGCCGTAAGTGTAGATATAAAGATGGCTAAGCTGAATTCCAGGCATGCTGACAAAATGGTTTGCTCATGTCCCAGATATTGTCTGTTCTCATCCCCCAAATTCATTCTACTTTTGCCTAATAAGGTGATGCCTTGGGGAGGGGGAGCTTACAACCATACTGCTGGTTTGCTGCTTCTTTTTCACCCCTTCTCCAGAACATCCCACTGATTGCTGACTCAAAGAAGGCAAACAGATTCCTTGCTATGTACCTTCAAATCCCTCCTGAAAACTCTTTTCTTTGATGTCCACAAAAATCAAAATACTACTAATGTGCTGTAACTTACTGTGCATTGTGGTGAGTGCTGTTAGGCTGTGTTGTTGTATCCTCTTAGCGCCCTGTATCTGCTGTGCCCTGCTTCACATCTGAAGAGTGCATGCATGCAGCTTGAGCTAATGAGCTGTGTTGAGTAAAGAAAGCAAACAGGTTAAATTAGCTTCTCTGTTTGTCACAGTAGCATTAAGGCTTCATGTCGTCTAGCTCAGCAATGTGCAGCATGGCCTCAGATTGTAAACATTTTATGCTGGCAAAGATCTTTTGGTCCAGGGTCTCAGCACAAGTAGAGCAGGAAGATCCTTGTTGATGGCAGCGGCCTTTGGAGACTTGTAATGATCACAGATATATCTTGCTTTAGTTTAGACGAGTGTCTTTGGGAACCTGCTTATTGCACCTATTAAAGTTCTGAGCCATAAATGCAGACTTCCATCTGCATATGAAGGCTGAAGTAAGCAAACCTGGTTCACTGGCTGGATAACAGGACAGCATTTCAGAGTCTTTAGACCCTGGGCACTCATTGTCTTACTGGAAACTCCTTGGATACCACCTTCAAACATTTTGCTCTGTTTTCATTAGTACTTTCCACTGTTCGGTGAATCAGTGGAAGCCTGCTCTGAAATGTTAAGCCCTTCCTTCTTTGCATTAGCATTCCAAATTAATGGTCTGCAGTTGTAAACTCACGTATTTGTACTGACACATTTTTATTAAGGTCTGGTGTGCGTGCCTGCAGTTTAAAGAAGATCCAAAGAAAATTACAGTATCAGACATAAGGCCGTGATCTCCTCTATCAGCTCGTAAGCAAACGTTTACAAATACAACCTGAGTTTGAGAAAAAAATGATATGACATAGTGGCTTGTTTGCTATATCACACCAGTCTTATACTGGCAGTTGTGTTACTATAAATCTCATACCAGTGCGTATTTTTGGCAGTTGCAAGGGATCTTCACAAACACTCCTGGAGGCAGAAGAAAATGCTCCAGGGAGACCTCACTGTGGTCTTCCAGTACTCAGGAGCAAGACTGACTTTTTACATGGGCAGACAGTGATAGGACATGGGGAAATAGTTTTAAACTAAAAGAGGGGAGATTTACATAAGGTACTAGGGGAAAATTCTTTACTCAGAGGGCAGAGAGGCACTGGCACAGCTGCCCAGAGAAGCTGTGGTGCCCCATCCCTGGAGGCACTCAAGGCCAGGTTGGATGGGGCCCTGGGCAGCCTGAGCTGGTGGTGGCAGCCCTGCCCACGGTACGGGGTTGGGGCTGGGTGGGATTTGAGGTCCCTTCCAGCCCAAGCCACTCTGTGATTCTGTGCTGTTACCCCTGTGTTCAATTATCTATGCTAAAGAAAGTCTTCTGTGGAGAGTTTGAGAACACATTTTAATTTATGCTTTGAACTTGCTATACTACCTCTACCTTGCAATGTACCTTACAGTAAAAAGTTATTATTAATAAATTGCTTGAGCAAAGTGTTAGGTATCATCTTAATTTTGCTACTGATGCATGGCTTGTGGAGAGCATACAGTATTTTTGCAGGGATGAGCCTTTTCTCCTGGCCTGTTTCTTGTCAACTTGTTCTTCTTCATAGAGGGACTATACATCTCCCTTGAAATACATTGTCTTGATATTGATTTCTTGCCCTACCTTTCCAGTTTAAGTCACTGTACTATGATCATTTAACCACCATCTCACTATATGACCACTAGTTATTCCAGTATTTTCCTTCTTCCTTCCCCACAATTACCTGTTATCACTCACTTCTACCTCTTGAAATGTATTTATTCATTACATCTTTACACAGGTTTTATTTGTTTGGGTTTGGGGTTTTTTTGTTTCTTTTAAAGAAATATTATACCCTTGCCCCAGGACTGAAATTCCCCAAATCCAGGATTGCTTGGGCCTTCCATGACCTCTTTTGTACTTTCCATATTTCTGCCTGCCCCTACCCCAAGTCCCACTGGTCCCCACTACCTACTGCTTTCTCAACTTTTGCTGCGTAACTAGCTAAACACAAGCTTCTTCTCAGTCCTTCTGGAAGAAAAGTCTGGAAGATGTCTTTTAAAAAGCCTCAAGAATCCTACCTTGTGCTTACCAGGCAAAAATGAAGGAGTGAGTCCAATATTTTTGATCCCCTGATACTGATAACAGAAACAGAACTTGATTTGGTATTCATTCTTGATATGATGCATGTGCTGTGCACATACATGTGCTTTGTCTCTTTCTTCTCTGTTTAAACTCCATTTAAACAGTGCTTGGTGGTTGCTGGGAGTTGTAATCCATGTGCAGGTCTGTCATGAGGCAAACACCAATTGGAGGAACTGCTGTACAAAATGGTTTGCAGCTGAGGAGTCATAAAAGAGGGAAAAAGGGATTAATGAGGACTGAGCCAGTGTCCTTCAGAAAGCATTTTTACACTCTCTAATGAGCTAAAACTTTTCTGTGTATAGTTTCTTACATGTGGTGAGGGGCAAGGTTACAAAACAGAAAATGACAAAACTTCACAGACAAATCAGTACTTTCTCAGATTTGCTTGATACATTACTGAACATGGTTTCCATAGATTGAAGACTGAAAGCATGTATAAAAACCTGTTTACTACACAGATAGAAAATCAACATTATTTATTCTCTGTCAAAGGAATGTTTTTCTCCTGCCAGAATCACCAACATTGTGAATATTTCTCATTAGCTCTCTATTTCTGATGTATTTGCTTTACCCATCTTTAAAGTCCTTGTCTGTATTTGGAAGGATATCTGAAGCAGGGCAGATGTTTGGAAGTTTTCCGTTCTTTGAGTTCAGTAGTGAAGTAGGGTATACTTACAGCTTTTCTGATTCTGTGCTGCAGGTTAACACTCCTGGACTCCGATACCACTGAGTAGTTGCCCAGAGCGTTATCCTAGCTAGGGCTTGTTTATGTAGAAAACCATAGAATTTTTATGCAGGAATTTTAATAGGGAACACTATTTCAATAAATACCTTTGTTTGTGGGTGTTTGCTAGCGAGGGAAATGCTAAAAAAGACTTCAGCAACAGAAACGATAAATTACATTAGATAATTAGAAGTGGTGAATATATCATACTTGTTAATACTATTATTTTTTATTGCATTGGTTTCCTTGGTGTTCTTCCCAAAAATAACTAAGTAATTGGGATCTGTGTTTTAGCAGAGCAGATCTAGGGAATGTTTGATGATGCTATGAGTTACAGCCTGGCTACAAAGATATTTGGGTTTTGGCATCTTTGAGTTAAGTACATACTGTTATTTTCCCTTCCTGCTTGTAGCCATTTGCCAAGGATGTGTACTCAAAGGTTAGTGAAATGAGAACCTTGGGAACAGTTGTTAATGGAAAATGGGAAGAGGTAGCCTTCCTAGTGGTGTACCTCCTCTTAGAAAATTATGTTGAACTGATACAACTGTAAGCTGTGGGCTGTGAAGCAAATCTCTTAACACTTCAAAAATAAAACAAATGAGATCACTGGTTCTTGAGATGGAACTCATTTTAATGTATTATGGTGCTGGTGCCTGTGATAGGGTACAGTGCAGCATACAGCAACTGAAGTGATCAAATATGGAGATGATCCCAGTGAGGCACACACTGAAATGGCAGGTATGTTCTTCATTGGAACCCATGCTCCACTTGCATGGCGTATTGTCACAACAGGGATCCTACTGTTGGAAAGCAAACGGTCCCATCAGAAAGCTTTATGCCCTACAGTAAGTGTTGTAAGCGAGGTGACTGAGAGACAGGAATGAAAGGTAGGAATTGCAGTCTCCTTTTTTCTATTAGGGCAATTTCAGGATTTGCCCCACATGTTGTCTTGTCCTGTCAGTTTGTAGACCTTTGCCTCTGTTGTTGCACACAGATCCCTGGGATCTTGAGGGCTGTTTTGTGGAGGATTTATCAGCTAGGTCTCCCCTCTGAGTTTACTTGCAGAGGAAGCAAAGGACAGCTGGTGTCTTGGCCCATAAGGCTTAAATGCTTGCTGGAAAAGCTGGAGCACTATGGAAAGGTCTGAAGTTCCACAGGCTTATGGTACAAATACTCCCCCTCAGCCAGGATCAGTAGAAAGACAGAGGCGCTGAAGGAAGGCTTGCTTTAGCTGTAAATCCTCACCCTTGAGAAAGCAAGGATTTTGTTTCATCGATCTCACCCCGCTCAGAAGCTCATGATATAAGCATGCCAGAAATGACCTTGGTTCTCCAAATCAGTTAGTACTGGCAGTGACAGTTAGGCTGGCACTGCTGACATGATAAAGGAAAGCAATGTATTTACTGCAAGTAACCTTGCCCAAGCATGACTATCTTCAGCAGTGGCCAAGGTGGCAGCTAAGTGGTGTTTACTGTTGATTGCCCTGTTCAGTTTCCTCTGGATAAAATGCTGATGGTTTATTTAGGGGTACGATGAGTCGAGAATAACAAATCCTACTTCTGTGACATGGAAAAATACAAGTACAAATTCATCCATGTATTCCGTAACAATTCTGACCTTGGGCTGGAGAAATGTGACATCTGTGCAAACAAGCAGAAGGGAGTCATTGTACATTTTCAGAGTTAAATGATTGAAGTTTTTCAGTGTCCCAGTTATTTGTGTTTTGAGGTGAAAGGGACATTATTTCTCCAAAATAAAATGTTCTTTGGGAAACTAAAACAATAATTACTGCTTCAGCCAGATCTTCAACTTAGGAAGCTTTTAGTGACTTCAAAGTTCTCTGTGTGTTCAGTCCTAAACTCTTGATCTAGGACTGGTGTAACATGACATACATTATGCTTGGCTTCTTAAACACGTTTTTATGAGGTTACTGTGCTCTCTGCAACCTTGGAAGCATTTAATTCTTACTTTACATTTGTAAGTTCACAGCTATCTCTGCGCGCGATACAAACATTGGCTGTAAAATGAGCATGTGAAACACCTCCCTGCAATTAAGAAAGGAGGTGGTTTCCTCAGTGGAAATAATCTGCATTGGCCATAGCAAGAGCTGCAATTCAATTCAAGCATCTCATTTAACACTTCAAATTGTCTTTGCATATATGGGCTGGAGTCCAACAGCATTAGGAAATCCTTGGTGGATAGTAATCTGGAACACAAAAAGCAGCAGTCATACTTCAACACAATTGATAGCCTCTACTTACTAGCAGTCTTCAGGCTAAATTATCATGGCTATGCAATTAACTGTCTTTACAGAGAGGGTGGGTCCTTCCGGATGTAGGAGAAGAGGTCACAGATGGGGCAGTATGGCTGTGTGGTTAAACATAATTTGACTTGCTCAGAAAGAGGTCCAGACCCTGGGATCTTAGCCTTGACACAAGCAAAGTCAGACGGTAAGAAATGCCGTACACCACCAGCCAACCACATCTGCCACCAGACACGACTCATCCAGACTGCAAATTGAGGCTATTTTTTCTCTGTCCTTATGTTTTCTGTCCAGCAAGTGGCTTTGACTTGCCCTGAGGAAAGAGACACAATCAAGTGGGCAGTCTTTAGTCTTGTTGACTCTGTGCAGGGGAAATAGATTATAATCTTTGCTCCAGGTATTTGTTGTGCTGAATTCCCTCTACAGCTTCTGAGTATTTATTATGCATTTCATGGGCCTCCTGAGCTTGACCTCAAGCTAAAAGCTACAGAGTGTAATGGAGTTTCATTGTCAACACTGTGATTGGTGCCATGTCCAAAATGCAAAATAATGGAGTCAATAATTTGTTTATTTGTCTAGACAAAGCAAATAGAGAGTGTAGCTTCTTGCTGAGAAAACACACTTTCTTGGCACAACTTCACACTGATGTTGCCAGCAGAATCTTCTCTCATTTGAGTCTGTCTAGTGTTGGAAGAGTGTTGGCTTCCCAGTTCAGTTTGAGATTTGACAATGCCCAAGGGAAGGGATGCGTCAGTTTTAAGGAATCCCCCACACCCCACAAAACTTGGAAATTTTACATTTATAACATCATGTCTGCCTTGAGGAGGCAAAATCCTGTTATCAGGATTTGACTTCAACTGCTTTTTTGTATTATTTCGTGTTTTCAGAAGAGCATGTTTGACCCAAGTCAGCCTGACTACCACTCTGTGTTAATTCTTAATACTACATAGACAGCAGCATTTGAATATCATTCTAGGTATAAATATGCAAAGTGCATTCAAGTTCAAAGATGTCTGAGAGCTGAAACCCAACCTGGTATTAACTGTTGTACCTTCCTTGATTTTTGTTGTTTTCCATTGCAGTTTTAAAGGCAGACATAAGGATTTGGGATACAGATTTGTTGACACATTCTATTCAGAGCTTCTTTTCCTGGAGAATATCCAAGCTGAGCAATATTCATGAACCTCACTGAGAAGCTTCTCATCCCAGTTGCACTGATGTTAGTGTCACTTGGTTTTATTGGATGTGTTCTCCTTGCAAGAGTTTAGGCATCCATTTCTTCCATATTTATTTCTATATACATTAAATATATATATATATAGTATGTATTTGGAATCTCAAGTAGCTATAGGATGAAAGAGATTGCCACAGTTCCAAAGACCTAGCTGTTTGCTTTTCACTCTTTCTGAAGCAGGTTCTGAGCATGGGAATTGGTCTGACTCTCTGATATTCAGAATGTTGTATTGCATTCACCTTGTCCTTTGCGTCCTGGGAGCACTTTTCCTTCCACTCTTGGCCTGCAGAAATGTATGCTGAGCTGCATGCTCCCTCTACGTGTTCTGATTCCTCTCTGGAGCCAGTCATACCCAGGGAAGAAGGAGTGACACAAAATCCCAAGCAGGACTCAGTCAGGTCTCAGTGAGGTTGCAGTGCTTGTATTCTTCAGATAAAAGGTTTTTCCATGCCTGTGGACTGAGGACCAAGATCTCACAGAAAGGGAAAGTTGTCATCAGTCTTGAGAGAAGAAAGAACTGAGAGCAATAGGGTTTGTGTATGTTTGATTTAAAGGAAGAGGCTGGTATAGCTTTAACTCCAGTCTTGTCCTTCAAAAGTCGCTGTAGAGTAAGTGGTACAGGCACTACAGACTTGCAGAGGTTGAAAGTGTTTTTGAGGGCAAGGAGGAGAGCAGTATTGCTATTTTTTTGTTCTAGAGGAACACATTTGCAGCATCCCTAGAAGAAAATTCCTTGAGAAATCCCAGCAGATTAATATTTTCCTGTCTGGTGAATCTGGCACAAAAACTAAGATCTGGGAATTAGGATCAGTTTTAAAATTTTACAGATCATGAGAAATCAAACCATAGGAATGTCACTAATTCATTTCATGAGGTGTTCATTTCTGCACTGCCAGGAGAATAACTGCTATATTTAACCAAGCAACAGCTCTTCAGCCAAAAACAGCGGATAGCCCCAACTCATTAGTTAGCTAAGCTTCATTTCTCACTCCCACTCTCTTCCATCATATCTCTGGTGGCACAAAGCCCACTGTAAAACTGAAAGTTGCCTGTCATATGGTTTAGCTGGCGCGCACCAAAGGAGCAGCATTAAACGCCTTTCACGCATTCTGCTTTTGTCACTAAGATGTATTGAAAGGGTAGGCCACTTCCATCCTTGCTGGCCCTTGCTGCTTTTATCCAGTTAATTTCATAGATGTGTTAATACTGTCAGATTTCCAGTTTTCAGACTGAACTAAGTTAGTCAAGTCATCAGTTTAAGATGGCAGTGTTTGAGAGGTATCCTTACACATTTTCAGCCTTGGAGTGAAGTGCTGTGCAGGAGCCAGAAGACCCTCAACAACCAAAGATAGCTTTAACTAGTTGAATTGTGGTGTGCTGATAAGTTTGAATCCAATTGAGGTTGGCTGTGAACGTTGTGCTTAATGCACCTGCAGCCTTTGGGAAGCATGACCAAACCTGCCTGCCTCTGAGTGCCCTGTTTGCCATTGAGCTTGCGCATTGTGCATGCCGTTCATCTTCCACTTATCTTTGCCAGGATTTTAAGTAGCATGTGGCCTTTCTCCTCTGCAGCTTCACTTTATCATTTGAAGAATTGGAACAGCTGTTCACTTGTGTCAAATAATGGGGAAAAGCTGGTATACAGCAAGGCAGAAGAAAACAGACATTGGATAGAGGGGAGGAGTACTGCTAGTACTCATCAGCAATATCCATGTTAGTCAAGGAGTTACCTGAGTTCACACCCTGAGAAAGTCTGTCCCCAGATGTCATGAAGAAGTAATCTACATCAGGCCAAGTTTAGATTTCAGAGCCCAACTGAAACAAGTTCATCAGCATCAAAATTCTGTGGAAAAAATATTAAGAGGCAGGAGGTTTGGGAATCAGAGATTTCCATGGGCAGTGAGAAACAGTGTGAAAACACAGGTCTCATTCCCAGGGGCAACAGCTGCCTTTGGTCTGTGCTTCAGCGAGCACACATCCACTGAAGTGAACATGCCAGGATGGTAGGGGTGTTTGAGTGGAGCAGTGCCTTGCTTAGCAGCTGGACTTAAAGCCGCATCTAAAGAAACTGGAAGCACAGTGACCAGATGCTGAGGAGAAGCTGTTTCAAGAGATTGATAGATTTGGGCTTGGACTTGGGGTACCCCTCCTCTGCTTTTGTTGTTTTATACCAGTGCATTTCATGCTGTTCATTTTATGTACTCTCCAATTATGCGTCTGCCTCCTACTGAAATTATTACGCGTATGTAGGTGTTTGACCTACAAAAAAAAATTGATGGTTTTCTCCATAGAAGTGCTTCGCATGCAGTTTACCCCCAGACAATCCTATTCACATTGCATACTGCAAAGTCAGAGGAACCTCAGCTCTTTTAATGACTTGCATTGTCGATTTTAAACAACAGTTGTTCGGTGTAACCCCTTCATTCTTTTATCAGTACCTTTCCACAGTATTTCCATTTTGTGTCCTTAACATCTTTTCTACATTAGCTGATCCTAGCAGAGAATTACTCTTGCTCTGTGATGTTTCTCTTTCCAGCAGGTTTGCTTGCATGGTTTCTTTGGCTCACTTCTTTATGTGTCTGCAACTCAGTCTTGGAATTTCAGGCACTTACAGGCTTAGCTTCCCTACTTCCATGTCATTTGTACCCAACTAAAACAGGACATGATCAAACTCCACCTACTTCTCGCTTTTCTGACTCACTGTTATATATTTACACATGAGTTTTTTGGTAGATTTAAAATAACAGCTTTTGTTTATGTACATCCCGTCCTTCCCTTTTTCTGTGCCAAAATGATGCAATAGTAAGAATTGGCAGTTTTAGCATCTCCCTTGTAGGAAGGCTTCTGGTTTGTTTGTGTCTTCTAAGCACCAGCATGCTTGCATTGTATGGATCCATTTAGTTTTCAGGTGAAACTAATTTGCTCTGGTAATCAACAGATGTCACACAAATCTGAAGTATAAACCCTTCATGGCTGGCAGCTATACATACATGATTGCATATGTGCATTTCTTTGTGTACGGTCACCCTGCTAATGAGTTTTCATTTCCTAGCAAGGGCATTTTATGCTTTTTTTTTTCTGGGAGGTTTATTATTGCTTTATGATGGTATAGGTAAGAGCTGATAGCGTCTCACTAACCCTTCTACTGGTCGCAGCCCACAAAAGTGCTTGTTTATGATCCACAGCATTTGGATCCCTTTCTTTTTTCTTTTCCCTTTCTAAATGTGTCTGCCCAGACGAATTTAAACTTAAAACAGATCGTCTTGTGAACCACATTCACCAAACATGATTGTTCCCATGGGGGAATTTGGTAAATATTGCGATGCCTCAAGAAACGCTGAACAAAAGAGTCAACCTGCAACATTTTCAGGGTCTTTCCCACATGCTTCAGGCACAGCTGATTGATCACCTCACAAAAATGTGCTCTGTTGCTTTGGCTGCCATAAGTCTGTGAGCTTTTTGGGCTCACAGTACAGTACAGTTCACGCGAGGTAGAGGAACGAACAGTACTAGCAAGAGTGGCCAGGATCAGCCAGGTGGGAGCCACAGCTCTGCAGCAGGAGCTGAGCCCAGCATCCTCTGTGGGAGGGAGCTAGGGATTTCAGGCAGCGTTTGTGTCCCTCTAGCTGCAGAGGAGGCGGGGGGATGCTGCTGAAGTCCAATTTCATGTCGACTTGGACTCAAATTTACTAGTATATTCCCACCCGGGGACTATTTCCTCTCTGCAGAAGATTTCTTACATATCATATTTATAAAAGTGCGTAAACACAATACATGTATCAGTAGAGAGAGATAACTATAAATATATACATATGTGTGTGTGCCTATATATGTAAATATATGTATGTATAATACACACAAAACTTAAGTATACATTAACCAAGATAAGCTGTGTTTGCCAGTGCTTTAATCTCAGTGGGAGACTGTTATTGCTGGAGTCAGACTCTTGAGCACCAGCTGAGGATAGGAAACGAGATTCTGGCATGCAGGGTGTGGGAGGAATATCTCTTTGTCTACCCCTCTTATTTTGTTTCAGAGTACATACACAAATAACATGCACATGTGGCCACGAGTGATGTAATGCATGCATCTGACTCCAGGAGAAGCTTTCTTTGCGAGCACGCATCATTTTATATCACTAGTAAATAATACAGTGCCACTCCACAAGGTAATACGGACCATTTCAGAATGCAGAGTTGGAAATCTGTATTTGTCATCCATATTTGTTTACGTATAGGAGGAACATTGGTCTGGAGGCATACGTCTGTATATGTTATGTGTGTAGATATATGAGCATGTAGCAAGAGATGCATGAGACAAATTTCTTCTGGCTTGCCAGATCATTGTATTTGAATCTCTTTTCATTGTCTCTGCTTTTTAGTTAGAATACCAGGAGTCCTGTGGCACACAGGTGTGTGTGTAGCTTGATGATCGGGTCCTTTCTGTGATTTGCTGGACAAGGAGTCTGTGGCTGCAGGGCACCCGAAGCACTGTGAAGCCTATTTTCTTGTAAACAAGACTGTGCTCCAACACAACCCAAACAGCACAGACCCATTTCCGGTTGTTTAAATTAAATACCACAAAGGCAAATTTTGCCTCAATTGCCTATGTATTAGATGGGAGGTGGAATAGTAAAAGAATAAAAGACAAATCCCTTCTGGCCCCAAGTGAAATAAGGAGCTAGTGTTTGGAAAGTAATCTCAAAACTGTGATGCCTATTATTAAAATATATAAAAAGTAAAGTCATGCAAGGTTTGTATGCATTGGCTCAAGAAGCAGCAGTTCATATTTTCTCCTCTTCCTCATGGAGAGTCTCTTGGAGAAGGCCCTGTATGAAGTGCAACTGTACTGAAGACAACGGTTACATCAGTGTGGAAAGGGGTATGTGAAATCAGAGTCAGAGCCAGCATGAAAACCTTCTTAGCAAAGGCTGCTTTAACACACATGGAAGGTATTAGCACAGTCCCTCCCCAGATAGCACAGATAGTGTCAGAAAAAAACTGGCTTTCCTGGATCAAGTATAGATTGCCAGGGCTTAAATTGCATGATAATGAGCTTGTATTGCTGCTATTTATTTTAAGTACTGGCAATGTATTTGGCACCACATAAGGCAAAAGTAAAGAATGTCTTCATCCAGAGGAACTTCTGGTATGAAAGCACACAAAAGTAACATGTCACGTGAAGGGACATATAGGAAGTATTGCAGTCAAACATAAATTACGGTAAAATTACACTCTGTGTGAATAAATTCTCTATGGTCCTAGGTAGGTTTCAGCTCCCAATAATCTAATGCTGCAATACATTCTAGTTGGTTTCAAAATCCAAATGCAATATTTTATCATTAAAAAAAAAAAAAAGAACTTGAAAGGGCTGAATGTCAAAAGCAAACTTAAGACTGTGCCTTACATGGGCTCATCAACTTAAAGAGAAAAAAACACCCAATCCATTCTCTTAAATTCTTTTTTACTCTTTTTTTTTTTTTTTTCAGCAATTCAAATAACAGTTCTTCATTTCCTTTACTTTCCAATTAATTAAATCACTATAAAAAGTGCTGGAAACCATTAGACCCCCAAGGACCCTCATGACTTGTTTAGTTTGCTGCTGGAAAGCAGCTTGTGCTTGGATTTTGCTTCCCTTCCCTTGCAGCATGCCCTTTCTAATTGCTGCAAGTGGAGTTAGAGCTGGTCCTTAATACATTGCCAGCCGTACTCTCTCCATTTAGAATGAAATTTAAAAATCAAAGCTAACTTTACAAGGCCCTGCGAACTTCCCTCTCAGGTCAGTGGGAGCACTACCATTATATCCAACGAGCATGGGAAGAGATCTTAAACTCTAAGCGCGTTATTTTGGGGTTATTAGTCTACGTGCCTCAAATCCGCTCACTTTACTTGTTAGGAGATCAGACTAAGACAGTTATTTGAAAGAAAGTGATGGTGGCAAGGGAGGATCTGTGAAGCACTGCCTGTGTGTATGCTGTTCTGGAAGACAGGGTGCATGAGCACTGTTTGTACCTCCTTGGGCTCGGACAGGAGCCAAAACCACTGGGCTGTTCCTGAGAATCACACCCCGCTGTCAATTGTCTTTATTTAAAGGATAGTTGTGGGCAAGAGCTGGGCTTTTGTACTGTTCTGTTGACTTAGCTTTCTACCCTGCATAGGAATGTTCTCCATCCAGAAAAAATAAGTCCTTCTCTTTTTGCCAGAATCTGTTATTTGGTTGACTAACTGGCATCCTGACTCATCTGTGATTAGGTGAGGGTGTAGGTTTGTAGAGGATTTGCTGAAGAGGTTGTATTATCTTAAAGAAAATCTGTACAAATAAATATTTAAGCAATACTGTGCCTTTGTACAGAGTTTCAACCTAAGACAAGTTTCAGACAGGGTTTTACAGAAGCCTTGTCAGTATTTTAAGGGTGATAAAACAGGCAATATTTGTAGAATCTGAAGAGTGTTAGATAGGATTAGCTTAACACTCAAGACAAGAAAGCCAACTGATACTGAGTTGGGAGGAAGGTCTCAGAGTCCAAAGTGATCTTCACCAATGCACAAATGGTCTGACATGAATGAATAAGGTACGATCGAATGAGAACGCATGCAGAGTACTGTACTTTAGGAAGAGATACCTAATAGGTCAGAATAGTATTAACAACGAGCTAAAAAGACACTTTCCAGAAAAGAATTTAGGGACATCATACAGGATTGCCATCTAAAAACTTGCTAGCTTTGTTGCACTGTTTTGGAAAAACAGGCATCCTATGGATGTGATGAACGGGAGCGCTGTGTCTGAAACTTGTGAAGTGATCCTTCCACTCAGTGCTGGCAAGGCATCCAACAAGAAGATGGTGTCTTGTTTTGTGTACCACATTGCAAGAGGATGGGCACTGACTGAATCAGGGAAAATCAACAAAAATGGCTGGAAATTTAGAAACAAACTTTAAAAGAAAGATAGGGGTTACTAGTTTGCTTATTACAGAGAAAAGGCGTGATATAAGCCTTAGAATAGGAAGGATCCTATAGTGAGGAAGAGTGTAGGCTGTTCTCTGGATTGACATCCTGAATCACTCTTTGAGTTATTGTTGCCCACAATAAATAGCCTGAATCTTGTCTTCAGCGGATGCGGCAAGTTACCCAAACAGTGAGGTAATCATAAAACCATACTGCTACTTAATCAGTTACGCTTCTGAATTGCCAGGGAGAGATAATCAGAAACTGAGGTACCAATAATGCAGTGGTACTGCAAGGCAGAGTCATGAAGAATAATGTGTTTGTGTACAAGCTGTAATCTTTGTGCTTCTTTTCCTCTAGTAGGAAGAGTTGAATCAACAGCTCTTGTTTTCTGAAGTGTTTTGTGTTACTGTAGTCTGTTACTGTTCCTATAATATGAACCAGATGTATATAAAGTAAATTACTCAGATATCTCTGGAACTTTAGGGGAAATACATTTATAGCTATCATGAGAGCAAGTAATCTATTTTGGAAAACCAAAATCTATTCTCCGAACATGACAAACTGTAGGCCAGCTAAGGTGAACTATGTATTTCTACACATTCCTCCCCACCTTTTATTCTTTTTCCCGTTACCGTGATAGAATATGAATTAAGAAGCAGAGAGCTCTTAGGCACTTCAGATTAAAGCTAGAACATAGTAATGATAGCTTGATGATTGAATGACGTCTGCCAAACTTCCTCAGGGACTTCAATAATATGAGGGTAATAGATCATTAGAAGTGTTGAACACTGTGTCTGACATGCTTAAATTTATGTATCACGTTCCTCTAAAATAATAACTAGTAAAAGGTTAAAAGCTTTGGAGAGATATGGGATACGCATGCTAAACCACACAACTGCTGATAGTTTGAACTGGTGGTGCCAGTTAAGTAGTTCAAGATTACCCACTAGTATGCTTTAAACGTGTTGAGGTGGAACTTAGTTATAACAACTTTAACCAGGTTTTCTTTCATTTATTTATTTATTCATTAGAATGTGAAAGTGGTATATATGAAAGTATCTCAGCTAGGAACTGATGTTGGCTAGGATCATGAACAGAACTCAGAACCACTGCTCAGCTTAGTGGATGGTAATCCATGAACGATTGTAAATCTATCATTTTGGATCATGTCCTGATAGACTCATGCAGTAACTTGGTTAGTTTATGGCAGCTGAAAGATTATCAGAAGTCTTAGCATCGGATGCTAAGTTTCAGTCCAGCGGAAGATGAAGTTCTTAAGAGGAACAAGCAGTTCAAAGGGAAAGATGACTTTGTTTCTGATATGATGACCACTTTGCCTGTTGTTTTAGGTGCATCAGGTCTCTGCAGAAGCAGTGCCAATGGCTCTAGGTGAATCCTGAGTTAAATAGGAGCATCTCCCAAAGAAAACATGAAAGGGCAGTTCTTGCATTTTTCCCTCAGTTAACTGGGAAAGCCAGCAATGAAGCTATTGAGTGGATTGTAGAGCAAGGACTTAAAAAAGCCAAGAAACAGTGGTAAAATAACCCAGTTGACATCTAATGGAAATGTGCATAAAAGATGTTGGGCTGTCGTTATTTTTGGTGAACAACTATAAAGTTCAGTTCATGTCTGACACTGAGAGCAGCCTATGGACACATTACAAAGCCAGTCAGAAGCACTGTGTTGCCCATGCTCTTGCATTATGTACCAATAACACTGTTACAACTGACTGTGCCCATGTAGTATCATGCTATTGGTTGGAGGAGCTGGCTGTGTTTCTGATGGATTGATGATAGGTGGTCCATGATCTCTTTTGCCCTGAAGTATCATTTTCCTCTCCTCCCCAAACTTATCAAATCCCTTCTTTTCTTCTTGTGACAGGCCTGTCCCCTCTCCTCTCTGTGATACCCTCGTGGGCTAGCGTATGACATACTCAGCCACAGTCATGACAGTGCCATACATCTGAAACTGTGATGGAATGGCATCAGGCCAGGCTGCCTGGTCTTTGTTGTGGGTGCTTCCTGGGAATGTAATTTGCTTTGGACTTTGAGCTTGCAAGCAAAGCTCAAAAACCTCTGGGAATCCCAGAATTTCAATTCTTCACTGAGTGGAAAGGTGGATATTACCTAGACTTATGCTCATATTTCTTTTGAACTGTGTGGTATGAATCCTCCTCAAATTACTTTTTGGCTGTGGGACTACATAATAAAAATAAACGTATATGATGCCGCATATCGCTCTAGTAAATGTAGCAAAACTTTGAGTTTTGTTTCCGTGAGACTATCTTCATAGTTCGGTATCATGTATCTTCTCTTCATGTAACATCTAAGTACTATTAAGTATGTGTGGCTTAGCTTTCATATAAGTTTGATTGGTTATAGCACAACTACTATATTGGAAAATTATACTCACTTTCAGCAATGCTGCTGACACAGTTGCTGCTACTCTCAGCCGTTAGCTTTGGTGTGACCAGGACTGGGACCAGGTGACTAAACAGAACTGTTCTTATTTATGCAAATATCTGCTTGGTTACTCAGTGCTGATCTGAGTGGGATTTTTATCTAAAAGGGACTCTTAAGATGTGTCTGTTCATATTAAAGTCTCTTCTTTTTTTCCACTTCTTCTTTGTTTTTGTACGTATGAATTTATTGCAGAAACAAACGATGGCTGGTTTCTCCTTCCTTGTGCACACACTGATCCTTATGCTCTGGGAGGCATGCACAGCGCTGGCAGCAGCCAGCTATCCGCCCGTGTAACTGTGGCCCCAGAGCTGGGAGCGGCGGGCGCTGCATACCTCAGGGTAGCTTACTGGCAGGAGGCCTCCTGCTTTACTCAGACATGTCAGGGCAGCAACATGAGATGCTTTGTGAAAGCACAAAATGAAATGAAAAGCTGATCCCACTGCTTTTCAAACGCTGCAGTACGGATGTCTCCAAAAGGTGGTACCAAGAATTACCCCAGTGCGACTGATATTGCGTGGGTGTAGGCCTATTCCCTTGGCAGTTGCTTGAATATTCCAGTGCTTTACAACCTAAAAGGCAGAAAGATTAATATCTCAGTAGGTGTACTACCATAATGAAAGTCAGCAATGAAGTTAGAATGCCAAATAGAAGAAGGGAGAGGGATTTTCTTGTTCCTCAGTGTTTCATCAGAGATTCATTGGCACATGACAGTGGTAGATGGCTTACTATAATGTTAAAAGAAAGCCTTTGTGTACCTAATACAGTAGAACAACGAGTCTTGAGATAATATTGTTAACATAATCTCCATCGGAACAATGATTGTCTGAGTTATCCGTGGCATAAGTTGAACTTCTCCAGAGACATCCATGGGAATTGTTAAGTTCTTTACTTCCTTCACATAAGGAGGTCACCAAAGTCAACAGTACTTCATTGCACAAGCAAGGGAATTAAAACTTGGCCTTAGCTATGGAAACTCAAAACTGAAAATGGGTCCCATGTTCCTGAATAACAGGGAGTTTCTTGTTCAAGTGTGAAATTCTTGTTCTAATTCTTTTTTTTTTTTTTTAATCTAGTTTCTATCTAATAGATACTACCAATTAATTGTGGGTAGTCACATTCCTTTTTTCCTTCTTTTTTGTTTTTTGTTTTTTTAAGTGAACTTAAAGACACTTTTCTGTCATTTCCCCTTTCTGTCTTCTGAACTGAGAGACACAAAGTCATTCCAACTCTTGAGTTCAGAAAACAACATGAAGCATCATCTCTGAGTATGAAGTCACTGGGTAGAGGAGTGGATGTTTATGTTCTCAAACAAATGGGGACATTTTCAATAATATTTATCATGTTTAATGTTTATTAAATGAAAATGGAGTTATTTAAAATGTTTTTGGGTTATTTTTTTTCTTTTTTCTTTCAGCAAATCTATGTCTCAGAGTGTATCTGCTGACTTCAGGGTATCTTGATGAATATTTGTGTTTAGAAAGCCCATATGAATTTGAGACATGGCTAGTGAGATGTCATATCAATGAAATTTTTAGTTTGTGTTGTTGGCTGGCAAGAGGGAGAATTCTAGCTGCATATTTCATGACTAATGAGAAGTTATGTAGGCATTTCTTTCAGCCATCTCTCTGAGAAGTCAACAAATAGGAAAAGCTTCACAAGGCGTAAAAATAGTTAAGATAGAATTATGAATAGAACTAAGATAGTAGCCTATTTTTGAGTCAATACATGAGACAATAAATAAGATGGAAAGTAAATTCAAAATCTGGAAGCAGTTGCAGCAAATGTGAAGGAAAGCTATATAACAGTAGAAATGCTATGACACAGACCAGGTGCTTACTTCAGAACAGCAAGTGATGTGCTTTTTGCTACATGCATGTATTCTTTGTATGCCACAGAATGTCATAGCCATGCTTCCTTTCTTTTGAAGTTTTGAGGTATTGTCATGACAGCATTTAGGTATTGCTTGAAAATCTTGCTAAGACTCTATCTACTATGTTTTACCTCTGTCTAATTTATCCCAAGATAGTCCATTGGGTTTATGCTGGTGATGTTTTTTGCAGCTTCTCTTTTCAAGGAGACACTGCCATATTGCTATTTTGAGTGCTATTTTGAGTTTTAGAGATCTATTCAATGTCATAAAGCCTGAAAAAAGATGACGGAGGTATACACACCATATACACACCTAGCCTGAGGAAGGTAGTGACTGTAGGTCTTCTTTGCATAGACAAAGAGTTGTATGTTCTTCCATTCCAGTTAGGTCCCAGTGCTGAGAGATGCCATGAAAGTGCTTGTTTCTATCTATTGTGTAGCTTTGTGAGTGTCCTCTCACTTTCTGACTCCAAAGGGATGGTTTCAGGAGGTCAGATCCAGAGACATCTCTTTCTCTTGTTTCCTCTACTCTTACCTTCTTGTGTCAGAGAAAGATGCTGATAAATGCTGTGTGCACTTGAGTATGCGTGTGTGTAGAAAGAAGACGAACAAGTCCTTCTGACTACTTAAATGCCACTTATGCTTTTGAAATCAATAGGACTCAGAAGAGGTTTGGACAGGTTCCTTTCAAAGGGGTGAGTTTCATCTGCCGAGAATGTTTAGCAGTTCAGGGGTTAAATGCTCTGCTTTCCCAGAGAATAGAATTTCCTCCTCCTCCATGTCTAATTGAAGGGTACATATCTACAATCTATTCTGGACAGATTTTGCATTCGCTGCACCCAATGTAATATGTCAGATTAAAGAGTAATTGATATTAATTGTCAGTTTGACAGTTATTTACGTAATACACCTGTGATTTGTCCATGCTGCAACATCAAAGAACAATGTAGTCCATTGTCAGTCTTGTATTTCTTTTTTTTACTCTGGAAGACCAATTCATTGTTCAAGAGCAAATATGAAATATTTTTCAGCAAGTTTGCATTGGCATGTTTCCTGCCCAATTATGATCTGACTAACAATAGTACCTATGCTGATTTTGTAATGGCAATTCCAAAATGATCAAGAATGGCTTTGAAGCACATTTTTTTCTGATAAGCGAGTTCCAACCCTTCATCATCCTGCTATGAAACGGTCCTTTTACATTTTGTAGCATGTGGGAGCTGACTCACCTTTGCATTAAGCTCTTCAGTTTTTTCTTGACATTATCACCATTGACTTAATTATACTGACACAAGGATAGAATGGAGAAATGCTGAATCACACCCACTAACAAGTCCATTGAGAACATGCAGGAGTTGCCTCTTTGTCTTCAAGGAGGTTTCTTAGATGAAATACTCACCAGAATGGAGTGACCCTGCTAGGCAGTATCAGATATTCTTTGCTATTTTTAGCAATTTGAAAGAAAACTGAGATTTATTCACCCAACCATGTCTCACAGTGCAAAAAGAAGATATGCATCAGAAGTCTGTAACTAGAAATGGGAAATTACAAAGTAGAAATTTGATTTGGCTGATAAGGTAGAGCATGGTCCTGCAGTCGAAGGCAGTATTGAATATAATCCAGGCTTTATTTTGCTCAATGTGCTGCCTACAGAGCATGTAGAAGAGATGAGGCAGAAAGTAATTCTGAATAGTAACTTCAAGCCACACTAAAATACAATTGAGGGAATGTAAAAAATAAATGTATTTTAACCATCTCAGTGCTAAGATAAACTGCAAACTCTGTACTGCAGGAAACATGAGATTGTGGGGCTTCAGAAAGACATGAGATGGTGGCATTTTTGAAGCATGGGCTACAGCACGAATTCAGCAGAAGAGCACAGCAGTCTGAATTCACTAGCCATGGGATTTCCGAGGGGTGTTGGGAGGCCTGAGTTTCCTCTGAGATGTGTAACATGATGCTCCATACCCCAAGCTATGTCTAGCAGGCAGGATTTAACCTTTAACTGGCATGATTTCAGCTCTATCAACAAAAGATCTGCCACAAACAAACAACTCTAAATTATCTGGCCTGAATAATTGAACAGGGGTTTGTTTGTTTGTTTATTTCAATTACCGCTTGTGGTAGCAGTGGGTGTAAATGAAATGCTGCCATTGCTTTCTGCCTTCTCTCCAATTTGTAGCACTGTGCATCTCTGTGCCTTTGTACTACATGTCATTATTCATCACTTTTATCCATTACTACTTGAAGCTCCCTTTACTTTTCATTCCTTAAGATCTAATGTATCACTATCCAAAAAAAAAAACTACTGTCTTTTTCAAATCTCCTGCGAGAGCATTATTTTTCCTTGTAGTCCTTCCTTTATTAGTTAGTTCTTTTTCTTAGGTTTTTAAGTTCCGAAAAATACTTTTAGCAGGCAATGCCTTCTCCAGTGTCTGCCGTCATATTCCAGCATCCTGACCTCTGTAACACTACTGGCATGTCAGGTATGCCAGTTTTTGTTCTTCACAAGATGTCCTTCATTTAGATGTCCTCTGATTTTCTCAAAGTGCTACAGTTAAATGTACTGTTGTGATGACAGCTCTTTTATTTTAAATGTCATGATCATCGTAAGAAAATTATTGCATTATTTTGTCATATAAGCATAACTCTTCTTCAATCTAGCTTGACATGCAACTCTTCTGGAGGTTACTGTTAACTTCCATGGCATCAGTGTCAGATATTTGTTCTTTTGCTTTTCCCTCTCACTTTGCATAAACAAAGTACTGCTCTATGTTTTTAATGCCTGCATTATTTCTGGGAGCACTCACCTACTAGAATTCCCTCTGCTCAATGCTGCTGTGCATGTTTTACCCTGCAAGGTCAATTCACTGTACCCAGTTCTGCTTGTTGTTGCACTGATGCAGATGTAGTCCTTCCACCTCCTTCCTTGTTCCTAAATAATAAATGCAGCCCTCATTTACATTCGTAACAACCAAGCTTTGAGCTTCTGTTCCATTTTCCATCCTTAATTTGGTTTCTGTGACCTAGTATTTGTCCCAGGCTCAGTCTTCACCTCATGGCCCTGGAGCTGAGCAGCAGATCATGGTCCAGCTTGACTTACAGGCGTTTTCCTAGTGTTCAGTATTGTGCTGCAAAAGTTTTATTTGGGATATGTGTTCAGTGGTTCCCTGAAGGAGTGAAACAGCCTGTGAAGCACCTGCTGGGTTGATGCGTGTGATTCAGAAATGCTTCCTGACCCTACCTTGGCCAAGGCTGCGGCTGTGTATTTAACTACTGGGGCTGCATGTATGTGTGCGTCTACCTGAGAAAACAAAACCAGTCTGTTAAAGACCATTTCATCAGCTCTTGTTGGCTGAAAGTGCCAGTATGCCTTGTTTATGATAGGTTTCCAAGCTGTTTACTTTGGATTTTGAACTACAGACAGATTACACTTCAGAGGAGGTTGCTATTGCTTTTTAAAGATGTAACCCCTATCTTTGTTCATCAGCTTGGAGGTATTTACTAATCATTATCTGTGTTTGGCAAAAGAGCAGCAAGTAAAATAGGAGTTTTGTTTTTTGTATAGTCTTGGTAAACATGTATATTAAAATACAACATCCTTTTATTTGAACAATATTCATAAGAGAAAATATTAATTATTCTTAATGTCAGAATGTTATTATTTTGCTTTATGCCTTAGGAAATGGCAGTCTCTGCGGTAGCATTAATTAATATGTAGCTTGGGTGTGTAGGCAGAAAGCAAATCATCTCCTAGCAGATTATTCAACATTAGCGTATAGCCTTCCATCTCTTACTGTACTTTCTCATCTACTGTACTGCAAACTTGAACTAACATTATGTTAACAAATGTATAACTTGGAAATTATTCTGCTGACATCAGTGGTGTTACGCCATGCAAAACTTGTTTAAAATTAGATCCAGGTTATTTCATTTTTTTGAATTTTAAAATGTTGTCTTCTAAGTAGTATTTGAACACTTCTGTAATAGATGGTTTAGAACAACTTTTTGTGTTTTAAAATTAATGTTTCTAAAGCTTATTTGTCTGTTTTCCCTTTATTTTTCTCTTCCCCCTTTGGGCAAAATCACTGACTTCCTATCTTCCCTTTGCCATCCAGTTATACTGCAAGCCTACACACTGAACTGTCTGCAGGATCATTCTTGAATATGCTTATTTTCAATGTGTTCAGAGCATGCAGGAATCTCTCATTTGACAAAATGGAAACGAACTGCCTGACAATCTGTGTATGCACACAGTATTATGCACTAAGAACAGAAAAACAGAATAGAAACCACCCTCAAGTTAAAAGACCATTATTTATTTATAAGCTAGGCAATGCAGACATAGCAGCAAGTTAATTTGGCCTGGTTGATTGTCTAGCCAATACCCAGTGCCTATAAGAGGTTGCACTGTCCAGAAATTGAAGCTATCAGGGCCTACAAGTCTCTGCTGGGCATGTGCAGACCAATGCATTTCTTTTTAATGAAGGCACTTAAGTTGGCCAGGCTTGGGTGAACTTTCACCAGGATGGCGGAGCACACGCACCTGGCAAAGCTGCCAAAACCTTGCTTTATTTCGAGTCCCGGCTGTAAAATGCGGGAGAGCTGCAGCTTTCTAAACATGCCTCAGTTTTCATCTGGCAGCAGCAGAGGCCTTGTGGAGAAATACCGCCCCGGGGGGAATCTGGGAGCCCTGGGACAGAGCCACGCGTGGGCCCCATTGTTCTGCTCCATCTAGGCCTGTACGAAAAGGGGCCAGGGGGCAGGAGGGATGTTTCTGATGTGGGACACCAACGAATGAGGTCATGGGAGGGAACTTTTCTCCCAGTGCCCTGGGAGGAACGGGTGATGGAGGCATGGGTGGACATGCATCCTCCAGCAAGCTGCCTTTTTTTCTTTTTCTTATTTACTCCTGAATATGTCATCTGTGTCATCTCTGTGCATTCCAAAAATAAGAGCACACCAGCAGCCTGAAACAAGCGCTTTCCTGCCAGAGTTCCTCAGTAATCTGCTGAGTGACACACTAGTTTGTACTGTCCTTACGAGCATCAAATCAACTGCTATTGCTGACAAGAAAGCCCATGTCAGATACTTAGGGTGAGCCTATGGCCCGCGGTCATCTCAGAAGCGTGCATTCATTAGGAGGAGAGCCTCATGGAAATGAGTGTGTTTGCCTACAGTTTCCCAGAGCCCTGCCACAGTCTGCCTTGGGAGGGAGAGAGGAGGAAGTGGAAGGGGAGAGGGAAAGGGGGGCGGAGGAGCAGCGCTGGGTTCAGATGACAACTGGTGGAAATGCAGCCTACACGGGTTGGGTGTGCGTGGCCATATGGAGATACATGTTTAAAAACTGTTTAAGTAACACCTGAGGCAGTGGTGTGGCCTGCAGATGACTTCTTCATTGGGAGCTGTGGAATGCAGAATAAAGGAGGGGGGAAAAAAGAAAAAAAAAGGAAGAAAGCAGCGGAAGAGATGCAGATAAAACAACTATTTTATTATTACTTATTATTACTATGACTGTTTCTGCTGCTCTGTAGACAAACTTTCATTCCTTCTATTAAAAGGGAAACTTCCTTATTTGGTTTATTTTTTAGAAAGTTATTTCCAAGTTTTGCCTGGCATTGGATCCTTCTTATCACAATTTCAGCTTGTTCTGAAATGTTCAAGTATGCTGAACTTTTACTGTAAACTCCTCGAGAACAGTTTTTCTTTTTTGGTGTTTTTGCTGCTCATTTTGCAGCTTCCCATACAGTCGACCTGGAGTCTACAATAGCTGGTAATTTGCCTGATGTTTCAGGTGTTACCAGTGACAGCAGTCCACTCTCTTCACTTTCCAGGTGCTACTACTGTTTTATAGCTGTAAAGAATCACAATTGCACTGGGTTTTTTTCTCATGGATAACTGACTTGACTTTAATAGTAATCTTTTTTTACTTTCGTCTGATAGTGGGATGACCAGTGCGCTATCCTGACTGTTTTCCAAAGCCAAACTGAATCTAATGGGACTAAGTTTTAACTCTTACGCTACTGTTCTTATAAACTCACACACTTCTTTTCAGTTCCTATTGGTGAAATATAGGCACCTATGCCAGTTCTTTGAGTGGTGCCTATATTTTACCCAGAATCTGATTATGTGTCATGGTATCATTGAGAGGAAAAAAAAAAAAAAAAAGAATTCTCAGTTTTTATCAGTACAGACAATTCAAAACAATCCCAAAGTCAAGGGAGATGGAGCACAGCCTTGATCTGCTCATAAAGAGACTCGCAATTTTTGAAGGCTTAGGTTTGACAGCTAGCCAAGCCTCTGTATGTGGCTGCAAGGGTCTTTTCCAATTTTGTTTTTTTCATGAGTAAAACTACTGTGTGGGAGGGAAGGTAGCCCACCATTGTCCCACAAAGCAAACGCATTTCAATATCCTCTTAAATGTATAGGGATACATTTGATCATGCCCTAATGAATCTTCTGAGATAACATTCTCTGAAGAAGTCAGGGAAGTTCCTAAAATCAGAGAGTAGCAATGGGTTTGCAACGTTGCACACATAAAAAATTATTTTCATAAGTGGTAGAACCATGAATGGGGGAAACATTTTTGCCATCATTCTGCTAAGACTGCTGCACCTCGATCCTTCCATGACATCAACATCAAACGCTTGCCCAGAGAAGAAGATAGGAAATACAGAATGCTTACATTTTTTCAGCAAAAATACTTTCTTCCCCCAAAGATCACTTTGGTCTTCTCCATTAGAAAATGTAAACACTTCTTCATAGTTTGAGTATAACCACACTTTAAACAGCTGCTGCCTCTCACCTGTGCTACAGCTCCATTTCTGCAGTGAATGAAGCCCTCTCTTCACGGAGCGCACATCAATTGCAATTTTTTACGTGCTCTGGGATCCTTTGGGATGAAAAGTATGATATAAATTGAAGATATTGAATCATTAAGAGGAAAAAGAGCATTTCCAGATGCCAATGCTCATATTGTTAACAGCAAGTCAAAGCTGGAAGGGATAATGATGCAAGTGTCACACCACAAAACCCTTTTCATTAATTGCACACTGAAAGTCATGAAGATGTTTAACCCAAGCTAATCCAACTGTGTAGCCATCCAGAACCTGCCTGATCTTATAGGTAGGAAATTTCTTCTAGCATCCCAGCATACTGGCATTTTTGGCAAGCTTATGTTTATCTGCTCTTATTCCATTGGCCTTCACTTAAATAGTTCTTTCCTTTGGTGATGCTATAACTTCTCCCAAGTGACTGTATAGCATGCAGTCATATTGCTTCTCATGTTTCAGTATGGTTGATTAAACAAACAAAATTCTTCCCTGTGTTCTTATGAGAACACACCCCCTTGACCATCTTTGTAAGTTTTCTCTGTATCTGCTCAAATTCCAGGGGTTTTGTTGTTGTTGTTTTAACAGCACTACCAAGAGTATACACAGTATTTGAAGTAGCAGACGTATCAGCGGTCTCACACTACTAACAGCAATACTTCTCTGCTTTGGCTGGAAACACATCTTGCTATGCATACTATGCATGTTTCTCTTTATCGTTGCATCACACTTCTATGATTCACAGTCACCCGTGATGAACTGGTACCTCCAGGTTTCTATTTACACCAGTTATTTCAAAACATAGCAAACCTTTTGTTTCTAGTCTCAATGTAAATTATCTCATACAATCATAGAATCATGGAATCGAAGAATTCTCAAGTTGGAAAAGGCCTTAAAGATCATCAAGTCCAACTGCAACCTAACCATACTACTCTAACTCTAACAACCCTCCGTTAAATCATGTTTCTGAGCACCACATCCAAATGGTTTTTAAACACATCCAGGAACGGTGACTCAACCACTTCTCTGGGTGGCCTATTTCAGTGCTTAACAACCCTTCAGTAAAGAAGTTTTTTCCTGATATCCAACCTAAACTTACCCTGGCACTACTTAAAGGCATTTCACCTGTCACCAGTGAGAAGCAACCATGAAGTGACTTTCAGTGTGCAAATTCTTTCAGTGTGCTTTCAATGTGCTTTCTCATGCTTTTTCCCCCCTTATTCTCAGTCCCCTGCTATAATGTCTTCATACTGAGCCATTTTTTTCTTTCTGTTGACCTGAGACACCTCTGTGCTATTCTTCAAATTTAAGTTATTACCAAATTTCACCAACTCGTTTGCAGTATTTTTGACATTATAGAAAGCGCCTATGATAATTCTTATGACAGTCCCCATCAGTAACCCCATAGCAGCCCTCATGACTTTCCCTTTTTGATCTGCTGTCTTCCCCCTTCATACACATCATTATTGCTCTGCTGTACCTCATCATCTCCAGCTCAGCTGTTACCATAGCTCTTGGAAGGGTAAATTAGCCTATGTTGTGCCTTACCATGTCACAGCTAGTTCACGCTTCATAGCAAATGTGGTGGGAAAGCTAGCTTGAATACTACCACGTTATGCTCCACGTTATGAGACAGAAGTATCTTTTATAGTGATGCGGCATGGTTAGGTAAATCAGCTTTAGAAAGTTTGGATGAAAGAGCTGATATTTTTTTCTTTCTTTTCCCCGTTCTCTCTGGATGGATATTTATAGTCAGGGTCACTGGGTCTGTTCTGTCTCATGCGATCCCAAAAGGAATGAAGCAAACAGAGATGCTTTCTGCAAGGCAGGCTATTTGTGCAAGTCTTCTTTTAACATCGATGTTAGTTTTCATCGTTTAAACTTGTACTTTATTTACTTGCAGAAAAGAATGCTACTTTAATTTGAATCACAGTAGAACTCAGTAGCAAGCTCTAGATTACTTACTTCTTCTGTATTGTGTAAAATTATACACTGCATTTCTTTTGTTCTTACTCACATTTTCTTCCCACACTGGAATGCTGGCATTTGTTTAATTTAACAAAAGTCAGATACTGTTGCTGCTAAGAGTAAACGAGGTAGTAAGTCAGGTAAATTAGGTCTTACAATTATTTAAGTAGCTGTCATTGCTGGTTGTGCTGCTTTTTTGGCTTTTATTTTGTGGGGTTTTTTTGTTTCATTTTGTGCTTGTTTTGTTTTGTTTTTGTTTTTACATGCATATTCTTGCTTTGTTTGATTTCAAAAGAGTAAAATAAGTCAGTAATTTTTTTGAATTTCTCATTTGTTTTAAGTTTCAGTGCTCTCAGTCATATTCTGCATGAATATCCATAAGCCTGAAATCATTACATTTTCATAAAATCATAGAATCATAGAAATGTTTGGGTTGGAAGAGACCTTTAAGATGATCTTGTTCCAGCCCCTCTGCTATAGGCAGGGACACCTCCCTCTAGACCAGGTTTCTCAAAGCCCCATCCAGCCTGGCCTTGAATGCCTCCAGGGAGGGGCAGCTGAAACCTCGCTGGGCAACCTGTTCCAGTGTCTCACCGCCCTCACAGTAAAGAATTTCTTCCTCATATCTAGTCTAAATCTACGCTCTTCCAGTTTAAAACCATTTCTCCTTGTCCTGTCACTACGTGTCCTTAAAATAGTCCCTCCCCAGCTTTGCTGTAGGCCCCTTCAGATACTGGAAGGCCACTATAAGGTACCCCCGGAGCCTTCTCTTTTCCAGGCTGAAGACCCCCAGCTCTCAGCCTGTCCCTGTAGGGGAGATGCTTCAGCGCTCTGATCATCATCACGGCCTTTCTCCAGACCCACTCCAACAGCTCAGTGTCCTTCTTGTGTTGGGAGCTCCAGAACTGGATACAGTATTCCAGGTGGGGTCTCACAAGGGCAAAGAAGGGGGTCAGAATCACCCCCCTTGACCTGCTGTCACACTTCTCTCTTGATGCAACCCATGATATGGTTGGCTTTTCTGGGCTGTAAGCACACATTGCTGGCTTAAGTTGAATCTTTCATCAACCGACGCTCCCAAATCCTTCTCCTCAGGGCTGCTCTCAGGTCATTCTCCACCCAACCTGTATCTGTGCTTGGGATTGCCCCGATCCAGATGCGGGACCTTGCACTTGGCCTTGTTGAATTTCGTGAGATTGGCATGGGCCCACCTCTCAAGCCTGCCCAGGTCGCTCTGGAAAACTTCCAATTTGCACTTCCAGCAACAGCTTCGGTGGCTGGTCAGGCAGCACAAAGCTTCTATTCTAAAATGAGGGCCTTTCTTTACTTTTTCTTGTTTGCTAATTCTGGAGCAGAGGTTCAGTCTCACAGAGCATTGACTGCTTCTGCACTTCTGCTAGAATTAGCAGGAGTACTCCTTTGCTTAACTTCTGGTGTGTTTTTCTACTTCTGGGCTAGAGGACTTGCAACCCGGCAAGGTGAAGATGCAAATTTTACTGCTCTATCTCCAGTTGTTTTACCAATATCTGCAGTACCTAACTGGTCTCTTGTAGGAGACAATACAACTATCTAAAGCAGGATGCTACTTTCGTTCTTATGCTTATAGTTAAAAGCATATCCCCCTTTCTTCGGGCTAGCCAGTTTGTTGGCCATATGCTATACCATATGCTATAGCTCATGTGCTGCTACACAGAATCTTTTGATAGGATTAACTGAATTATGCATTATGTGAAAGAGACCGAGCTTTATTAAAAAAAAAAAGTCTGAATTCGCTGGGTAAAGATGCTCTGTGCTTTATGGGAAATCTCATAAGAGTGATACATCTGAGAGGGCTTTGAGTCATGGAGCTTTGGGGTTCTTTATAGTTGGTGGTGAATTAAGTTTGGGAGATTTTTTCTTTATTTCATCTTTTAACTCTAAATCTCAGTATTTGGAAGCAATTGTGTGAAATAAACACAAATCAGTTGCATTTTTAAAAACTATTTTCATCCTGTTTCCAAACCCTCTTGTGCTGACATTCTACAAACTGGTTTTCTAAAAGGACTGTCACCATCAATTTTGTGTTTTTAAAGGACTTTAATTCTTTCAGCATGTTCATATGGTTTTATAAAGCCCCAGATACATGGCAAATCCCCTTGGTGTTGTAAGACAAGATTGCTGTTAAAAAATGTTTAGGCTTAGTCAGCTTCTTCTCACTACTGAAGTCATGAGGGACTCTGGGAAATGGTGTTTATACTAAGCTTAAATTGATAGGGCAAGTTTAATGCAATCAGGTCAAAGGTACAACTGCTTAGCCAGTCTCATCAACCACTCGGGTTTCAGCATCAGTTTATAAGAAAAGGCCTGTAATGATAACATCTGGCTGCTAGTGCATGGGCTACATTCTCCGTGCAGTGATTGAATGTAATTTAATGGTGGGGAGGAGCAAAGTGAAGGGCAGCTTCGTTCCTGAATTATGATCCCAGATAGATAAGGTACAACTGCCAGACTTTGATCACCCATTATCAGTTCACTTGATGAAGAACCTCTCTCCAACAGAACCTGGATAGAGAAGTCTTCCTCCAGAGAAGAAGTGCACTCTATAAGAGCTTTGAGAGGGTGACAGGTTCAGGACAAAGTTGCATGGTTTCCTATTGTGTATGTGTGAGGCTGACTGCTGGTCAGGTATGGCTTTCAGTGAGTGACACTGACCTGGGATATTGTTGAGAAAATGTGATAAAATAATGAATTGGGCTGCTCTTCCAATGTGAAAAAGCATAGTGTTGAGTCATACATTTCCAATCTTGTACCATCCAGCTTGGTGTGTGGCAACTTCAATATTCAAAATTACTGCCAAGTAGACCCCAAAATATCTCCTTGTTAGGAGACAGTAGGTACTTTTAACATCCTGGGAGAGTTTAATCATAGACAAGTCTGGTCTGCTGATCTCGATTCAGACCTGAAGAAGGGCTTGTGCATACACAATATGTCTGGTTTTGCCAGCCAAATCAGGCTGTCAGCAGTAAGGTATTGCCTTTCTATTGTTTGTGCTCTACAGAATTTCCTATCATATCTGTTTGATTTCTTTTCCAATTTAGTTTCTAGATTTTGATCCACAGTTGTTAAAATTTTCCTGTCTGCACCAGGCTGAAGAATTTGGGAAATTTGTGCCAAAATCATTTCCAGTAATTCATACAGGGGAAAAAAAAAAAACAACCCTGAAATGGGTTGGTGTCAACAGTCAGCTGTAATGTCCTGTTTCAGACTGGGAGCCTCAGGTTTGGCAATGCTGTGACTTGCATGTCATTGACACACATTGTGTGTTTTTTTGTTTTGGTTTGGTTTTTTTCATCTGACAATCACCGCGTGTTATGAGACTGAGTAAAATCCCAGAATGTTTAATTCCTGCATTATGAATTCAGTCTTCTAATGGTTCTAAATGAGCTGTATTATTTCCAATGGCCAAGCATGCTCCCTTCACCCTACAAACACCATCAGGATAAATGGAATTGACCTGAGCCAAGCCATGGCATTCTCTGCGATTGGATGGACCAGTTGGTACAGAAGGTCAGCACCATCTCTTCTTCCAAGTACGCTGCTTACGTTGAAGCAGAATAGACCTCAAAGCCTACTAGAGTAGTGATTTTCTGTCCTAAGTGTTTTCAGCAAAAGGTCCCATGAAAAGTTTATTTGCTAGAATGCAAAAAAAAAAAAAAAAAAAAAAAGGTAGCTTCATGGTTATGTGTCACCTAAAGAAGGAGTATACTCTCCCTTGTCTCTGAGAGCACATGTGGTTAGGTTCTTTGTGAGTGGCATCAGTAAGAAGATCCATAAAAGCCACATTGGAACCCAGATGTTGAATATACCCAGGGTACTTTGTATTTCTCACGTCAACCTATAAGCCCTTGTAATTATATGTGGCACAAGCTTTACTGTGGTTAAGGGTATACACTCTTCCATCTTCTCTGTAAAGTAGCTCATGCATGTAAATTGTTTCCATGTTTGTGTAAATATGCTCTATACAATGCATTTACATTGGTTCTGGTGATATTCAATGTGTGTTCAGGAGGTGCTGCCTTTCTTAGAATCACAGAATGGCTTGGGCTGGAAAAGACCTTAAAACCCACCCAATTCCAGTTCCCTGCTGTGGGCAGGGCTGTCACCACCAGCTCATGCTGCCCAGGGCCCCATCCAACCTGGTTTTGAACACCTCCACCGATGGGGCACCCACAGCCTCTCTGGGCTGCAATGAGGTCTCTCCGGAGCCTTCTCTTCTCCAGCCCAGCTCTCTCAGTCTGTCTTCACAGGAGAGGTGCTCCAGCCCTCTGATCATCGTGGTACTCCTCTGGACCTGTTCCAACAGTGCCACATGTTTCTTGTGCCTTTCATTCATATCAAATGAAAATTTGAACTGATTACTTGATAATGGGTAGCGTCTCAAGCTCTTTTGTCTTGATTAAGTATATTTTATTGTGCATCATTATAAATCATGTAGTAAAACAGTTTCTAGGGGCACAGAAAACAGGCAGCCAAAGCTTGGCTCACAGTTTTTCCACAGCTTTGTACTGTCCCCGTAGTTTTCAGTGCTTAGCTTAGCACGTGTAATGTGTCATCTCGTACAGATGGGATGATACCTACTTAAAGCAGTAATGATTATATACATCATACTCCTAAATGTATAAACTGCTTTTGAACATATTAGAAAGGCTAAAATACCAACTGTTAAGCCAATGAATCATACTTTGTAAAGGAGTGTTTTTATATATAATACATAAAATCCAACTGTATATGTATAGGGAGGGTGAATATTTACACATCACATGTGTAAGACATAAATGATCCTGATGAACATGACTGGAGTAAATTACGTTAATGCTCCAGTTAGAACTATTTCTACATTAGTTTCAAAATGTTTTTGTTACGCTATAGTTTCAGTGTCAGGAAGATGAAGGAATCTGGGCTTTTAACTGCAACCTCCACACTGCTGTGTGACTCTATGGGGATGTTCAAAATTAAACATTTGGTTTAAGCATTAAACACTTAAGATTTCTTTTTAATTCCTAGACCTGTATAAAAGCAGATTGGGAAATGGTTTACAATACTTCCTATAGGGGGCTTCCACACTGACAATGTCAGAAATGACATCGCTTTTCTGCTATTTGTTTTTTATTGCAGTTCAAGAAGACGTCTCTAAATAGGCAGAATGTAATTTTCCTGGTGTTAAGTGACAACCTTTTAAACAGACATATTTTTTATTTTTCTTTGAAGATAAGTATGCTTTGGCCCCACCCTCAAGTTAGTTAACTTAATCAAGCAAAACCTCCATCCCTCCCCAAATCTTGCCAGTCCTGAAAGGTATGGAAGTACTCATCACTAGAGGGAGTCAGTGCGTGCTCAATTACCTTTCTCCTTAGCTTGTGACAGATGGTCTTGTAACTGGTCCCTTGGTGGACAGTCCCATTCAACTATCCATTGGGAAGGATGGTCTAATCCAATCTGTCAGGTCCAAGTAGGAAGACCCTGTTAACTCTTTTCATATTTCTATACTCCACATATCTCTTCCTTGGTGACGGAACAAGGCTAGAAGGAAGCCTTCATACTCCCTCTGCCTCTGCTAGTTTTGGGCCCCACCTTGAAGGCTTTGCACATGGGAGAGGAAGTAGCTAGCACATGGTCTTCATATCTAAGGTGATGGGAAAAAAAAGCCACGGTGGGAGGAGAAATCCCAGTGGACAAGAGGGAAGGAAGAAACCCTTCAGAGAAATGGGAAAGGGAAGAATGGTCACAAGTCTGCAAGTCCCAGTAGGATTAATGGAATAGATAGCAAAAGAAATGCATATGATGCACAGAGAGTAGAAAGGTAGTTTAGAGAGGTATGTGGCAAGTGAAAAAGAGCTGTGCAATGAATGAAACAAAAAAGCCAAGAGAAGATAGTGAGAGATCATGAACGGGAAGATAAATGAAGATGTTAGCTAGAGGAATTAGGGCATTTTTAAATTATCTGTGGCGTTGAAGTAAAACCTTCACTAGCCATTATCGAGAGATGAAGTGCCATACTTATGCAGACTTTTATATGACAATTTCAGGAATGCAGTAATTGAGAACAAAATGAACAAAATGGAGCTTGGTTGACCAGTTTGAATACACAATATACAAGGAAACAATATGGGAAATAACTCGTCTAAGTTTCATTTTATTCAATGTAGAATCTGCCTGCCTCGGGATCAATTAGAAAAGTATCCCATACAAAACAAAACCTACAAGTGTAGATTAATACAACTTTGTGCTCCCCTCAGTATGAGCTGGGCATAGTGACTGAGGCTGCTGTAACACATAGTGGGAGGAGGTGCAGCAGAGGTTGATGGATGCCTTTTCTCTTTGGGGCAGGTCCCTGCTACATGCCCTTCTACGGTGTCCAGGCTCTTGGAAAGGTAACCCAGCTCACAGACGCTCCTCTCATTTTCACCTACTTGAGTGTACTGCAGCCTGCATTCTCTGTAGTCTGCTGGAGTGTTTCCATGCATGTAAATTAAATGAGAAACGTCAAAAAGCATGTGGATTTGGTACAGGTTTGTTCATATTTTAAAATAGAATGTAATTTGCTATTGGCAAATTAATGTATCCAAGTCTTGTTTGTTTAAACCATGTGAATAGAGTTATTCATGTGCAAAGGAGCTGGCAAATGCTGCCAAATCTGCTAATATACCTGGGTGCTGAACATAGCATTTGGAAATGGAGTTATTTGCCACCCTCATTTTATAGAATGCTAATTTCTATGGCAACCTACTGCGATATTAGAGGATTTCATGGCTTTACTTGAAGAAAAAGCAAACAGAAACTTTCAGCCTACTGTATCACACGAGAACTGCTAGAATACTACAGTCAGCAAGACAGATCTGCAGGACTGGACTTTTTTGTCAGTGGTGGAGGTGGTCCCACTAACTTGTTGCACAATATAGTAAAAATTCAGTTCCAAGTGTTTCCATTTATCTTTTCATTTTTTCAGTTTTCACTCAGCGGAAAACATTGACACAGCTCCAGCTCTTTCATGCGTATGTACATGTGGCTGCAATAAATATATAAATCTTAATCATACTTAGGAATTCCAGGTTAGGGGATCCCACGCGCTGCAGATGACACTGAAGTGGCTGCTGAATTTTGATTTATTTCTGAAGAATATCACGGCAGTATTATCTTCGTAAGAGAGCTGTGGGCTGCTCTGAGAGCTTGCCAGAAACCCAAGGGCTGTATTAAATTTACATGAAATGATGCATATTGCCACCCTTGGCATTACCACAAAGGTGTGTCCTAAAGACTGCGCAGGTCTCAACATGCACTGAGCCATCTTAATCCAAGCAGACAGGCCAGGAGCTGTGCGCTTTCTGCAGCTGATGTACCTGTCTGCCTATGAATGTGACAGTGAGCCTCGTTCCAGCTGCACTATTTGTATGCTAAGCAAGCAGGTAAAACAAAACAACAGTGCAGCCACTATAATTATGTTTTATCTCACAGGAGTTCAAAAGGAGGGCTTTCCCACTGCCACTCTGTTTTCATAGCTGTCTGCTTCAGAACCATTTTGGCTGTCGGTGTTTTATGTGGAAAATTAAAGGGGAATGACTGTCATAACTTCCTAATGACATCTTGGGGTTGTTTTGTATGCTAAGTCATTCATATCTTTTACAATTTAGAAGCATGCTAACGTCATACACAGAATAGTCATACAAGACTGCCCACATGTTTGCAAATAAATGTTAGAATTCATGGCGATCGTTTTTTCTCATGCCAAAGATGGTTAAACAATTCTCATCTATTTTCTTCAAGCACTTTCTCTGTAAATAGAAATGCTTCTCTATATATATCTTCTAAATGTTAATAGAAAAAGTCCACAGACAGCTATGTTTTGCAAGCTTTTATTTGTTATTTATTTACAAATGACAATTGAAAAATCGTAAAAATAATGATGAGAAATAAGTTTCTATCAGCTATATGCACAATTGCAAATAAGAGGTAATATTTCAACTCTTCCCATGACCCCTTATATAGAACAGTACTGAGCTATTACAACTTCAGGTCAACAACATATATTTTCTTAGTGCCACTTACCATGTAAGTATTGCCTGCAATCTTCTGCTGTTGTGATACTATAGATTTTTTTCATTCTAAGATATATATGCATTTTGCGTGCTCCAATGGCTTTGTATCAACATAACATGTTTCATTAGCTAATGAAGACAGAAGCCAGGCAATTTATTTTCATTGTATGTACCGTTGATGTTCAGTCAACCTGAAATGTGAAACAGAAATATGCTAAAACACGCTTGTATCACTTTACTACTTTGATTATATCTCTGTGTATGGCTGTATCCTCATGTGACTCTGATAGAGGGTGTATTTCTTCTTTCACTCATGTTAATGAGCGTGTAGTGTACTGAATGGAAGACCTATCAGTCTGTGATTTTTCCTTTTAACCTGGCAAGAAAATACATCAATTTAAACCACTTTAAGGATTTTAAAAAGTCAGTCAGTACCACAAAGTATCTTTATATAAAATTTTGAGTCAGTTTTAGAAAAGGAATCTGGTGCAGTGCTCCAACTGCTAGAGCTCGTGTGTAATATGTAAGATCAGATTACAGCATGAAATATCTAAAAGTCCTACAATCTTTATATTTTTGTATTAAATTCAGGCCAGCATCTAGACCTGTTGCAGTCCACAGAACAAGAATTGTAGGAGTTGAAAGGGACCTCTGGAGATCATCCAGTCCAACACTCCTGCTAAAGCAGATTCCCTACAGTAGTTTGCACTGAAAAGCTATTTGTGAGGCAGGTTTTGAGTATCTCCAAAGAACGAGACTCCACAACCTCTCTGGGCAGCCTGTTCCATTGCTTTATAAACTTCAAAGTGAAAAAGTTTTTCCTCACGTTCATATAGAACTTCTTGTGTTCCAGACTGTGCCCATTAGCCCTTGTTCTGTCACCAGGCATCACTGAAAAGAGCCTGGCCCATCCACTTGATTCCTGCCCTTTAGGTATTGATTAGCTTAGTTCATTTCCAGGCCTGCAGCACACAGTGTCAGACTCATCTGGTTGTGTGAGGGTGACAGAGCAAAACTTCCTGGTTTTGTATGCGTTTGACTTTGGATGTAAACCTGCATCTTTTACAAACAAGTCATGTCAGCAAAGTGAAACAGGGTCCTCACGTTCTTAAAAGCCTAATTTAAACAGGCATCTTAGCATTTACTTTCATTAGGTGTACTCATAGTGTTTGATGAAACGTTTATTCCCTGTCCGTGACTGATTGTGTCACGTCTTGCTGTATCAGATAACAGCACTATTCACAGCGACGGGGGCTCCATGCTGTGTGCCTTTCCAAGAGTTTAGCAGTGGACAGCCATGATGAAGCCACAGTTTACCTTACAGTCCATGTGCAATAATTCCATTAACATGGTAGGTGTTCTTTGTAATTATTTCAGCAAATGTAAGGTGCGGTCAGGATCTCTCTGCACCAGAATGGAGAATGCAATCCTCAGTTGCTAGCAGATGAAATACGACTGTTAATCAAAGTGATCCACTGCACATCTATTTCAAATGTGACCTATAATTTAAAGTTGTGTATCTGCTGTTCTGATTACAGTCTGCTTTGTAGCGTTTGGATTTCAACACAATAAGATGGCTGCAATCAAAAGGGAAGCATTTCTTTTCCACTCCACTTGGAAGCGGTGGTCTCATGGATATCCTTCATCCTAGTAGAAAACAGGCTTAATTTATCTAAAACAACTCAAGATAAAATACAGCCAGTTGGCATCACATGTCACATCTTTCCAAGCACAATATATTTTAAAGAGAATAGGCCAAATTCCTTCCCAACATAGCTGCATAGAAACCCATTGGTCTGATTCGGCAGGTAGCCAAATGTAAACACTGTTCCAGAAAAGGTTCGTTTGGAATCGAACATGGAAAACTTTGGAGGTAGGAAGATATCTGAAAATATTTGCTCAGTGGAATTAAGACATTTAAAATACTTGGCTAGATTCACCTTAGGGTTTATACTAGTTCCAGTGTAAACCTCATGGTGGATCAGAGCCACAGATACCCACAGACCATGCAAGGGACATGTGGAAAAGTGACCAAAATCAACTTAGCTTCAGGGAGTTGTCAGCATATGACCTCAAAGCTGGGCGTGCTCACTAGAAAGATGAAGTGACTGTAAGGTAAGCAATGACTTGACACATTGCTGCTTTTCTTTTGGGGGATGCCACCTTTTGGAAAATGCATGGAACTCAGCTAGGAATTGAAGCTGTAGACGTCAGAACCTTTTCTTCACCAGCTTCCATTTATTAATAATTCTTATCTGAAAATAAGTCTCCTTAAAGATTTTGTGTCTTTTTGTCCAGTTCACATTTGAATGACACAATAGCAGAGACACCCAAGGGTGTTACCATGCTTTGAGAGGCCTTTTACTTCAAGGCCAGCAACACTCCCTTCATGCAACACTATCTTGCAGCATTGTCTCATGCCATTGTTCTCTATTGCTTAAATATTTGGAGAGGCCTGTCATGCTTTGTCATCACACCTCAGCCTTTTGGAGAATGTGCAAGGCAGATTTCTATTGCTGAGTGGAATATTTTAGAACTTGACAGTGACTTGAAAATTCTTCACCTGTGATTTCTCCAGTCCGAGGCATTTAGCAGCACGTACCAAAAGCTCCTCACAGTTCTTATAGCTGATTCTGCTGTAGATGGTATTGTATGATTTGTTTGGATTCCCTGCTGGTTCAAACTACATTTTAAGGACTAGGGAAGCAGATGCTAATTTTTAGACTAATATAAACCACTGGGAGCTCTGTTAAAGGCAGAACTGCCAAAAATTAAGATCAGGTTCCTACAGTTCTTGGCATAGAGAAAACTGCTTGGATTTGGTTCCCATTGGTTATTTAGGACTTTCTTTTTTTTTTTTTTTTTTTTTTTTTTTTTTTTTTTTGCTTCTGTTGCTTCATTCAACTAATTGCTGGGATTTCAAAAACACTTATTCCATGGAGACAAATGCTATATTATTCTTTTCTAACACTGTTAAATCAGCAGGAGTTACTTGCATGCAGTTGAAGTAGTATGATATTATGAAGTTAAAAACATGCCAGTGGCCAAGCTATATCAAAATGGTACTGTGATTCTTCAGTCACCAATAAAAAGGTAATCATATGCTCCAATTTGTTTGAGCATTTTTCTCCCCACACTTTCACCCACTCACAAGTCCTACTTATTAGACATTGCCTTCTTTTCGGCTGTCAGCAGTGAGAAGTAGAGAAGCCTCCTCACGTTGGTACCCATTTTAAACACTTCCTCAGCCTAAGTATTTCAAATGTTTGTAAACACTATCAATCATAATATGTAAGGACAGCAACAGTCTTTGCAATAGCCAACACATGCTTTCAGGACCAAAGTGTAGTACGTTGTAAAAATGCATACTTCCAGCATCATGAGTAACAGCAAGTCAGCTGTGAAGCAGAGAGGTCAGCAACCATACATTTCATTACCTTTGATTTCAAAGTCCTTTGCAGAGATGTGTCATCAAGCATCTCATTCAGCTCTTCATTGCTGTGCAACATCTGCATTAAAATTTAAATTTCCATTATACAAATTTTAACAGAATCCAGGGCTGAAATCTCTGAGGCCTGGCATAAGAACGGATTTTTCTCTGAGGTTCAGAGTAACCCCTGAGTCATGTGCAGATGGATCCAGTTAGCTCCAATTAAAAAAATGAGAACATTGGACTGACTTGGCAGAGAGATACTGCTGCAGGGGTGGAAAGAGTGCCTTCAAGGAGAAAGTGTAGGATTAAACCCTAGTACAGGATCTCCTCATTCTAAAATGTAGGCTTTGTTATTGAAATTAACTATCATGGAAGAGAAATTTTGAGATTTAGATTATTAGAGAGTATTCACACTGTTATCATACCAGAAGTTAAAGACACAAGCAGGTAAATGGAGGATAGCTCCCCAGAAGTGCTGTGGAACAGCCATCAAATCCTAGTTAAACTATTTTGGAGCATAGGAAGACTTTGCCAGAAGGAGTTTCTCCACATAAGACACTGGAACCTCTGCCTTCCTGCATGTGAGGACCATACTTATATGTTGTAGAGTACTACTTGAATTACTACAAAAATTAATAACTAGTGAAGAAAGGAAAAGTGGCTATTTTTTTTCTCTTTTCTGAAAGCTGGTGCTTATAAAAGCATCTGAGACATGTTTCCAGTGTATTTCTTAATATTGTGCACACAGGTCTGCTTTTCAGACGTTATCTCTATAATTATGAATTTCTAAATGGAAATATTTCTTAAGTGTAAATAGTAGTGCCTCATCCACAGCCCTATTAGATAGTTTGAAGACCGTAGAAATAGTAGAAACAATTTTCATGCATTTTGCTTGGAGATAAAGATAAGGCATTTGTTGTTTTTTTGTTTTTTGTTTTTTTTTTAACTCACAGTTTTTAGTTACGTCCCTTAGTTTAAATACAGTAATTCTAATCAAAAAAAGGAGAAAGATGGTGTTTTCCTTTTTATTCTGCAATTCAGGCCCTACTTTGTCTCCCTAGTACATATGTCTCTGACAAGTGCTTTATAACAAACGTAGCACGATCTACGTCTAGATGGGGGTAGTGTTTGCACACAGCTAGGCAGGTGTTAAGGCTCCTTTCAACACACTAATGACACATAAGAATCTTCAGTGAGAACACCTACCCAAGGAGTCATCCTATTCATTTTGTAAGTGCAGTCCCTACTCCTGCCGATTTTGTCATTATGGATCCAAAACACATCATTTTGTCTTCCTCGGTGCTGTTCTCCACTATATGTACTAGACATGAGTGAAAAACATAGGCTCATTCTCTTCCTTTCCATTTCTTACTACTTGGCATGAATAGCTCAGTGATTTAAAAGACACATAGACACAATTGACTTTGCAGGCAAGGAACTTGCCACCTAGAGTCCCCTTAAGATTCTGGCCTTATCTGTTGGAACCATTAAAATTGAAAAATACGTTTGTGTAACAAAGCAAAATGCAGTAGGAGTTTGGTGCTTAGCCAGGGGCACACACAAGTTCAGCATCTTGGACCCCATCAGCCTGGGCAGAAGGAGGATTATAGATGCAGGTTGCACAGTCCTTCTTTGCTGCCATTTGGAGGAAGGGTAAGATTTGGGATGAGGGGCTGGTCAGACCACCATAACTGCAGTAGAGGAGGTCTGGATATAAAATAAGACTTAAGGATCTGTTCTCATGGTACATTCAGAAGGTAGGAGCGTTATAAGATCTGTTAAATTCAAGCTGGCAAAATATGTTCCATTACAACTCCCTTACCCCAGGCTGGTCCGCTCATAATTTTCTGAAACAGTTATTTACACTAAAGTTTTCCAAGCTTGGTCATTTTTTCCAAAGGTAAATTTCATCGTCAGGTTTTAGCAGAAATCCTGCTGCTGGTGCAGGGAACAGGTATCTTTATAAGTCATCTGAATTTTATTATGGGGTCAAAAAAAAAAAAGAAAGAAAGAAAAAAAAAGGCCGAAGTCTGGTGCTTGGAATGAACAAAAGCTTTTTCCAGTACCAAGCACAATTGAGCTTTTCCAAGGCAATGTTAAGTATATATTGCTTTTGTTCCATTTGGTTAAGGTCGAGAATGAACGAATTCAATGTCTGGGCTGGTTAGAGAATTACTCTTTCTCCACGCAGAACTGTTTTGAAGCTTGAGCTATGGTTCAGCATTGTTGGTTTCATCATGTGATGGATCAACCCCGCAATTTAGGAGCAACCTCAGTAGTCCAGAGACTTTGCAAGCTCTCCTGGCAGAGTTATGCAAGAGCAGAGGGTTATTTTGTTTTGTTTTGTTTAATGGGGTTGTAACCGTGCCAAGCAAAGAGGCAGACTACACATCTAAAAGCATGAGGTTTTTTTGAATTCTAGAGCTCCATTGAGATCACAACAATCTTCAAGAGAGCAGATCTTTTTAAAAATTGCTTTGGATAGCACGTCTTTTTGGGGTGCTGAGTTACAACAAAGCTCGTATTTCCATTTTACAGCCTTAGATAAATCAGAAATTTGGCTTGAAGTTTGCGACTTTCGAAAAATAGTTTCAACTTCTTTTCTGCCTATAAGAGGACAAGAATTAGAAATGACCTGACAACAGATGCTACATAAAGATAAGAAATTGCTGTTGTCATTCTAGAAAGATGGAAGTTTATACATTATTACAAACACTTGTTTGGTTTTTTTATTCTTACTATTATTAAATTAGTAATCATGAAGATCTGTAACATAAGAGGAAATAGAGGACTGAAAGGAAGAATTTGTTTGGCTTAAAAGGAAGAGAAAGGTGTCAGACAATTAAGTATCTTCTTTATGATTCATTCCAAGAAAAATATTCAATAAAGTCATATTGGTGGTGTTATGGTAATCTCCCTTGTAGAAAAATTGGAGGTAATTCTGCTATCATTTCTCATTCTTATTGTTGTCTACTATTGCATAAGCAGCAATCCAAAAGTGCCCTGAGTAGATTCATACCCAAAGCAAACATCAGTATCCTTCTTGAAAGCATTCCAGATGAAACCAGGGTCGTAAAACAAAATGGAAAGTTGACGGTTTTATTGTGATGAACGTTACAATCAAGTAGTTATCTGATGGATCAGCTGCTTTTTATGATCCATGATGAGAAATGTAGCTGTCATATGAGGAATAGATTTCTCATCATAAAACCTACCTCTGTAATTTCAGCACCTGAATAAGTGCTGCCTCAGGTGCTGATTGTGCTAGTAAACACTGTCTGAAGAATGATTTCCCCATCTGTTACTCCTCCTTCCATTCAAATGTGCAGTTTGGCAACAAGTGTTTTTCTGTAGCTACCTTTCCTTCAGCAGCTGGTGCTATTAGAGATCTCATATGAGATGGCTACAGTTGGATAGCCGGTGATGCAGGAGTTCACCTGAGGAAAGAGACATCTTTGCAAGGTATGTAGGTCACTATTTCTGTAGACATCTGGTAAAGCAATCTGTCATTGAGAAGTTACCTCTCTGGTGGAGCAATGTACTTCAAATCACTGCTGCTACCAGAGGGGGCTGAATTCATGTGTGTCGTATAACGTAGGCTTCCAGTGTAATTAGTGAAAGAATAGCTCCTAGCTTATGTAGGTTTCCTTGGTTAGGCCCTTGGCATCTGGATAGATGTCTAAAATTACAGCTTTCAAACCCCTACTGCCTTATTTACATATGACACTTTCTTTATGAGAGAACACAGGATAGACATTTGAGGGCATAGATCAAAGCATCAGGTCCCCAGAAAGCTGCAATGGTTTCACTACAATCCATAAGATTTCTTCTGTATAAATTGCCTGGATGTTAAAAGCAAGGCAACCTCCTCGTCTAACGTGATGATTGAACCACAGGAACAAATTTCCCTCTCAAATTTGTGCTGCGGACCCCCTGTGTTTGAGAGAGGCTATACACTTCGGAGTGCTGACAGACACTGTTACATATTGTCCCTTGTTCACCCCAGTTCCACCGGCCTCCAAAAGTTCTGTGCGTCTCTGAATCGCTCTGCCTTTGGCAATTCTGCTGGTGAGACTCCCAGCTGGGGGTGTGGTTTAGTTAAAATGGGTGCTTTTCACCAAAATAATAAATTATTCCTATACTACTGTCTGAAGGGGATGGATCTGGAGCCAATTTAGTGAGCACAAGTTACAATTGACTTTGGAAGTAATAACTTACACTTGGAGGTTTCTTAGATGTATAGCCAAAGAGCTGTCTGACTGCATGTGTTTTTACACATCTTTCAGCTAAATTAGAAATCCAAGTGCAAAACCTAATGCTCGGAGATATCTTAGAGATTTGTGGCCTTCCCAGAAAGACTTTGGGTCCATAAACTAGCCAGAGGGTCTCCTCCTTTCATATGCTTTCTTCCTCACATGTGGGAAATTGGTAAACAGTAATTGGAGTTTATTATATCTGAATTAATGAATCTGAGTATAATTTACCTCAGTCCTGACAAACTGTGCTGGAAAGCTGATAAGTGGAGGGAGCAGGTTTAACAGAACACCTACTCCACAGGTGGGACCAATGGTTGAAGTATATAGATTAATGTGTGGGGAAGGTAGAAAAGCTGTAGGAGTGCAGAAAGCAAGGATTACGCTTGGCTGGGGAATAGGAAGACAAGGGTGAAGCTTTTACATGACTGGGGAGAAAGACAATGATGAAAAGGGACAAAAGTGTAGTAGAAGAAAAATCTAAGATAACTTTGACGAACTGGAGATGTTGAGACTATCCAAGAATGCTCAGTCCAGAGAAGAATGAAGCTGCACATGCATCCCATGTTATCTGTTCACAGTGAGAAAGAAAGCTTAATCCAAAGCCAGATATCAAGGAGAGAATCTGCTGGTGAATTTTGTGGTCTTTATGTCAAGCTAATGAGAGGACTGAATAAAGGAAGCTTTATAAAGAGCAGGAATGACAGTTGCAGATGGTTTATTTCGTTCTATTGTCAAATTTGTGATTTTAGCCTGTTGGGATTCTATCAGCAATGATGATGAACATTGGAAAGCTTGGATATATTTAGCCCACTTAGTGCCTACCTGGCCAGGAGTGGGAGTTTGCATGAGAACGTGGAAGTCCCTCTTCACCAGAAATGGAAATCCCAAACCAGAGTATTCTTCTAGATAGCTTGAGCAGGTGTACTGAATCACTGGCATGCTTTTGGTACGCTGGTCACCATTTCTGACAGAGCAAGCTAAACACATTCCATTTCAAATACAGAAAGTGAAGCTCTTAGATTTGTGGGAAGAAGAGCTCTATTTCGGGGAGATGATGAAGTATGTATGAAAATACAGAACTTAAGGCACTCATGTGAGAAAAAAATACCCAACAAGAGCAAGAACCATCTCTAAATGTGCTTTTAATATGTGGATTTGGATGCATTAAATGTTATGTATGTTGTTGCATTTATTTTTCTTCTTATGTAGACAGGCACAAGTCTTCACTACATTGTATTCATTGTACTTTGTCTAATTCATATGCATGCAAAACAGACCAAGGGTAAATGGAGTTGGTTGCATCTTTTTGTCAGATATATGAATAACTATTCAGGATGTAAAGCAGTTGAAAAATGATGCCCTTCTTACCTAATATTTGCATGCCTGTTGACATGAAGCATCACATATTTCACACGGATCCTACAAAACAAGAACTGCTGTTGGAAAACGCCCTGTTGCTTGTGTAGTTGATTGTTTTTACATGCAATTCCCAGAACTGCATGCTCAGTTACAGTAACCATGTGCACAAAAAGAACTGCAGCAAGTTTTTTAGGATTTTTAATAGTATGGCCCAAAACCTCAGTCTTCACTGCTGTGTTGTTTTATGAAGTCTTTTGTAAGATAACTGAGGTAAATATGAGATCAGTTGTTGGCTGTTCAAGCCAGAAGAGGCATATGTGTACATGTATGGGGCTACAGGACTGCAGAATTTCTGCTTTAAATATTGAACTTGATAAAGGGAACTAATGTGCCAGAAGAAATATGCTGCAGCCAGTGACAATGGTTCAAGTAAGCAACAAGCAGCTTCTGAAATTTTGCATTTCCAGTACATGAATCTTGAACTAGCTGTGTCATAGGGAAGAGTGAATCTTTGCCATAAAGCTATTACAACAGGCTGCAGTAGTTCAGAGAATACTTAATTGGTGTTTCTCGTCTTTGCATATCACTTTTCTCATCAGCTCTAATACTTTTTTTCCTCTTCAATAAACTTCTTTGCCTTAAAGGACTCATGAAGGAAATAATTAAAAAGTACAGAGAGGAAAAGTGTCTGAGCAGAAGGGGCAGAAATCCAAGGTGCATAGGGAAGTGCCTCAAACACTGTTTTGGATTATTAATTTTTTTCTTACTATTATTTTATGATGTTGTTTATGTTTAATTACTCATGTTTTCCTAACCCGTGTGACAGGCATAATTTGAAGAGCAATAGTAATGATCAAGCTGTGGAAGTGCCAGCCGCTGCCTACGTGCTCAGGCAAGCATAGAGCAGGCAGTGTCATCTCTTGATTAGATCTGAACTTCTTTTTTATGTTGATGAAAATGATCCTGACTGTTATTATTTAAATATAAGTGATGCCAAAAGGCACTATAGGAAGTCAGAGCTCTCTGTTCATTCCCTGTAAGGAATAGTAAGTTCATGGGACTTCACTGCAGTATGTGCTATTAAAATGTTTACTTTAAAAAGATAAAATTAATTTATTTGGGTCTTCTTACTAGAAGCTTCCAGGCAGCCCATCTATACCAACATAATTCTTTTTTTTAATCAGTGGACAATGTCAGTCTTAACATATTCAAATCAAACCGCAAGATCACAGACGTTAGCAGTGTCATACACCGTGTGCTGGAGTATTGTGAATCTCATTTGGAAGCTGTAGTACCATGCTGGATTGGGATTTTCTGGTTACTACACCTTTGGGTTATTTCATGCTTCAGTTGTGTGGTACTGCAGTGACACACTGGAGGCAGCACTGCTGAACAGATGAGAGGTCATGAGAACGTGAAGTCTTCTCGGGTTATTCAAATAATACATGTCAGAGGGAAGTGGTGGGATACAGCCCGGAGGCTCTTCCCCTCCCTCACAATCCAAGGTGTTGGTCAAATCTTTGTGCCCCTCAGCTTTGTAAAATGGAGGTGGCAATGTGTTCTTGCCATTGTAATATCATTACTTTGCTTGATTCTATAAAATCTGTGTTTTTCTTCTCTGCAGGTCCTCCAGTCATTGTAGTGCTGCTGTGGAACAGCTTTATTTTGTCTTAATGGTATTACGTCCTCTTGAAGTCTTGCTGAGGTTACAAGTGAAATAGTTGCCAAGATACTTATCTAGCTTTCTTCAGCTGATGGTTAGATTCTCAATAGGTACATGGCAATTCTGTCATTCGTGGCTTTATGTGTTCACATATATTGCCTGCTAGGTTGGATTACATCAAACAAAGTCAACCAAACCACAATTGGTTTGTTTATCTTTGACCTGCACTGGGAAAGAGCTGTGAGCTGCAGATGGATTCTAACAGAATAATCAATGAGGCGATACTTGACTTTGATAGATTTTCAGAGAAAAGACTGCCATTTTTGTGCCTGTTCAGTGTAAAAAGGACCCTTACCTGATGTCCCTGTGCTGGCAAAGTGTGAATGAAAAATAGGATTTCTTGTCTGAGGAACAGCTCTTTCTCTCGTATTGAAACTTGGCAGAAGACATACTGTGTGAATGGTCTCACGAGACACCTTCCTTGTAGGAAAGTGATGGATGAGGCATCTCGCATTTTATACATAATACTGGTGAAAGCACTGGACTATTCTGAACTCGTGCCTATTACTGTATGTGTCTGAGTAGTTTGCTTGTTCTTCAGCTGTGGAACTAAAGGAGGTTTGGCAGGTAGGGCAGGGCCACTAGAAAATGCTAACTTTATCCCTTCTACAATGCTTATTCATATTTGATTGCTGCAGGGTGAAATAATGAAGAATTTTTTGGTAACTGATCAAAAATTCCTTTCTTGTTTAATTGAAGGTGTTTAAGCTTAGAAGGTCATTGAGAGGACAGATTTAAAGAAGTGTTATTTGCATTTGGTGATGCTTTGGAAAGAAACAGAGCATATTATGCATGCTTTTAAAGTATATACGACGAATGCGCTGCCAAATCTGTGGAATTTTATAGGCAACTACTGTGAACATCAATAGCAATAAATGAGTCTGGTTTTACCCCTACAGTAACTGGCACTGTAAGTTTTTGGAGATCTTTGTGCCTTTTAAAGCTTATTTCAACAAAGTTTCAGCCCTGTCAGCAAACCTCTGCTGTGTTAGTGGTACTTTAAATTGTCTCCCAAACCCTGCAACATTCTGCATGGTATTCAGAACCTGAGCAAAAAGAAAGCTGGCACCTGTGTGTGCCGAAGAACCACTGAAAAAGGGACAAGTCTGTAAGGATACATAGAGAACACCTGGAAAAATAATGGAAAAACATTCATGGGAGAAGATCACTGTAGCAGAAATGAGGAAGGCAAAATCTCACAGGGAGGTGATGCATTTTGAGGGTGGACGAGAGATGATAAAGGAAGGCCAGGTTTAAGAGAGTGTTTGTGAGGAAGAGGAGAATGATGCTCAAAAGAGAAACAGGAGCTTAAATGCAAGAAAAACTGAGAGAGACCCCAGATTAGGAAAGAAAAATGTCTGAAAGTGAAAGGAGAAAAATGACATTTTATAGAAAAACAAATGAGCCAAAAATGGGATTGAAAGATTGAAACAACCAAGAAGGTGAGAGAAATTAAATTGACAAGGAAAGGGAAGGACAAAAGAGAGCAAAATACTTGGCTTATCCTTATAAGAAAGGAAAAAAAAATCTTTATTGATTTCTTGGAAGACTTTACGATAGATTGGATGTTTGTTCTGAGAGACAGTGAAAGATAGAATAGAAAAAAAACATGATTTTTTTCTCAGGCTTTCCTGTGCAGGAAATCTAATAGGAAGTTATTTTTATTAACCAAGATGAGAGAACAAGCAACAGCAAACTACCAAGAATGCTGTGGAAAATCCAGTTATTTTTCCAGTTGGACAAGAAGAACCTGTGGCCGTTGACCAGTAAGAGCCTAAGGCTCGAATTATTAAGCAGCAGGATCAGTGAGCTGAAAGGCTATTGGAGTCTGCGTGTCTTCAGATACTTAGCAATCTACTTCCATCACAGGCAAGAAACATCCTGAACACCACATAGCTCGTATTTGTAGCCATTCATTAATCACCTTTTTTCTGTTTTGTCTGTCTAATCAACATGAAATGGGGATGATGCTAAATGTCTCAGGAGGGCTTTGTTGTGTTCAGGTTTCAAGTTCCAAGTGAATGTCATGGAGCCCTGCTCCGTGGGGCATCATCTCTTCACATTGCAAAATGATAGCAACCCTCCACTAGTCCTGGTGACGAAGATGTGCATCCCAACTGTCTTTTGTCCTGACTGGAAATGGCAGTATGCACAACATCTAACACAAGTAGCCGAAAGCTATTGCATTTGCAGGAAAAATGAAGTGGGCATGCTTCACAGTTCATTCTGAGTGGCACTTCTTGGGGTTTCATAAATGGCAAGAGGAAGGGAAGTAAGTCTACCTTTCTACCAGATTTGTGCTTCTGAACTTCTGGAGGCTGCAGTGACTTGTAGAGCATCCTTTCAAAATCTGTAAGTTAGCATGGCAATATTCAGCCCACATCCCTTACACATTTGCAAGAGACTGTGAGACAGGGCGGTGGGGAGCACAATGCCTGTGTTTGCAGTTATAGCATGTTTTTAATCTGTAAAGGAAATATTCAGCTGCCTGCTTTGCTTGGACTTAGCAGTGGCCAGTGTTTTATCTTGGGAGTCTAGGTTGAATACACGTGCAGCATAGAAATACATTTGTTTACGGACAGGAAATGCATAAGCCTTTTAATGGACAAAGCGTGAGTTTGAAGCATTAAATGTGACCTGTTTTGTTGTGCGCCAGTACCTGCAAAGGGTTATTCTTTGTGGTGTCCTACTTGGACTCAAACACTAAAGCTTTCATCAAAGTAAATCTGATTATTTTGCACATGGTTTTCCTGAAAGGATGTTATGATTTTCTAGATGTTTGGTGGCTGGTGATAAATTAGGCTTTTATGATGTCATGTGAAAGGCCACTGCTTGGACTTCCTTCTCCATCAAGTGCACTGAAGAATACATTTGGGACGTACTTAGATTCAGAAATGATCCTACCTTGTTTTATATTAACCCTTTTGCAGTTCATTGTTTGCTTTGTAACTGGAAGAGCGTGGGCAAAGATTTCATCACTTTCGCAGACAGAGCCCCATGGTATCCCATCTTTTTCCATGAGTAACAAAGCCTCAGCTCACAAGCTCCTTTTAAACCTTTCACAGCTTAAATTCTTCCCATATATTGTGTCTTCAAAAGGGTTTTCGAATCTGATGGGGGGTTTTAGTGAGAAATTGGAATGTGGTGAGTGGTGGGGGGAAGGTGATGTGCCCCATAAATTAGGTCAGGTTTATGACCATGCAGAGGGAGGCTGTTTCTAGAAAAAGAGCCAGCAGTTAAGGGCAGTATGCTGCTGTTTTGCCCAGAGAAGTGACAGCTCCCTTCTTCACCCTGCTTAGTCCAAGGGAGGGAGTATTTACAACAGCAGGTTTTCCATCAATGAGAAATGTCTAACTGTGCTTCATGCTAACTCTTTCGTACTTGTTCATTTGTACTGGGGAAGAAGACAGGAAGAGGGAGTTATTCATCCCCTCTCTGTCCTTTTCACCTAGTCTTACCATAGGTTTCAGAGTGGCAGAGGTTCATACATCACTATAAACATGCCAGGAAGGGAGCGTCATCTCTTCTGTCAACCCTGATTCACAGAGCGGTGAAATGAGCACTGAACACAGGTCAAATAAAGCAATTGCAGATCATAGGTGGGTTGGAGTTTTCCAGTGACATGCTTTTTAGATGAAAAATGACCTTTTGAGGAAATCAGTATTTTTATTAGGGGAAAAAATAACAGCACACCCTTCCAACTTTCTTAATAATGTAACTTTTATGTTAAAAGATCTTGGCTTTCTCAGAGATACGAATATTCTTAGGGGTGGTAAAATCACCAGTGCATACTCTACAAGATAGAGAAAATCACACTCTGCAGTAGTGATATCCTGCTGATCACTGAATTGCTGCTTAATGCTCTAAAGATACATAGATAAGTATCTATAGGTAGAATATGTGCTCGTTGTCCTACTGTTTATTGGTTTGTTGCTTATCTTTTGGTATTCAGCTGGCAATGATAATTAAACCTACAAACATATCCAACACAATTTGTTATAAATGAAGTGTTTTTCCAGGGGAAGCAGAGAAGAAACTAAGTAGCCTAGCAGCACGGATTTGTGGGGTTATCTGTCTTCCTGTTCATCTCGACGCGTCAGTCTGTGAAGACAGCTAGCCCTGGGGGCCGTATTCCACTTCCAGTCAAAAATGCAGCTATTACTGCACAATAAACCCTGCTGAAATCAAACAGCTTTACAGAGTGATTTCCCAATGTTTCCAATAATGCAAAAAGTAAGGAGTGATGAGCAAAACAATTGGAGTTGATGAGCAAAACTGTGAGAGTTGCATTCAGTAATTCTAAAGAATATCATGCTTTGGCTTAAATAAAGAATTGTGCGTAGCAATAAAACCACGTGTGATGAAGGCATGATTGTCTTACTCTTTCTCGCAAAAGTGTTGTTGGAGTTGAGAACAGGCCGCAGGGAAGCAAGAGGCACCACACCACAGCGTAACCATGAGCAAAAGCCTTCCCAATCCCAGAAGTGGCAGGGAAAAGAAAAGAAACCTTCTTCTTCCCTGTGCTGCAGCTGATCTGTACCCTCACAGGTCCTGTTTTGGTGACGTGAAGGTCACGCACTGCCATTCTCTTCTGGCCAGGAAGCTTGAAGAAATGCATTGGATACAACCACCCCAGTGCCTCAACTGGAAAGAGAAAATGCATGAATGTTTCTAAACTCAGTCACGTAAAATATAGTTTATTCAGGGACTTCTTTATCCACAGGTTAGCATGAAGCACACAAGGGTCAACTCACACCTCATTTCCTACCAGCAGCCTCACTACAGCCACAGCCAACAAGCGTTGTACTGTCCTTCACTGGCATTTACAAAGAGGGACTCCATTTTAAGGGAAGAGAGGAACAGCTTGGTTTGGCTCATAGTAACACATAGCGTGTGATAGTTATTTTGTATTTTAGCAAAATGCTTAAGGTTTTTAGCTGTGATTAATGTTTTTACGTGACTGCACGTGCCATATCAGAATTAGTGTGTTAATATGCCCAGTGCTAAGGCCTGAACTACTGTCAAATTGGATATTAGGAGACATTTCTTCTCTGAAAGGGTGGTGAGGCACTGGAACAGGCTGCCCAGGGGAGAGGAGGAGTGGAGTAGCCATCCATGGAGGTGTTCAACAAACGTGTAGATGTGGCACTGAGGGACATGGTTAGTGGGCATGGTGGAGTTTGGTTGACAGTTGGGCTAGATGATCTTAGTGGTCTTTTCCCACCTTAATGATTCTGTGATTATGATCTGTACAATGAATGGCAAAAGGAGTGGTTTATCCTTCTCCTTCACTCTGAGAGGTGCTCTGCCTACTCACCAGCAAGCTTCTGTAAACTAGGAGCCACCTTTTTATCTGAAAGACCCTTTTGCAGAGCCATGAGCTGAGGTTACAGCTTTGCTTCCGTCCCAGCTGAGAACACCTTCCAGGTCTTCCCAGGAATCTGGAATTGCCTTGGGGCAGATCAGGAGGAATGTAAGCCTGGAGGGAGTTTTGCTGTTGACAGCAGCGGGGTTTTCCCTGCTTCTGGGAGCACACTCCAGCCTGCCCCATGGCTGGTCCTGGAAAGCAGCCGTAGCTAGGCCTGCTGTGGGGTGCTCCACTCCTGATTCAAGGCGAGTTAGATCCATTACTGCCTTGTGGGGGACGTCAGGATGTAATCTGGGAAGAATTTTATCTGACTCAAGGGACAGCACTGGCCGAGATGCCTTCTTACGCGTTGCTTGGCAATTCAATAGATCTGAGGAGCGCTCGGCCCTGTTCAGGGATTTGTCCATGCGGCTGCGCGCTGAGACACAAGGCCTGCACATGCTCTCCCCAGGCTGCCTGCCATGCCAGCCTGCTGCAGCCCTGCTGCCACCAAAGCCACCAGGCCTGACCACGAGGCTGCCATGGCCCCGAGCCCAGCCGGGCTGTACGGGCTGTGTTATCGGTGCCGGCGGGTCGGGCAGAGCTGCGCTGATGGAGCCAAGCGAGGCGTCGCTGCCTGCCGCCGCTTGGCCCCGCTGATGGACGGTGCTGCCGAACTCTGACTTCCTGAGCAGGCCAGACGGGTTGCTGTTTTCTTCTCGTCTCTTATCACCCCTGTCATTGCAGGAGAGGCCTGGCCTCGCTGCGGTTCGTGCTGATAGGCAGCGGTGAAGTGGAAAAGGCATGGGAGGGAGGGGAGGAAGGGGATGTAGGGAGGAGAAGGAGGAGGAGGAGGAGGGAGACGATCTCCATTGCTCCTATTATCGCCCTAATGTTTATTGCTACGCCAAGCTCATTTGCCTTAACCCCTTGGGAACTAGTGACGCTAAAGATTATCAAACAGATAAGGTAAAACCGCTGCTCTAACACCTGTGGAAAAGCAGGGATGGTGCCCAAGATGTACAGGCAGTGCGGCTGCGGTGGCCCCTTGTGCTGGGTTGTGTGCCCTGGAGGTGCCCAGCGCCTGCAGCCTGCGAGGGCCCTCAGAAGCGCAGGTGCCCAGCGCCTCACAGTGTCAGCACGGCCCTCTGGTTTTCCTCTCCCTCCCCTTCCTTTCCCTTCGCCATGGGTTTATTAAAATTGGAGCTTTTCGGAGCAGGGAGGGGATTTGCACATGAAAACATGCAGGGAAGGGGGGGGGGGGGGGGGGGGGGGGAAGACCGTGCCTCTTATTTTAAGTGATATTTTGTTATATGTGAGTTTCAGCCTATCGGTTGCTTTTTGCCTTTTGCCTTTTCCTGTGGTTTTTTGCAAACAATGCTGTCTTTCTGCTAAAGACTGCTGACCCAAGAGTGGAAAGCAGTCTGTTCATGCTGCATTAAAACAAATTTAGATCAGGAACCAAATTCACTGGCATTCCTCTATTCCCTCGGCACCCTGGCTGCTCCACAACTTTGCTTTTCTAAGAACGGAGGAAAGAAAAAGTGAAAATGGAGCGACACATTACGGCTCCTCTGGAATTCCTGAAGATGTTTACTGTGTTGTCACTAGCCTTGGGCATTGCTCACGGATGTGTTTTCTCTCCACTCTCCTCGTATTTACTGTGGTGATAGGAGCTTCTTGCTTTATAATTGCATGTTTTTTTTTTCCCGTTACTATAGATATCATACCAAACAGTGCCCTTTGCAGACATAGAGCCAGAACTCTCTGTACTTGCAAAGCAGGGCCCACAGCCCAGCAGGCGCAGTGCTGGTGTCTGGGACTCCTTCGGGGTGCTGGTGAGAGCTCAGCTCAGCTGGGCATTGGGTTTTGCACCAGCAAGATGCACGTCTACAGGCTCTGCAGCTCCTGTCCAGTGAAATCTGGCTGCTTTTCCTAACAGCGCACTGGGAACAGCTCAACTGAAGTCACAGCAACTGCTCTCTGTCTTTGCATCTCTGTTGGGACACAGCATCCCGTGGCCTGGTGGCAAGCAGGGGACAGGAGATATGAGTTGCAGTGGCAGAACTGCGTGGTGAGCTGCACATGCAGCCTTCTGTCTGCTGCAAGCGCTGTAGCAAGGCTGTTGCCCTGCAGCAGCAAGGGGAATGACCTGCAGCAGAGACCCAAGAGTACGGTGCAGCAGTGCTGTTACTGAAATGTGCTCAATAAAACTGGCTGTGAAAAAAAACCACTACAAAAAGAGCACGAAAGGAGGCATGGTTTCATAAAATGAAGTTGGCATTACTGAGATAAAAATGCAAAGCTGTAAGCTAATGCTGCTGGCTTCAATAGTTGTTTATTAATTTTTCTTCTAATGGGACAAGTTAAAGGAAGGGTCGTAAGTAGGAGACAAGGAAAGTAAAAGACAGGCAGGGTTTGCAGGAGAGTTTTGCCTCTATACTCTTGAAATCCTTCTTGACAAAACTCCTTGAGGAACAGTGCAAGACTAAACACGTAAGCCAGAGCCTGTGCTGAGCGGGGTCTGCACTCCGTACTTGTGGGAGCTCTGCTGTAACAAATCATCTTCCAAGCAGCCTTGCTGATTGTGAACCTAACCCTGGCCACTTTTCAGATGCAGTAAAACTGTTGTGTGCTTAGATCAAGTCTGTTTATTTTTAGAGGTAAAGCCTTGTCTCTGCCGCAGCGAATAGAACTGGGCACGATTCCATCGCAGGTGTTTTACTGAGGACTCGGTCTGCATTTTATTCTGCTGTAGCAGCGAGCAAAAGCTGGCTCTCGATGCTGGCTTAAGCGAAGGAACATTTTAAAGGCAATCAGCTGAGCTGTAGCAATTAAGGAAACCTTGGATTTCTTTCAGGCCACACTATCTCCTTTTTCTCACATTGTCTTGAAGCTTTACATTTTCAGCTAAGGCTAATTGAATGAGACAGGGATGCATTGCACGCTGAAACCAGATCAATCACTGCATGAGTCAAAATAGAAGCAGCGATGACACCCAGAACAAGAGCTTGGGAAATGTGATATTTACATCAAAATATTCCACATTTTTGTCTCGTGGCTTTAAAACCTCATTTTAAAATGCCTTCATGCATTGCGTAACAGATTTCTCCCTGCTTATCTGTCTGTATTGGTGTGCGTGCATTTGGACAATGAAACTGAATCATAAAATCAGATTTAGTAATAACGGGGTATGTTCTACGCAGTTAAGCTGCCTAACTTACAGAAGAGGTGAAAGAGAAAAAAAACCACACTGGGTGAGCTCATTATTTTCTGCAGGAGACAGATATATGACAGCAGGGTAGATATAAAGGTGGAGGAGAGTTTACTGTCGTATTCAGCGCTGCTGTCTTTTCCACCTTCCTTCACTTAAAATATTCACCTGGATGCTGTTTCCAACTCTTAGACAGCTTCCAGGCAAAACCTGTTGTAAGTATTCACTTATGCCGACTATATTTGCATGGAAAATAAGGGAACGTTCCTCCCCAAATGATTAACTAAGAGCGAAGGCTTAGTTTTATGTTTGCGACCCGAGTACCGCAAGAACAACAGAAAGCCTTAATCGGTGTTTTCGGGTTTGCAAACTCTCAGCTCAGTATCTAAATCCCTTGTGAAGTCAGAGGGCTTTGTTTTCCTGTCAGTACATAGAGCGCAGCGCTGCGGACAAAGCTCTCCTGCGGGGGCACATAGCACTGAGTGCCGTCGTTCCATCATTTCCACGCCACGCGGGGATACCGGCAGCCCGCATTCAGCAGCGGCACCCAAAACCATCCACAGCTTCTCCAACGGCAGCTCACCTCTTCTTTCTTGGCTGTCTCAGCTGATGGCACCTCCAGCAAGTGGAGCCCCAACACTGAAGAACCTACACACACTTTACGGATCAGTGTGCCAGAGGTTTTGGGGATATATATATATATATATATATTGGAAGCCTGACAAATGCATCTCTGGTTTCAGCGAGAGACTGGGATAATATAAACAAGCAGTCACTCTGTTCCAAGAGGAGCTTTTTGTAATATTCTTATTTTATTGTAATTACCTTATTGTTTTCATATTATGAGCTACTTGTAGAAAAATACAGGAAACACGGCTGCGATACAATCCTTTAATCAGGAATTGCTTTGTTCCACTCTTCATTTCCATTCGGTGTTGAAACCTCGCCTAACAAGAACACAACCAGACCTTGAATTTAGATGTAATACAGCGTTAATACTGTGGTGTCACATAGCATTTTATCTCTGGACATGAGAACTTCTGTAAGGGAACCTTTTAAAAAGTGCAAAGGAGTTATTTTGTCCACAGAGCTGTTCTCAAGTAAATCTTCCTACGAAGCAGTGCTTCTCAAAAGTACAAAACTTCAAGAGAGCCACTTAAAAATCTTCTAACCTGAATCAGCTGGGGAATTTGTATTATCATATATATTAAATCTTCTCTTTTCTCTCTCTCTCTCTCTCTTTTTTTTCCCTTTTGCTCGCAGATTATGCCAGAATGCATTTACTACATCATTGTTAAAGCATGTGAGCTTTTTAAGGAAAAAAGTCCATTTTTTTTTAATACGTAAATGGATTTTATACACTGGTTACTTGTCTTATCTCTATGTATAATCCAGTGCTGCAAATGACTTTATTACTGATTTCAAATCTCCCCACCCCTACGCACCTTATTTTTTCCTCTTCAGCAGCCGAATGTTTATGTTTTTGCATTAAAGACTGGAATTAAGGTGGGTTTTTTTTTAAGCTGAACTGTTTTAACAAAAAGCATTTGTCCAAGAAAGCTAAAAGACTGCTCCCAAGCTGCTCGAAAGCAGAATGCAGCCACATACAGCAAGCAACAGCGATTGGTTTGCTTGTTCCTGGTCCACTTCTTAGCTGGGCAAGCAGTATCCTTGATAGGTTCGGATTCAAAGGATATTTTTGCTACAAAGATCGTGGATGTGAAATGACTGCTTAAACAGCATTTCCAAAAATGAAAGCAAGTTTTATGATTCAGCTTTTACGACTTAAAACGGGGTGGTATTAAAACGCAGCTTCTAGCTCGTGGCTCGAATTAGAACTGAATAAAAGGCAGTTGTTTTCACAAAGAAATTATTATTTTAAGAAGGATTTCCTTGTTTGCAGGCACATACATACACACGTATTAATGTGAACTAAGCCGAACCCCGGATAAAAGGCATACCTCTGTGAGTGCGTTAGGGCCCGATCCAAACTTTATCAAAGTTAGTGAGAGCCTTGCTCATTTCAAACCAGATTTTGCAATCCATATTCACACGACCCTCTGGGGGATCCCTCAAGCTGACATGGTTTTACATGACTTGGCCCCAAACGTCTGCGGCAGTTTCTAACGACCCAGTGCAGGGCTGCAGTAGGAAATCATTTAGTCTAATTTAAGGAAATCGCTGCATTTTTATTTTCATATCATTTTGTTGCTGTACATCCATTTGCTCTTTTCTGAAGGCACACTGGAATGCTTTCAGCATAAAGACTGAAGTATTACAAATGCTGCCTGGAACAGCCTCAGCAGACGTGTTTGTTCCACATCCCCTTCTGCAATATTTCCTTTGGTGGATTTCCTCTGCTGCTGGAAGCGAGCTGTCTAGCTTGCTTGCAACACAATTATGGAGAAGAATTTCCTACATTTTACTGCACAGGATGAGGTGATTTTGGAAGTTATCACGACCTGACCCACTCGTGCACAAAAGATAGCAGCATCTGGGTAAAAAACCCGATGTGCCCGTCAGCCCCATTGTGTCCATCATAGAATCATAGAATGGCCTGGGTTGAAAAGGACCACAATGATCATTGAGTTTCAACCCCCCTGCTACGTGCTGGGTCACCAACCACCAGACCAGGCTGCCCAGAGCCACATCCAGCCTGGCCTTGAATGCCTCCAGGGATGGGGCATCCACAGCCTCCTTGGGCAACCTGTTCCGGTGTGTCACCGCCCTCTGAGTGAAAAACTTCCTCCTAAATCAACCCCAATGCATCCATCAGCCCCAATGTGCCCATCAACCCCAATGCGTCCATAAGCCCCAACGTGTCCATCAGCCCCAGTGTGTCCATCAGCGCCAATGGGCACAGTGTAGAGAAGGAGAAGCCCGGCCCAGGTGTAGGGCAGAGCCCTGCTGTTCTGCCACCATCAAGTAGTGGCACCTCAAGTCAAAGGCAATGGCAGCATTCAGCCTCAGCACTGTAGTTCTGTACTAAAGTTTGTTTTGTTGCTCCCTAAACACGTGCAGATATAATTTTGGTCTTTACTACAGAGAAACTAAACTTGCATGGAGAGAGGACTTTTTATTATAAACCATTGCATACAACTGCAAGTTGCAAAAGCCAACTGGGTATTACAGGAAGATGCAGTGAGTTCCTCAGTCGTTCATTTGGAGATGCGGTCACAGGAGGATTTTCCTTGTTTAATGCTGTTAGTTTTGATGACCGGCTGTGGGATTGTTTCGGTGTGGTAGCACTTTCAAGAGCACTTAAACAGTGAAGTAAATATGAACAAAGTCTTGCTTTCTGTAACGGTTTCGAGATCATTTATTTTCATTTACGAGGTGTTTGGACTTTTCTTTCCATGGGGATGCTGGAAATTCTTAAGAAAAAAAGATGCAGGCGATTCAAAAGCTGGCTGTTTACTACTGCTGCGTGTGGTTACCCATATTCACAACAGTCTTTCAGCATCATCTGTCTGTGATCACGTTTTTATTTGAAAGAGAACAGTTGTCATGTTTGCTCTGTGATTTACATTATTTAAACAAGCGGGGGGAAAAGGAATTTGAAGCAGCTCATTCAATAGCATGACTAAGATGTATGACAACTTATTATAAAGCATTCACCATTATAAGGCAGTAAGGCACACACAAAAACAAAGAATAACTCTTTTGCTCTGAAACAGCCTGGTGAAAGGATGCTGCCTCCTGGTGATTTATAGGCATATGAGCTTCCACGACAATTACATCTTAAATATTTTGCCCTCAGAAGGCAGCCGGGTCTGAGAGCCGTGCTCAGCCTGCAGGGATGTGTGCACCTCACCCGGTGCCCACCGACCACTGGGCGCTGCTTCCGAGGGTTCCCCCAAGTTTCCATCCTCGGACAGGTTGTGGCTGGAGGGCTTTGGGCTGCAGCAGCACAGAGCCCAGCACCAATGCTGTGCAGTGGGGAGAGGGAGCCTTTCTCACAGTAATTTTCTCTTCACAGGATTTCCTTCAAGGGGACTGTACCAAAGCCAGGCAAAAGCTGAACTGGAAGCCCAGAGTCACATTTGATGTGAGTGGGGAGCTTTGTGCCTACCAGGGGTTCGTGTCCTCAAGGAGCCACCCGGGGTGGGGGGCTTGGCATGGTCAGTGACCACCCTGGGCTGTTGTTGCTTGGATGGCAGCAGCCACTTCAGCAGCATGTGTGACTATTCACCCACCCTGGGAAAGGAGTGTGTGCTCATGGCCAGAAGCAAGGGGGGGCACGAATAGTGGAGTACACGGGCAAGCACTGGAGGAGCCACGTCTCCTCCCCATCCCGCTGTGGGCCGGGGGCTCATCAAGCTGCAGGGTTCATCCCTGACTCCAGGGACCTCACCTGCCTTTCTCCTTCTTCACAGGAGCTGGTGAGGGAGATGGTGGACGCCGACGTGGAGCTCATGAGGAGCAACCCCAACGCCTGAGCCCGGCGGGACCCGGCCAAGGCACAGCTACACGGGGGCCACCCCCAGCCCCGGTGGCTCTACACTAACAGCCTGCGTGTACAAGGCCGGTTTTGTCCCTCCTCCATTCCCCCAGTGCCTCAGGCCCCACACATCGGGGGCAGCCCCGCTCCTCCACCCAGGCCACCTCTGGTGCCTGCCGCACTACTGTACCTAGAGGAGCCATTGGCTGGCGAGCCCACCGACTTACTTTTTAATTAAAACTTGTCTTTCTATTACCTAATGCGACCTCCAGCGCATTTTTAGTACTTTGTCCCATCTGAATGCCAGCACTCCCCAGCAATGGCAGCAGCACAGCCCCAGTTCTGTGTGTGCCCTCCAGCCCCTGCTCCACCGCTTCCCCCTGCCTTCCTCTTCTGAGCACTCCTTGTTTTCCCTTCCTGCAGCTTCCCTCCACCCCAGCGACCCATTTCCAGCACTTGAACTCTGTAAAAATTCAGATAACTCGATCTAACTTGCAGTGAAATCGCCTTTTGACCATGCCAAATTAATTCCTAATTGCTGGAATTGCTTTCAGATCGGGCAGAGGGGGTTTGCGCGCACGCTTCAGATCTTCATTGCAGGGCGTGAGGGGTCACAGAGAGCCTTTTAGTCCTTCCCAGCCCCTCCTTCCCGAAGTACCTTCCCAGCCCTGGGGTTTGGGTGCTTTTTTCCCCCTTTTTTTTCCCTCCCCTCCGGAATCATCTCATTCCCCACCCACTTTCTTCCTGCGTACTATGATTAAACCTCAGACTGGAGCTTGAACCGTCTCAAAAGACGGCTTAAGAAATAAAAAAAATAAAAAAATAAAAATAAAATAAAATAAAATAAAAAGAAGCATTTAAAAAAAAAAAAAAAAAAGCTACTTCAAGGTGAGTAAATATTTTTGCACTCTTCATGCCAACGTGCCCGGGTTATCCAGAGGTCGCCAAGCCCATCCACTTCCCGTTGGTTTGGGATCTTCCACCGCTCATCGCAGCCATCGCTTCAGCCGGGTGCCCCAAACACAACGGGGGCCGTCCTGCAGCCGACCAGAGGGAGCTCTCATGGGGAGGCTGTGCTTGGTGCTGGATGGGGCACCATCTTGCAGAACCGAGGGAGGGGGGGACGTGATGGGGGCTGGAGAGAGAGAGGGCTCTTTGTGCGCTCCGGCGGCTGCCGGAGATGCGGTGGAAGACGTGTAGGGTGCTGTGGGGCACGGGGAAATGGAACTGCTGTGGCACAGCCCGTTGGGGCCACTTTGTGCAGGTGAGCAGAGTGCGAGCCCAGGGTTGTGGGGCTGCGGGAGAGGAGGGGGAGAGAGAGGGAGGGGGTGGGAGCTGCTCTGCTCTGTTCACCCCGAGCCACAGCCCCCGTGCAAAGGGCTGCTGCTGGCAGATCTCTATGGCACATGTAATAATTAATAAGCATCATCATTTAAAGGAAAATAAAAGGAACACGATAACCCCAAAGCACTTTCCCGACGACGTATTTCTGGGAACTGTTTTTGCACGCAGCGATGCCCTGGGATGTTCACAGTAATATCGGCTTGCAGCCCTCCTGTGTGTCGCCGACCCTCCTTCGCCCTCGGTGTTGTTCTCTGCTCGCCCCAACCGCGCTGCTTTAGAGCCAGGCGGTGCCGTTCAGCCTTTGTGTTGGGTGCAAGGCGGGGCGGCAGGGGGAATGGGGTCCTAAACCAAAGGCTCCCCTCGGGGCGATTTACACTTCGTCCGCCAGCCGCGCTCGTCGCAGTGACCGCTCAGTGACCATCGTGTTTTAGAAATGGAACAAAACAAAACAAAATAAAATAAAACAGAAGTAAAATAAAATAAAACAAAACAATGAAAAATAAAATCCAAGCGCACGGTGACATAAGCAGACGATCCCTCTATACGGAATTGCACCGCTCACGGACCCACTTTCCCAACACCCGTTCAGTGCCCACGTCGGGCGCAGCGCAGCTCCATCTCCCCCTCCCGCACACCGTCGCTCCGACAGCGCCGTCGGGCGCACCGCGGCCCCGCGCAGCGCCGAGGGCCGCTCGGGCGGCACGGAGCGCAGCGCCCGGAGCCGCTCCCACGGGCGGCAGCGAACCGAGCCGGGCCGAGGGAGTGCTGCCGCGAAGCAAAACAAAACCAAGCGAACAAAAAAGGCTTTCTTCTCTTTTTTTTTTTCTTTTCACTTTTTCCTCTTCCCCCCCCCCCCCTTCCTTCTTCTTTTCATTTTTCTTTTTTTTTTTCTTCTTCATTTTTCCTTTTTCCTCCTTTTTTTTATTTTTTCCCCTTTTTCTTTTTTTTTTACTTCTTTTCCACATGTTTTTCTTTTTTTTTTCTTTTTTTTTCTTTTTATTTTTCCTTTCTTTTTTACCTTTTTTTTTTTTTCCCCCCGCTTTTTGAGGAAGGTTGGGAAATCACTACTCTTCCCTCACCCGAAACCCTTTCCCCGGAGCCACCCGCGGGTGCCCGTTCCCGCAGGCGGAGGCCCCACACGAGTCCGACCCCTCTCCGTTCCGAGGGGGGCCGCTTCCCCGACGCCCCCGGCCCCGTCCGCAGCGAGACAACGCGCCGGGGTGTTCCCCGGGGTCGCGGAGCGAAGCCGCCAGCGCCATCGCGAGGGTCACACCCTCCCTCCTTCCCCTCCCTCCCCTCGGGGCCGGGGGTCGCGGTTTGCGGGGCGGGGGCCGCTCTCTCCCCCCGTGCCCCCCCATTGAGCGCCGGTGCTCCGACGCCCGCAGACACAACAAACGCGGCCCGGAGCGCTGCGGCCGGCAGAGCTCCAACGTTTTGACGGGTGGAAGAAAAACATCAACAGATTCCTCGCAACGATCCGGTGCTGGGGGCGAGGGGGGCGGGCTGCGGGCGGGGGAGAGGTCGGTGCGCGGCGGCGGGCGCTAATTGCGACCTTTGCTTTGTTAATGAGCCCGCTCCGGCCCCCCCCCCCCCCCCCACCTCCCCGCCCCGCGCTGCGCCGGCACTGCCCGAACAGCGCTCTGCTCCGGGCGGCACTGTTACGTTACCGTTCAGTGGGAAACGTTCTCTTTCTTTTCCTTATTTCAGGAAATATTTCCTTATTTATTAACAGTCGCGATAATTATATACTCGAAGTTTGAATGCTCGGAAAATAAACTACAGGAACAGAGAGGGGCAACGCTATGGCGCTTCTCTACCCCGAGCCCTTCTGCTCCGCGGCTGTGCCGATCCGACCTCGGTACCCATCGATTGATGAATATATAATATCATATCGTACATAAATATCCCGAGTGTCATCATTTGGTCTTTCTTTCTTTTTCTTTTTTTTTTTCTTTCCCTATTGGAGGAAATTCGGCTATTTTCAGAGCTAATGGCTCTAAACGTGTCGGTTTTCCTGCGTTCTCCCCAGCGGCGGCGGCGAAAGGAGGAGGGGGGATTCCAGTTGGGCGCTCCGTTGTTGGCGGTGTCACTCCGCTGCGCGCAGCCCCGACCCCCGGCGCAGGTAGGGGCGCTCCCGGGCGGCCCCACGCACCGTTCCTCTCTGCCCACCCAGAGCGCTCCGAGCTGCGCTGACGGAGGGGGCAGAAAACTGCCGACCGCTCCATTCCCACGCAGCCCGCGGGCCGCCAGCCGGGACCGCCTTTTCCTCCCCTTCCCCACGCTTTCTAATATCTTTTATTTTTGCCGCACGCGCGTATCGAGCGAGGTTACAAGCCGAGCGAGACACGGGCGGCTTTTGGCGCCGAGGGGAGTCCCTGCCCCGCACGCCTCCCGCACCCCGGGGGCCGCTCGCGGGGCCATTGCCCGGTGCGGAGCTGCGGCCGCCCCGACCCAGAGCCGCTCCCCCCTCCGCTGCGGCCATTGTTCCGCGCTTGATAAAAAACAATTGCTCGTTAACCCCCGCCCTCCCCCCGGCGGCGGTGCGCTGGGACCGGCGGCATCGCCTCCCCTGACCCCCGTCTCCTTTTCTGTCTTTCTGTCCCCTGAAAAATGATTCCGCGCGCTCTGATTGAATTTTATTCCTTCCTGACCTGGCCCGGTTTTATTGCATGGACACCATCAATCTTGACCTAACACGACGTTTGTTTATGGCTTTGGAAAGAAGCGAATGGCTTTATGAGCGCCGCCGTCATGAAGTCGGGAGGGCTCCGCGCACCGCGGCACCGCACCACCTTCGGGGAGGACGCGCCGTCGGGCAGGAAAGGGAGAGGGGGAAATAAAAGGGGGGTAAAAAAAGAAACAAAATTCACACGGGAAGGGCGAGCGGGATCCTCCCGGCCCGTGGGGCTCGGGTCGAGGTCCGGCGGACTAAAACTCGCGCAACCTGCTCTGCGCGCTGCCCCTCTGTGCTCCTCCGCACGCCACCTGCGCGCCCGCGCAGCGGCCACTCGGTCTCAGCCGCCCCGACGGCACCGCCGCTGCCCCTGCCCTCTGCTGCGCGCCTCGCAGTCCTTCCAAAAACCGCGCATATCAAAATAACCGAGCCGTCGGGCAAGCGAGGGGGAACGGAGTGACTGCGCCGACATTTAAACGACTTCGCACTGAGACTAATTGAAAGCTAACGTTCAATTAGCGGTTATTCCCGAAATCGGTGATTTCCGACCGAGGATGCGGGAGCATTCACCCCACGAGGCGCGCAGGTCGCTCTTCTACTACCGACGCGCGGGTCCGGCGCTCCGCTCCTGCTCACGCCGTGAGGACGACACGGGAAACCTCGAGCATCGTTACTTCGCGTTCCTCTTCACGTGGGCCCCGGCCCGTCGCCGCCGCTGCCCTCTGCGCGCAACAAAAGCCCCCGGCAGCGCAAATCCAACCTCGCTCGCCTCAGCCCCCCGGTTTGTGGGGACAGGCGCAGAGGGCAGCGTGCTGCCGGAGTGCAGCCCAGAGGTCACCCATCGCGCCACGGAGCTGCGCTCTATTTTGAAAATACGGCCGTGCTCACCTCGGAGCTCTGTCCATGAGATTTCCGCAAGGGCCCCGCTTTCGTAAGACATACGTTTGGTAACACTCCCTGTAAGGCCTCCAGCCGCGACACAAACAGTCGCACCGCGTTCTCCCTTTGACCGGGGCCGCGGAGGTGGGGAAGGGCTTTAAATCCACATCTTTTCTGCAGTGCGCTTCCCCACTGCTTTTGGTTGTGACCTTTGCGGAACATAATGCAAACTGTCACTCACTTTAAGAAGAAATCCTATGGAGGAAACTCGGGCAGAGGGAAGAATATTCCTCTTTTGCCGGGGGGGGGGGGGAATTCAGACCTCACACTCCCCTCCATTTCGGTGACAGACAATTAAACACAAATAAGAAACCACCGCGGCCGGCCAAACGGAGCGGTCCCTCAAATTAAAAACAACAGTTTTAAGGCGAGATTTTTTTTTCTTCCCTTGGACAACACACAAAGCAATAGCTTTTGAGATTCGGCTCAGGCTGAAACACAGCGTGGAGCTGCGCGCTGCCCCCCTCACCCGCGGAATGCCCCGCGGCAGAACGGGGCCGAGCAGCCCCGTCCCTCTGCTTCGCAGGGGCTTCGCAGGGAGATACGCGCTGCGCGCAGGGTCGGATGGCGGCTCCGTGGTGATGGGGGAGGCCCGGCTCTGCGGGGAGACCCACGCAGAACCCGCGCAGCGCCATTTCCATTCTCCGCGTTATAGTTCTGTGCGGAGGGAGGAGAAAAATAATAATAATAATTAACAAAAAAGAAATACAAAATAACGAACCCCGCGCGTGCCCTCTGCCGTGCCTCCCCACAGGACCTTCGGGAGCGGGGGGGTCGCCAGAAAGAACCGGGAATCCGGCGGGACGTGTCCCTGCCCCCCGCGCAGGGACAGTGGAAGGTACGGGCGGCACTCGTTGGAACGCCTCACGGCCCCATTCTCCCCCGGCAGAGCAGCGGCACGAAACGAGCCCCTCTCTCCTCGCTGTTCGTTCCCCACCCCCACCCCCCGCCGCCGCCGAGAAAACCGGGGGTGCGGGGAAATCGGTGCCTCTGAGCACCGAAAATACCGCGCAACCATTACATGCAATCGCCGCTCTGCCCTCCCCGCGCCTTAACATTGATTTTGGCGTTCAGTCTCGAGAGAAACACCGATCCCACGCAGGCACCGCGGGGACAGACCCCGCTCGCCGCCGGAGCTCCATTTTGGGAGGAGAAAAAGGCGAAAACAGGAGCGGGGTGCAGCGCTCGACGCTGGGAGCGGGGGTCTGCCATCAGAAATGGCCCGGAGCGCTCCGCTCCATTTCTCCTTCGCTCCAGCGTTAACACAACGGTGCGGCGGCGCGGGGGGGAGGAGGAGGAGGAGGGGGCTCTTCGGACCCAACTCAACGAACACAGAGACGGAAATAGGGCCGAAAATTTCTTCACAGGTGCTATCACGGGAAAAACAAAATGAAACCAAAGAATTACACAGAACAATTTAAAAGACAGTGAGCTATTTAAATAAACCGATTTCTAGGCTCCCTTATGCAGTAACCCCCGAGGTCGGTGTGCTGAAGGTGCGTTGTGATTATAGCTGCTCCGGAGAGGAAGAGCTGCCCAAAAGCGGGGCACTGAGGTGAACACCTCTGTATTTATTTACAGTGCAAACTCAGCAATGCGGCAGCAATTACTGCTGAGTGTCGCCTCCCGATAAGAGGCGCTGATAGGAAACGGCATTATCTTGCGAGCAAACTTTAGGCCTTAAATATCTGCAATCGAATCGCCTTCTCCCCAAGTCTGACTGACAGGGCACAGCCTTTCAACTTAATGAATTTATGGCACTTTGGTGGCTGTTTGCGAAGGGGGAGGCGATCCCCAATGCCCGTAGGTCCGTAATTGCAAATTGAGCAGAAGGTGACATTCCCGCTCGGACAGAATGTCACACTGCGATCCATTCGTCCATCGTGGCCGTGGAAATACGTTATATTTTGTCAGGTTTAAAGAATAAAGAGGGAGGGGAGAGACGGGGGGGGGAAAAAAAGTTAAAAACTACATAGGAAAAATTCTCCCCTCCAACTTTTCCTAATCGGATCCGCACCGGAGCAGTGGGGCCGTCCCAGCGGAGCGGGGAGGTCCCCAAAGGACAGGAGAGGGGCAGAGGCACGGCGGTGCGACCCAACGTTTCGTTCCCTTCGGAGATGAAGAGCTGCGCTACGGGAGCGGCCCCGGTGCCAAGTGCGCAAAGCAGCGATTTCTGCGCCCACGGCACACTTAAGAAAGCACACGGTAGAGACTATCTGCCATCTAAGATCCACCGCGGGGTTTAGAAACACACGCGGTGCGCTTCTAGCAAGAAATACGCGACCCTTCTTTAAATAGAGATCCACGCGCAAATCCCGCTTACAAACACATGGGCAACGCGTAGGGGTCGGCCCGTGTGCGTGCACCGACAGCAGCGCAGGGACCGGGCCGGGGCCGCACCGCCGCTTTCAGCCATTCACTGCGGAGAAAACGCGTTTGTTTGCTCGCCAGCCCCGAGCTGCCCCCGCAGGGGTTCGTTCCCGACGTACGGGGCGAGCCGAGCGAGGGGAACGCAGAGCGGAAGGGACAGAAGTGGGATTTTCGGAGCCGGCGGTGCGCGGGATTTGCGCGGAGGGGCCGCGCAGTGCCGTCGCCCCGCGGGAGCCACGGAACCCTTCTCTTCCCCCTCTCTCGCCCTCTCCAAAAGCAAAGCGAGAAAGTATGCAGACGTGGGCAGGGTCATTCCAACTGAACGGTAATTTATTAATAAACAAACAACGCGATACCTTCGGGATATTTTCAACGAAAAAAAAAAAAAACAACAACAACAAAAAAAAAACAGGAAAAAAATATTGATAGAATAAGATTAATACAGTTTCCCTTTTTTTTTTTTTTTTTGTCTATATGGAGTGGAAAAAAAAAAATAAATCAGCGTTTCAGTCCGTGTTAACGACCCTTCCCGGGGTAGGGGAAACACTTTGTGGCGTTTGGTCCGCACCATCCAACTACGAATTAAAAATAAATTACTATGTGGCAATTTACACTTTCAAACAAGTCCTTGTCCGGGTGGAAAGGAGGAGGGGGGGGGAGGAGGGCGGGTGGGGGGTGCGGAAGCGGGGCGCGGCGATACCTCACGGGACGGGGCGCGGGGGGAGAGCGCTGCTGGGAAGCGATCGACCAAAGAAAGCGACACTTACGTGGGAGCGGGCGCCGCCGGCCTCTCACCGCCCCGCACGCGGGCGGCGGGCGGCGGGCCGCGCTCAGAACTTGCCGCAGTCGTAGACGAAGGCCCCGGAGGCGCGGTACAGCGGCTGGCTGCCGGGGAACGCCATCTGACAGCTGCCGCCGCCCCCCGCTCCTCCGCCGCCGCCGCTCCCCGCGTTGCCTCCGCCGCCGCCTCCTCCGCCTCCGGGCGAGGCGCTGAGCCCCATCCGCGGCGCTTCGAAGACGTCCCGCGGACCGGCGGCGAAGCTCTGCTGCGGCCCCGCGTAGCCCAGCTCCCCCGCCGCCGCCGCCGCCGCCGCCGCCGCCGCGGCCGCCTGGTTGAGGTACCAGGAGGCCAAGCGGCCCTGGTGCGGGTGCGGGTGCGGGTGGTGCCCCTCCTGGTGGCCGCCCCCCGCCCCGCCGCCGCCGCCGCCGCCGCCGCCCGGGCCGCCGCCGCTCCCCGCGCCGCCGTTGGCCGCCCCGCCGCCGCCCCCTCCGGGCATGGCGTAGTCGGGCAGCGGCTCCTCGGCGGGGCTGGCGGCGGGCAGGTGGCCGCCGGGCCGCTCGTTGCCCCCCGCCGCCGCGTACAGGCTCATGGCCTGCATGTTGCAGTGGTAGGAGCCGGCGGCGGCGGCGGCGGGCTGGCCGCAGGGCGAGCCGTACACCGCGGAGCTGTGGCCCGGCGAGTAGGCGCCGAGCGAGAGGGCGGGCGGCAGCGAGCTGCGAGGGGCGGCGGCGGCGGGGGGCAGCAGGCCGGCGCCCAGCTCGGCCGCCTGCGGGGAGCCCCGCAGCGAGGTCATGATGTTGTCCACGCTGAAGCCCGGCCCGTGGTGGTGCGGAGGGGGGGGAGGCGGAGGAGGAGGCGGAGGAGGAGGGGGAGGCGGCTCGGGGCCCTCCATGCCGAGGGAGCGGGCGGCGGGGAGCGCGCCGCCGCGGGGGCTGCCGCCGCTCGAGAGGCTGCTGCTGCTGTCGGGGCTCTCGATCTTGGGCACGGCGCCCAGCGGCGGCGCGGCGCCCGGCGGGGACACGGCCTGCGGCGGGGAGGCCGTGCCGTTCTCCGTCTTGATGTCCTGGATGCGCACCGGCGGCGGAGCGGCCCCGGCCGCGGGAGGGCCCCCGCCCTCGGGCTCGGCGCCGGTGGCGGCGGTGGGCGGCGGGCGCGGCGGCGGCGGGGCATGGTCCTTGAGGTGCAGGCGGTCCTTCTCCTCCTTGTCCTTGACGGCGTCCTTCTTCTTGAAGCGGCGGCGGCGGCGCAGGAAGCTGCCGTTCTCGAACATGTTGTAGGAGTCGGGGTCCAGCGTCCAGTAGCTGCCCTTGCCGGGCTTCTTGTCGTCGCGGGGCACCTTGACGAAGCACTCGTTGAGGGACAGGTTGTGGCGGATGGAGTTCTGCCAGCCCTGCTTGTTGTCCCGGTAGAAGGGGAAGCGCTCCATGATGAACTGGTAGATCCCGTTGAGGGTGATCTTCTTATCGGGCGCGTTCTGGATGGCCATGGTGATGAGCGCGATGTAGCTGTAGGGCGGCTTCACCATATCCTTGGGCTGCGGCGGCGGCGTGTAGGGCCCGTAGGCGCGGGCCATGCCGGCGGGGTACTGCTCGTGGGCCGGGTGCGAGTACACGCTCATGGGGGCCGGCATGGCCGCGTAGCCCCCGCCGGCCGCCGCCGCCGCCGCTCGGTAGTAGCTCTGCTCCCCGCCGAGGTACGGCACCACGCCCAGGGAGTTGGGGCTGGACACGGAGTAGCGCGCCTGCATGGCCGCCCGGCAGCCGTCCCCCTCCCTCCCTCCCGCCGCGGCGAGCAGCGCGGCCCTTCCCCCTCCACCCTCCGCCGCTCCGCGGGGCCGAGCAGCGCCCGGCGGCCGTGCGGCACCCCCCGCCCCCCCCGGCGGAGCGAGGGACGGAGGCGCCGGGCTCCGCTCTCGGGCTGCTCCGCGCGGGGCGGGGGGGGGGAGGTCAAAAAACGGGGAGGGGGCAAAAAGGGCTGCGAAAAAAGAGAACGGGGGAAGGAAAAAAAAAAAAGAAAAAAGAAAAAAAGAAAAAGGAAAAAAAGGAAAAAAAAAAAAAAAAGCAATCGCAGCGGAGAAGGCAGCTCCCAACGCAGGAGGGGGATTAAGGAAAGAAAACCTTTGCGACGCAGCTCCCGGCTCCGCGTTCCGCAGCGAGCTGTCTGCAGCGGGGACCCGGCTCGGGGATGGGTTCTGTGGGGCTTTTTGAAGCGAGCAGCAGCAGGAAAAAATCCACCGTCCGCTCCGCCGGCGGAGCTCCGCGCTTTCTCTCCTCTCTCCTTTTTTTCAGTCTCTTTCTCGGTCCCGGGCTGCGTTGGGACGCATCGGAAAAACTCCTGAACTTTTGAGCATCCGTCACCGCCGCGAGAACTTTTTTACGCACTTACGGGTTTCTCCTCTTTTTTTTTTTTTTCTTTTTTTTTTTTTTTTCTCCCCTCTCTCTCCCCTCTCTCTCTCGCTCTCTCTCTTTTTTTTTTTCTTTTCCTCCTTTTGCAGCGGCCCGGCTCCGCCCCGCCGAATCCGGACGGCCAATGGGGGCCGGGAAACACCCGCGGCTCTGAATGAGGAGGGTAAAAAAAACGCGGCCGGGCTGAAAAAAAAAAAAAGAAAGAGAGAGAGGGAGGGAAAAAAAAAAAAAGAGGGAGAAAGAGAGACGGGAAAAGAGCTCCCGCGCAGCGCCGGCAGCCGCGGCTCTCGGCTACGGCCACACACGCCGAGCCCGGGGCTTGCGCGGGGCCCCGTCGCCTGCGCGCATTTTGCGCGCGCTTTGCGCGGGGGGGGAGCGCCAAGGCCGCGTGAGCGCCCACCCGTGCGCCGTACGAGCTCGGACGGGTCCGCGCGTTTCACCCGTGCGCACCCACACACGGAGCTCTCCGCCACGCGTGTTTCTCCCCCTCCCCTCAACTTATTGCCATCGTGTTCTCTGCTCGCCCCCCGCCTTCCCTCCGTTTGTTGTTATTATTTTCCCCGCTCGCCCCCTCCCGCTGGCCTCCCCCCCCCCTCCCCGCGCCCCGGATCCTCTCCCCAGCCCCACGCCCGTGGGCACGGAGGCGACGCTCGCGTGGTGCGCGGACGCGGTGCGGTGCGCGACTCTGCGCTCTCAGGCCCTTGCGCGGAGCCCGGGCTGCGCAAAATGCAGCGCAGCGTTTGTGCCCCGCTGCGGTGCCGCTCCCGCTCCGTGCTGCGGGGCTGCGCGGTGAGTCAGGTGTGTGTCACGGGAACGAAAAGAAATAGGCGCGGGAAAGGGGATGCTCCTGATATCGTTTGGCCGGACCCCGTGGCTAGAATTGATTCGTATTGCTGCCGCCTTTGTTTAAACGTCTGAGAGCCTACACGGGCTGTAACGGGACGTTGGGAATAACTCTTCAACGGGAACGCAGAGGCAGCGAGGGGTGAGGGCTCGGATCGTTCTTTTCCAGCATCCCACCGCCCCCCTCCCGGTCGTTGCTCCATCGGAGCGACGAGGATTTCATGTTCGCCGTTTAAACCCGGGAGAGCCGCGTCCGTGTCCTGCGGGACAGGTCCCGGCAGCCCCGCGGGGACCCGAACCCCATCCCGCTGCCCTCGGCCGCTGCCAGCCGGGACCCCGCTGGCGTTCGGAACCGGTCGGCCGGAGGAAGGAGCCGAAATCTGTTTTGAGGGGCGGCACGTGTGGGGGGAAAGGCGTTGAGTGCGCGTTGGTGCGAGGCATCGCCCACCCGAGCGTGTGACAGCGCCCGTCGGGCCGCTGACCCCGGGGCTCCCCCGGTTCCGAGCCCCTTTCACAGCCTTTCGCTGTGGGGACGCATCCTTCGCTCGGTTCGTTCCCCTCACAGCTCAGAGCCGTTGGTTATTCAATAGGCACACGCGTGCTTTCAGTGCGGTTCGAGGAACCGAAGAAGTAATTTATACGGGCTGATATCCGCTCCTTTTCATATTCATACGTCGCGGGTCTCTTCTTAGTAATAAATGTCAGCGCTGTCGTGGGGAACACCCGGTCCCACACAGCCGTTGTGTTTCACCGTCTGCTGTCGTTCACCTGCTGCTGCCCCGCTCCGCGTTCCCCCCCTTCTTTCACAACTGCAAAACGAATAAATGCGCGAGCGCTGCGCCGTTTATCCATCCCAACGCTTGGTATTTTCAAAAAACCGCCTGTCCGTCCCAACACTTGATATTTTCAAAAACTCTCTCTTGTTTTGCTGAGGAAAAAAAAAAGAAAGAAAGAAAGAAAGAAAAGGCAGAAGGAAAGGGGGGGAATAAAGGAACGTGTCAGCCCGTCCCCACGCTCCCAGGCCGTGCGGTGTTCCCACGGCTCTACCGCGGACACAGCCGTTCCCATTCGCTGCGCGCTCACTGCGCGGAGGACCCTTTGCTCCTCCAGCGCTGCGCGGGGCTGTGCCAACACCCGGAGGCTTCAGGACGGGGAAGAAGGGAAGGGGGGCATTAATCCGCCGTGGTTTGCATTCGACCCGTTTTGCAATAGCCCCTCTGATTCTATAATTGTGAACTGACGCAATTGCCGCTGCGTGCTAAGCTACATACCTCGCAGCGGCGCGATTCTGGTTTCTGCGTGCGGGGCACAAAAGTCACCATTGTGAGGAGCGAGAGTGGCATGTTCGTACGGTGATGTTTGGTGCGAGGGCGGCAGGAAGGGCGCTTTTCCCACCGCTTTCTCGGGATACCACCCAGAAAGAGGTCTCGGCGCTGGGCTTTCGCCTCCCCGAAGGGCTCCAGCGGCGCACCCAACGCGGCCTCCGGCTGCCGGCGTCGCTCGGTGCCCCACACGGAGCGGCCCCGCGGAGTGGGGCTGGAGCCGGAGGGGCCGGGGCCGGGCTCGGGGACCCCGCCGGGCAGCGTCCGGCCGGGAGAACCGCGCCGCGGGGCTCGGCGCGTGTGTGGCCGCTGGCGGCCGTATTTACGGAGATGTCAGTAAGAAGGATGGCAGCGGGGCGCTGGGCGGAGGGGCCGCCGTCTGACCTGGGCAAGGCCAGGTGGGCCCCCCCGGCTCGCTCTGGGAGACCCGGGGGTGACCTGCCCGCCGGCCCCGGGCTGTTTGTGTTTAGACGGAGTCAGAGCCGCGTTTCTCTCTCTTTCTTTTGGCTCCAACATCACAGCGGCAGCCCTGCAGCTCCGAGCCCAGCCACCCAGCCCGGCTCTTCGCATCTCAGGATGCGGCTTTCCGCGTTCCTCAAACGGAGGCCAGGGAGAGCAGCTCACGTCTTTTCGGGGAGGGGGAGCAGAGAGAGAGGCGATCTCCCTCGAAACTGCGCTCCGCTCTATGCCAGACCCACCCGCTCCCAAACACCGGTGTGGCAGCGCGGTACCTCTGCCCTCGCAGTGCTGCGCGGCCCGAGCTGTGTGCGCGTGTTTTGTCTTTGACTTGTGCTTGCGTTTGTGTTCGTGTTTTTACTTTGTTTCTATTACCGTGGGTTGACGACTTCGCAGCTGAGCCGGAACGCTCTTCCAGTCCCGGGTGGCTTTTGTCTGAAGACATAAACAACCCAACTCGATACGAAAATGAGCTCTCCATCCCTCCGGCATCCTTCAGGCTCTCGTTTTTGAATGGGAAATAAATTGCCCTTCACCGTAAATGCCGCAGCGGTCATCGGCTTCGTGTATTTCACGCAATAGCGCAACGCCTTCGTTTCACCTTCGGTGCCTAAAGGCGAATTTTGCTTTTCGTTCCCGGGGCAGTGCCGGGGCCGTGGATCGGTCGGAGCCCGCGAGGTTCCCCGTCCCGTCCGTGTGACACAGAGGTGTCGCGGCACCAGGAGCGCAACCACAACCGCGCTGCGAGGAACTGCTCGCGTTCTTTCTGCAGCGGGGGCAGAGCGGTGTCACACAGAAAACACAGAGAACAAACCGACCCGCAAGCCCACAAACCCCTTTAATTTAGTGGGTCCTCCAGCTCCGGCATCTCACGGGAAAAACCAGCGTTTGGGGGCCGAGGGGGTGGGGGATTCAAAGCTCTCTCCTAAAACGACTAGGAGACAGCCAGACATGGATTGGATTGCATTTAATTTGATTTTTTGCTTTTGTCTTTCCAAGGTCCCACGTCCCTTTTGTGTTCCTTTTCCTCCCTTGTTTCCTTCCTTTCCCCGGGAGGGGCGGCGAGGCTGGAGCGGGGCTGAGCCCATCGGCTTCTCTGCAACCGCGCAAACGGAGCCTCGCGGGGCGGCGGAGCGGGGAGCGAGCGGGATCCTCCCGCTCCGTCCTCACCCACTGCCACGCAGGAGGGAGGAGAGACACCGATCCGTAGGAAGGATTTATTTAGGCTAGAACGAGGCGGCAGTTCCTCTCCGGGCAGCGATAAGCGCTTCATCACGCACCCGATAGCGATCGGCCCCCGCGCGCATCCTTCCCTCCTCTCGCGTATTACCGAGAGCTGAGCGCAGGGATGAGTCTGCGGGAGGGCCGCGCTGCCCCGCGGCGGGCAGGTGGGGGGCATTGGCTTCTCCGCGCCCGCGCAGCTCCCGCACCGCACCCGCCGGCCACCTGCGCGACGCCGGGCGCTGCGCGGGCCGCGGGCGCCCCCTACCGGCCGCTCCGCGCCGCTCCGCGCACCTGCCGGGCCCCCGGGAGCCCCGCGCAGCGCCGGGTACGCGCGGTGCGCGGCAGCGCGGTGCCGGCTCCGCCGGGGCCGCTATTTCTCCGGCCGCGCCGAGGAATGTCTTTATGGGTTGCCAGGCTTGCCCGTAAAACCTGCGAATGAAACAGTGCCGGTTTCCAGGAAAAGCGCTCCCGGTGTTTTGGGTTTTTTTTTAAGCCGCCCCTCGCCGTCTCGTTACTGCCGTGCTCGGCCTCCGCCGAACGGCTCCATAAAGCTGCCCGTAAACCCGGAGCTCGGGCTTTTGCACCTCCGTCTGGCTGCGGAGAGGTGCGAACGTGCACACGAGCAGCTCGATGAGTGCGCTGTTTTCGGAGCCTTACGAGGCACTGACGTACACTAAGCACAAACACACCAAGGGGCTCTATCTCCCGTTCGGGCTCCAGGAGCAAAGGCAGCGCAGGTCGTAAGGCTCTGCTATCCGCATACGTGCTTTTACGAGGCTACAAATGCTCTCCGCACAGTTCTTCATGCGCTGCCAGACGTATCGCGCTACAGCTGTTTGCGTGCGGAAAGTAGCGGTGCTACAACGCCATAAGCAGAGGGGAAAGAAGGGTTTAAAAGAGCAGAGCCTTTGGGGGGTAGGCGCTGTCTTCCACAGAGCGCGAGGCGTGCACCAACGAATGGGACTTTTCAATAGGACCTCGGGGTTCCACTGGCGCTGACCCCGGGTGTTGTGTAGGTCTCCAAACGAGGCAGTGTCCCGTCTGTCCCATCCAGGCCAAGTGGGGCCAAATCCCTGCCCTGCAAAGCAGCAGAGGCAACAATCCTCTGTCCCATGCCTAGGGGTTGCGCTAGGAGTGCTTCGCTTGCGAACCACAAGCACGGCTTTTTTAGGAAGGAAGAGGCACTTGAGGGATTATTTAATAAGAAGTGATTTAGGTTATCTGTTTAACTTGATAATCCCTCAAGGAGAGGCAGAGATTTTCAGCTGAGGCTTACGCTTAGTAGTAATGACGTGTGTCTGACTGTGGGGTACCCGCGTGGCTGGCTGGGCACAGAGGCACGTCCAGCTCTTCCTTCACCACGTGCTCTTTGCTCTGGGTTACAGTGGGGACAGCAGGAGGCCTGTGGGGACAGCGGGAGGCCACGGGGACGGCAAGAGGCCTTTGGGGACAGCAAGAAGCTCTGCATGAGATGGTGACTGAGGCTCCCGCAGCCGTCCCTGTGGCAAGAACACCCACAGCAGCCGGTAATGTGCCCCTCCCACAGCAACTGACAGCCAGGAGCAAGAAATGTTCGAGCAGCTTACATCATCGTTTGCCTGTATCATTATCAAGGAGGAACTGAAAGCTGTTTTATGAGGAGCAGACAGACAAGACTAGCTTGAGCTTGAGACATAAAGAACTCAAACCACTAAGATACCTGAAGGCATCCCAATTAAGCGATATTACCATCCCGATCAAGATGCAGTCATTGTTAGTAAGCATCCCTGATTTCTAAGTGAGATATGCCAATGAAACAGATTTCGTGATTAGGTGCGCTTAAATTAAGTGGGAAGAACTGCGTGGAGGAGATGTGGAAGGGTTCCTATATGGGCCAGCTTCATGGGGACTGTGTCACCTCCCAGTGACGCAGAGCTCGGACCGCTAACCCCAAACCCGCAGTGCTGCCCGTGCCTGGGGCTGCGTGACCATCCCACCTCCACCCTCCATCTGTGCTCTCAGTACTGGGAGTGCTGCTGCTAGGCATGCCCGCAGCCACCTGCATCAGAGCACCTTGGCACCTGTGCTCTGCCAAAGTCCCACCGGGTGCTGAGAAGGAGGCAGAGTGGTATCTGAGAGCCTGTGGGGGCTGATCCGATAGATAACGGCTTGGGCTTTGGGTTGAATCTGAAAGGAAGGTCCTTCTCAGCTCCGCACTGGATGTCTCTGTGTTTTAGAGGTCAGACCCTCGTAGTTTTCAGATGGAGGGACTCCAGGTGACACGCTCTGGCAGTAGGGCTGAAGGGCAGGTTGGGGAGGAACTCAACACAGACAGCAGGTCTTGCAGACACCGGTCCTTCTGAAGAACCCAAGCTGCGTCTGCCATATGAGCTGGGTGAAGAAAGAAGGGCCCTACGCTTAAGTCCAGTGCTCCTGCCCTCCTTAACATCCACCGTGGTCTCCTCCCGAACTGCTCTTCTGGTAGGAGAGCTCTGAAAGGAGCCTGCAGCAGATGGGCCCCTGGGGAGAGGTTTGTGTCTCCTCGTGCATCTCTTTTGCTCCAGAGCCCTGCCTCGTCTCACATCCCCACACTGAATAAGGCAAGGAACGTGAGCCCTCCACCACACCTCTAGCTTTCAATGTCTGCCGAGCCTGTTGGTCTATTATATATTTTTTTTCCCCTGTGACTTTTGAGATTGTAATCTTGGCAAGGTAGGGACTGCCTCCTCTTCTGCGTTTGTACGCCACGGAGCTCCTGGTAGTGCCCAGGATCTTGGGCAGATGCGCTAGCAATGAATAAGCACAATTATGTGGGGGGTACTCTTGGTGGATCCCTCTGAAATGGACTGGGCTGGAAACGTACCAATGCCTTTGGAAGAGAAGGGCTTACGGTAACCGCTTGATTAAAACCATCGTCTCTCTGCAGGGATGAGCACAGGTGTTGCCTTCGGTGATGTTTGTCACAGATTTGCATACAGTGAATGGCACACCACGTCCCTCTTTCTTCTAAGTTTAGGGGATGGCAGCAGCCGTCTAAACCTCTTTGAAGAAAAAAGATGACACAGGGTTTTCTTGCTGACCTGCAGCAAAGGTGTACTCCTGAGGTGTGCCTGCTTTTCAATTTGCCTACCTATATAAATTCCAAATGTAGCAGCTTCACGCAGTTACTCTGTTTCAGAGGTCCCCTCCCAGAATCTCATCCTGACCTCACATGGCTGCGTGGCGTGCAGTTAAATCAGTGCAGAAATCCATCTCAGAATCTCTTCTTTTTCTTTCTTTTTTTTTTTTTTCTTTTCAAATTCTGCTTTTCCTTTCAAATGAGGCCAGCTCCTCAAGCCATTAGGCTGAGTTGCATCAGCTGTGGCTCTGGCTTGGGGAAATTAAAGGTGAGCACCTGTGCCAGCTCAGCAACACCGCAGTGCATGAGCACGTAGAAGAAGTTAAGCTGCTGGGGAGCGAACAAGGCTGGAGCCTCAGTGATGCTGGTGGATCAGGTGTGTTCTATGTGCCAGGTAGCATCCTCGGCAGGCGGTAGGGAGAGCTGCTTCTTTGGGCAGCTTCAGTGGCGAGATCGGTTTCTTATTCTGTTCAGTTTGAAGTCCGACCATTATAAAGTGTGGCGTTTGGTGGCACGATTGTTGGGTTTGGGGGATTTTTTTCAGGGCTAAGCATACGCATTAGGTCTTCAAAGTAACATTATCTCTTCCAGTATGATTCCCGTTGAGCTGAATGGAAATGTCCCTATTAACTTGAAAACACCATTTCCTCCACCTTCTCCTTCTTAGAAGACTTAATTGAGCGTGTTTAGCAGAAACCTTTGAGAGCCGTCTAATGACTGACTTGCTTTGCCCAGGGAAAAATGCAACCATGAACTGAAACACGATGCTGAAAACTAAGTTTAGTAGAAAGTGTTTAGTCTAGTGCTAGATGAATGATGGAAGCATGTATTTGTGAATAATTTATTTGACAATTGGTGGGGGGGGTGGGGGGGGGGGGAATGGCGAAGTTCTCTACTCGTTTGTCTTTGCCTATCCACAAAAGTGGCTGAACGATGCACAAACAAATTGCTGATATTTATTCAGGAGCAAAGAGGTCGGCTTCTGTCAGAAGTGTTTTTAGCAGAGACTTGGACTAGCCCCAGATCAGCTTAATTTTCTCGTGTTCTTTGCAGAGTAAACAAAGGAAGTTGTTCTATTAGTTACTAAATTGAGTGTGAATACGCATCTTGCCAGCAGTGTTCATGTTCTATTGCAAATCCCACACCGTGAGGACTGCAAGTACTGGAGCATGGTCTTCCTGGCCATGGCCAATGTACCAAGACTTGAGTGAGCTCAGCGAGCTGCATCTTATAGGGTGTGCCCACCTGTAGCCCCTCCTTGGAGGAGCTGCTTGCAGTGCTGTGGATGGCACTGTGCACGAGGCTGGAGGAGGTGAAGCTGCACCACTTGAGGTGTGTTCTGCGATCAGGAAGGCTGCCATCTCCATATATGATGATGCAAACAGTTGCTGATTGCCAGGCAGAAGCTGCTCATTAATTATTTTTCCTCTTGGTGAGAGAGGAAATGCAGCCAGATGGCGGAGGCTCTGAAGAGCTGGCTTTATTAGCTTGACCTGACAGCAGCGCAGAGGTGTTTTGCTTGGGGACAGAATCTACATTTTGCCTTGCAATTTAGTGAGCTTGTCTGCATCACCTCCTACACTTCCTCCTACCTTTCCCTTCCCCTGCGACACACCCAAGCTTCTCTCTCAGTAGTCCTTCATCCAGTGCCACCTTTGTGCCTTCTGTCATACAACCAAATGAGCTTTACAATTCTAGAATAAATATGTTTTTTAGTGTTTTTTTTCTAATGTGTTTTTCAACAACAAAAAAAAGGAAGATGTAAGAGCATGGCTCTTCTCCCAAACCGCCTCACTGATCCCAGACCTTGTGCTGTTGCTGTCAGTAGGTTTTGGGTTAGGCAAGAACTTGCTCCATGGGTTCCCAGATACGTGCCAGGCACCTGCAAGCCCCCTGGGAGCCTGATGGAGCTGCAGTACGTGAATAACTGTAAGCCAGGTCCTCTCGGCCTGCTACCTGCCCACACCTCCTCTGTTCACTATCAGCTGCAGTGATTGCCTCTGCTTATCTCCTCTGAGAGGATAAGTGTGGTCTTCAGGCACTTGCTTCATCCGAGCGCTTTATATTTGGGTGGAAATAGCCTGCCACTTTGTGGCTTCGGCTCCGTGTGCCCAAGAGTGCAAAAGGAGAGGCAAGGTGGGTCGTCCCGTGCCACGGCATCGTTTAACGGATGTAGTGGTGATGGGCTGATGGCTGGACTGATGATCTTAGAGTTTTTTTCCAATGTAATGAATCCGATTTGATGCCTTCTCTCAGTTTCCATTGCAGGAAATGCCTTGCAGTGAAGGGAGTGGGCAATAGTGAGCCTTCTCCTTGGGGTGTGGGGCCTGCCTGCAGTGAGGTTCAAACTGCTTGGGATTAATGGAGGTGAGGGAGCCCAGTGCTGCTCCTCCCGGAGCCAGAGGCATCTCAGGTGATCGGTACATAAGGCAATAAGCTCTGACAGAGGAGCCCTGGTAAGAGCTCCATTTAATTTCACTGTGGTATGTAGCACTCCAAGAAAACTCCCCAGCTTGGTCCTTTTCCTTCAAGCACAACTCCTTATCAAGGTTCTTGGCAGCAATTCACTTACAGAAAGGAGCAGCTGTCATGGTATTCCCACATACAAACATGGAAAAACAACCCCTCCCTGCTTTCAGTGCAGCAATGTTATGTAGTAAGAATAATTACAATATTTAACACTTGTATCTGCTCTTTTAATCTTCAAAGCACTTAACGAGCACTAGCTACAGGTAATTGTAGCTGCAGAGTGATGGGGCTGTTTGCAAAAAGGGAAGAACTGTGTGCACCCCTGCTCCAGCAGCCCTGTGTGCAGGGAGTGTGCCAACGCAGGCTCGGTGACAGGGACCTCTTGGGTCCCAGGGATGCTTTGTCCCCCTGCATGTCACCGCCCTCCTGCCATAGGTCACTGACACTGGGCGTGCAGGTGGAGTTGCTCTGGTTGAGCTTCCCATCCCATTTCAGTCGCAATGGACTGACTAAATGGTCAGCTGTTCTATGTGATCCAGTTGGTCTATATGACTGACTGTATGACCTGGCTTGTTTGGAGTGGAGCTGGTGAGGGACGAGTGGTTCAGTGGGCAGAGTTGAGAAAGCAGTGACTCCTGGAGAGGGAAAAAAGGTGACAGTGAGAGGCTTGCAGGAGGCATGCGTCTGAGAAAGGGAGGCGAGCCCATGCTGATTCCTCCTCCTTTGAGTCTGTCTCCCCATCCTAAGGAATTTGGCATGGACAGTCCCACTGTAAAAGGTGTTATTTGTTTCCTTGTCACGTTCACGTGGCTCTTTGCTCACGCTGGAAGGAGTAGCTGCTGTGTTCTCTCTCACTTTGCTTTCTTACCAAGTCTGCTTATCTGAAAACATTCAGGTAAAGCTCACTTGCTTAGAGTTGGAAATGGGATTAGTGGATGTGAAATGTGTCATCAGAGCACACGGCTTGCAAAGTACCTCTGCCTGCACCTGGGAAGCCAGAGAGCAGCCCTGCACGGGGCATCCTGGCCATCCAGCTCAGCACCTTGCCTTCACAGGCGACAAGTCTCTGTATTTATTAACCTAGACTGTTCCCAGGCAAATAAATGACGTCTGTGTTGGATGAGATGTTTGCGAGAGGTCCCTTCCAGCCTCCTCTATGTGCTGACCGTTCTGTTTAGATAACTTGGAGGCCCGTGTACCTTGCAATTTGATTTTTAAACAAAGCAAATCCAACTCCGACTGCTGGAACTTTTGTTTTTCCTGGAAATCACACTCTTATCTGTGCAGTACGAGTAACTGTTCTTCCTGCTGTTTAAGAGGAAAAATAAGGTACTATGTACAGTGCAGTAATGACAGTACATGAAGAGGAATTGCTTACTCCCAAGCGGTTGGTTTGTGTTCAGCTTTTATTTTAGCTGTTCATGCACGTTATCATTTTTCCCCCTTGAGGATTGCTATGGGGGGGGGAAAGGATTGTGAAACCTTGAGCTAGTTCTCTCTTGTGCTGCAGCTTCATTATTACGCGCGTGACTCTGGGAAATAGAACCTTTGCTTCATGAAAATACACCCCATAACAGCGCTGTTTCTGTCCCTTTGGTTTGTGGAGTTCAGCCACGTAGCTGGTGGTTAAGAAACGGATGGCACTTTTCTTTTAAGGGCCCCTGTTGTGAAATTAATTGATGAGATAAGAATCTTGCCGTTCACTTAAAAAGGAGGAGGTGGAGGGGGGGGGGGGGGGGGGGAAGAGGAAACAAAGGCAAAATAGAAATGATAAGCCTTCTAGGCTTTGTTGTTCCAGAGGAAAGCATCCCACCAGGCTCAATTCCCAGCTTTCCTGAGACACGAAATAGAAAATGGTCTGGAAAGCAACACATGCGCGAACCAACCTCGGAGGTTAACCTCGCGACTCCGGAGTTCCTACTTCTTCCTGAGGCCTCAGACGTTGCTGTTGGCAGAGGCTGTGCAAGGGGTCAGCTCCCAGAGCCAGCTGCTTCCAGGAGCGGCGCCCAGGAGAAGCTCAGTGCCGGGGAGCCAGGGCTGCTGCTGGCACCGCTTTGCGGGACCGGGGGAAATAACCTGAAATCCTCTCCTTTCCTCACGCAGTTCCAATTAAGCGCAATCAATTGCTCAATCAATCTTTTGCTCTTAATAAAGTCGGTTATCTTTTTCCCCTCTCGCTCCCCTCCAGGTTTCTGAACAATTGTTCAGACAGACACAACAAGCAGCTTTTGTAAAGGAAGAGTGTAGGCGTTTCCTTTGGCTGTTTTCACTTTCTGCCTATTATGTTATGCTCCGCACCCTCCCCGAATCCTAATCATATACAATGAGTGTTCTAGGAGTCCATTTTTTTTTTTTCCATCCAACTGGCATGGATTGAGTACCCTAATTTGACAGCAAAATCATGCCAAAAACATTTGAGGTAGGGGGGAGGCGAATAGACGTTTTGTCATCTTCGTGTTGCCGATGAGTCAGACCATTTAAACTAAAGAAAGGTTTGAAAAAGGGAAGGGAAATGCTCCCCAGCCTTATCTACTCCAACATTAATTTGGGTAGAAGGTGGGAGTGGAGGAAGTCTGAGTAAATCTGTTCCTTATTCAAGTTGTCTGTAGATGGTTACCACCGTCTGGGAGATGAGGGGGGATGCATTCGATTTGTTGCCCACGGTTGTGACAGTGAGGAAGAGTGCCATATGTGCTTGTCTTGGTTTATGCATGTGCTAAAGCCATTCTTGCTTTGTGTGTGTGTGTGTGTGTGTAAAAACCACCAGCACTGGTTGCAGCTGCACTGCTCTAACTACCCTGCGTTTCCAGGTGGGAGAATGCTGCAGCTGTGCAAAGCACATTTGTACCTGAGTAAATCTGTCCGTAGCAGGGGTAGTCCTGTTCAGCTTTCCTGGCTTACGAACAAGCTGTCCTGAACTGACGTGGTCACGCAACCACAAAGATTGGACGTGGGTCAGGCCATGTCTGGAGGCAGGGCTGGATGTTCCCCTTCGAAGTGGGTGAGAAGGTTACGGTGAGCGGATACTGCGAGACTGATGGGAGAGAAACATACAAAAAGGTGCAGTCAGGAGAGGGGTGAGTGACCTGGATGGGAAGAAGAGGCGAAGGGTGTGGTGCTGCAGAAAGTGCCAACAGCACGGCCTTACTTAAACTTTACCTAGGCTTGCCTGCGTGTTGATTTTAGTGTAAGGACGGTCAAGTCAGGCCTCTGTGCTTAAAGGACAAGAGAGGGGGAAATGTCAAGAAAGCGCGGTTACCTCACTGTGAAAAGCAAACAGACTGAGTTAGTGGGAAACCTGGTGTCCTGGGGGAGCTGCTGGAGATCGCGTTATGTAAGGGAGCATTTGCACCGCAGCAGCTCTCGCGCGCATCACCAAGCACAAGCTTAGCCCTGTGCTTGCCCACAGCCCCGTGGGCACTGTCTGCTGGTGCACAGAGCGAGTTGTGCAGCCCTGTACGTTGTTACAGTCCCTTAGAACATTGGCTTGGAGCTAGCTCAGATGGACCCGCTCTGGCTGCGCTTGCTGTGGTGCGGATGTTCCCTGGGAAGTTTAGAAAAGAGTAAAACCCAGACAAAATATGCTAAAGGTGGTAACGAGAGGAGGGTGCTAGCTTAGCTGAAGGGCTGTTTTCAGCTCTGTTTTTTGAGGATAGCCTTGCTGGAAGGCGAGGAGTCGAGGAAAAAGTTTGTTCATCTTGTTATCCAGCCGCTTCACGCCCTTGTCACAGTCCCTGGCTGGCTCTGGGGAAGGCAGGTCCTCCAGCACAGCTTGAAGGATGGATCCCGAGTAGCAGTGTGGCTCTGAGGTGCTGTTATGGTGGCAGGGACCTGTTGGGTGCTGAGACTTCTCGTGGGCGCCCCTCTGCTTGGCTTAAGGAGTTGAGGAGCCATCCAGGAGCTGCTCTGCTGACTGCAAGCCAAGAGGCTATCTCCTTGCACTGGGGTGATCCTCCCTTGGCTGGGTCTCCTGGCCTCAGGGCTGTTTGCGTTGTGAGGATGGCACAAAGCAGCCGTACTTCAGGGAAGGATTCGGGCCCAGGCCTTATCTCACTTTGATTATATTAAATAATCTATCTGTCTGCCACGTTATTTACATAACTCTGATTTAAATAGTTTTACATCAGACACACTGAATCATGAGACTGAAAGTCTAGACGATGCTTGCTAGGCTCAGCCTGCCCTTGGCCCTCCCGCGCTGCCATTTTTCTTCTTCCTCCCTCCAGGACTGCCCCGCGCAGCGCTCGGTCTGAGGACAGAAGAGGTCCCAGGGGCTCAGGGTGAACGAAGCCCAACTGCATGGGGCGAAGGGGGAGTAATAGGGGAGCAGTAGGGAGCTGCCTGCCTGGTGTTACCAGGTCAGCTCTGGGTACGCCGCAGAGCAGAGATCTTTGTCTAGATGAACGTAGGGAAGGGCTTCACCCCTGAGCCTACCCTCCAGGAAGCTGCTGTAGGAGATGCTTCGCTTCGAGAAGAGCAGAGAGGTATAGGGTTACCGAGTGCTCAGCGGGCTCATGGCTGAGACTGAAAGCCGGGAGTCGGGAGGGATCAAGCGGAGTAAAGAAGACATTTATCATCGGAGAGAAAGCCGAGGAAACACGTTTGTTTCCCTAGGTTCAGTCCAAAAAGCGCGTTATAAATTACCAATAATTCACGAAAGGTCCGTGTTACAGCACGCTTGGCGACCCATCCGTCCCTCCCGAGGGCACGCTCCGCATCACACGCCCCGCTGCCGTGAGCCCCGCAGTGGGGCTTCGCCATAGACCGCCTCGGATGGCGATACGGCGGCGTGGAGCAGCAGCGCCACCCTGCGGCCGCCACGGGCAGCGCAGAGACGGGCCGGTATCCCAAGAACCATCAAATACCAACACTCTTTTCCTTTCTTTTTCTTCCACCCCTCCCTTTTTAAATTATTTTTATTTTTTTACTTTTTTTTTTCTTTTCCTTATTTATTTACTTATTACTTTTCAACTCAATCCTTGGACTTAAGCTGCTAGCAATCTGTACAATAACTTAGCTGGCAAGCTCAGGGACCCCCTGGCAGCAAGGTGCAGCAAAGAAGTGTGCGCTCCTATATTGAAGGGCAGCTTTGCACGTGCAACTCAGTGTGTTTTGCGAAGGTCACTCTTTCTACTCTCAGTTTACAGGTGCTGAAAATGAGGCACGAGGGGCTGCAGCAGGTACTGTAACCAATAGTACCTGCTTTGAACTGTAAACTAGAAGAGGGGAGATGTTAGGTGAGATGTTAAGAAATTCTTTACTCAGAGAGTGTGAGGCTCTGGAACAGCTGCCCAGAGAAGCTGTGGTGCCCCATCCCTGGAGGCGTTCAAAGTCAGGTTGGATGGGGCCCTGGGCAGCTGAGCTGGTGGGGGCAGCCCTGCCCACAGCAAGGGTTGTAACTGGGTGGGATTTGAGGTCCCTTCAAAACTAATCTATTCTAGGATTCTGGGTGTACCACAGCAACAGTTTAGACACCCTGAAAACCAGGCTTAGCCTCTCAAGGTGAGCTCTCAAAGCACTGATACCTTTGAGATGAGCAGATGCTTCTGCAAAAGACTGAGGAGCCAAATGAAGACTAATTCAGTGGAGTTAAATCACACTGGTATGCCTACTGGTAGCAAAACTCCTATACGTTTCTAGGAGGACGGCCCAGGTTTGCTGTCTCCTGCTCCAGCTGCCAAGCTGCGCTGCCTCCTTTCAGCAACTGGCTGTTGTGAAAGAGGAACTTGCTGTTCTGCAGGGGCTGTTTCCCAACAGGGAGGCTCAAAGGGTGGAATTGTTATTGTGGAGACTGAGGAATTACACGCGCGCGCGCACGCACACACACACACATACACACCCCATTCTGATTTCTGCAAAAGGAAGTTGTAAGTTCAAAAGTGAGGATCGGAGCAACTGAGGTGATCCTACCTGAAAGCAGGGCAGGATATGATTGACACCTCTGGGCTGATTCAGCACGCAGGCATGGCGTGAGGTGTGTTGAAGTTATTTTAAGGTGCTGCGGCCTGCCCGAGGGCATCACAGGGTTCGGATGCCCCACCAAATAGATGTGGCTCCCCAGGGGAGGGGGCGATCTGCTGATAGTCACACCTTCCCCATTGGCTGCCTGGGAGCAACTATATATGTATATATATTTAAAAAAAAGGCTTTATTGACAGAGAAAAATGAATAATTTGTACTGGAGGAACACACGGGTCATTGTTCCTCTTCTGCTTCGTGACTCATCCGGCTCAAGCTGTCTGTTTGGTATATCTACTAATGTGGCAACGTGGAAAAGCTAACCCATAAGTGCTTCTTTTGTTTCCTAAAAAACAATCCCTGGGTGCCTTTCGGTGTTTTTCTAAGCCTGCCATGTATTGGAACGAGAGGAGAGCAGGCACTTTCTTGGCAAATCTTCCCTAACCTTTTCTGTTCCACCCTTACACAGTGCCTTCTTTTTCTGGGTTTGCAACAGAAGTGCTTTACACCTCTGAAGCGAGGAGAAACCTCGCCATGAGCCTGAAGTCGAGCGCAACATCACGCATCAGACTGTACCAAGTCCAGCATGGATCCCAGTAGTATGGACCCAAGCGTGACCTGCCCTGACCCCATCCATCACTGCTCAGCAGAGGATGTCAGCCTCACCCCGTGCACCCCCTTCCCCCCAGCTGCTCTTTTCTGCCCACCCTTGCCCTGAGTGAGCAATTCAGCAGTGCACGTGGCCTTCCCCCAGACCCCCCCCTTGCATAGCTGCCTGTGTCCTGCCCCCTTGGCACAGCTGTATTGCCCCATGTGTGATGCATCTGGGGAGTGCACTGCCTGCAGAGGAAGGACGACATTCATCCCTCGGCATAGGAATGCTCCTCAGAGCTTTTTCTCCCCCCCTTTTCATGTTTTTATTTATTTATTATTATTATTATTATTATTATGAAGGTGTCTGACTTAGCCCTGAAGTTCTTTCAGATGAGGTATTAATCAGAAGCAGGCTAATATGCAAATAAATGTACTACCCCCGGTTAGGGGGAAAAGAAAGGAAGGGGGGCTTGAGAGAAGGCACTTATCTCAGCCCTGCTTGGGTAGCTGGAGCAGCTGTGAGAGAGCTAATAGCAGGGTTGAAACCAGACTTGCCAGCAATTTCATTCTTGGCCAGACAGTCAATTTTTTCATGCTTTTGTCTGGCCGTCTCTGTGTAGGGCTGCACAAGGAGAGCAGTTTTACTTTCTTTCCTTGCTGTATGTATATTTTTCTGCTGAATTCATCTATGACTGCCATAATAACTCAGTGGCACTCTGTTTTCAAGGAAGCTTGAGTGACTGAGTAATGAAGATGAATCAGGATTCCAGAAAAAGGGAAAATCCTCCTTTTCCACGCAGTGCGAGCCCAATAACCTGCTTCTGCCAACCCGTCCTTACAAAACAGAAAAGAGGCCTTCATTTGTACCTCCCCATTTTCCTGTGAGTGCAGTGAAAGGGCTTTCTGTTGCCTCCTGTCACCCTCGCCTGCGCTCTCGGTGCCCCTTCTGCTGCAGGAAGCGGGCAGAGCGGCGGTTTTTAATAGGAACTCGTTTCACGTACCTATGTGCCTGCTGGTAGAAGAGGTCACGCTGTGTGCGCTTCGCTCCGGCTGGGATCCTCCTTTGGACAAAGGTGATGTGTCTTAGAGCGCCTTTGGCTTGGCAGGAGCCTTTATGAAAATACCACAAGTTCAGACAATGCTGGTTACGAGGAGCACACGGCGCGTCGTACGTGGGAGGATTGGCGCAGAGTTTCCAGTAAAAATGAAGTGACTTAGAAAGCTCTTCTTCACCCCGCTGCATCCCAGAGAGCGTATTTGGTATCTGCGCGTCTGGGGGAGCATGGGGTACGCTGTGTGTGTTTGGCCGTGTCTGACTGAAGGTCTTGGGAATCGCTTAGCTCCTCGCTAGCACACAGCACAAGTTTCAGAGCGTCCCAGGGTATTCTTTTGCATCCAGTGAAAGCCTGCCTCAGATTTTAAGCATAGCAGGGGCCAGAGTTTCATCTGCCGTGAATCAAGGGAAAGTGGTGGGGCCATGCCAGTTTGGGACGGCCAAGAGGTTGGCCTTCCACTGTCCCCGGTGCTGCAGCGCTGTGCATGCAGAAGACATGAGAACAGCCCACAGAGCACGATGCTCCCAGTAAGGCAGTGAGCTGATGCCGTGCAGTTTTGTCAGCTGTCCGGGCAAAGTGAGGATGCTGCTGCCGTGAGACAATTTCAGGCTGTTGCCAAAAGCTGTTTTGTGTTTCTTGGAGACTTTGTCTGTTACGTTAGAGGCCACCTCTTTCCAACTCTGCTCCTTGTCAGTAAAAAATGAGGCTGCTGCTTATTCCCTCTTTCTCTGACCTCTGCACATTCAGCAGGAAGGGCAAGACTGCCCCCAGATTTGCTCATTCATTTTATGCTACCTCTGAGCTCCAGAAAAGCTCAGGGACTTTCTGTAATCCTGTCAGCACGTCCTAAGCAGCCGATGGGAGGCTTGGAGAAGAATAACCTCCAAAAGTGGAGGTACGTGGCTTCAGAGGATGGAAGCCACTTTTCACCTGCTGACTATCCCATCCTGCCCTCAGTGGTAATCCCCTGGGACTCAAGTGCCTGGCTGAACCTCTTTGGCTTTTGCTCTCTCACTATGGGCATTTTTGAACTCACTGTCTGACTGATAGTTGCAAGTGAATGTCCTATTTGTTATGAGGAAAAACACAACAGAACTAAGAGGAAAGAATTTTCAGCTTTGTTCCTAGAAATCAGTAGCATAAGATTTTAACTTCATAGCCACTTGTGGTTCATCCTGCAGCTGGGTCAAGTCTCCTCGTTATGTACGTAGTAGAAATGTAATGGAGCCCTACTCATTTGTGTCAGCTGGCCCAACAGCTTCCGACTTGTTTCTCCTAGGTTGACCCGTAAAACCCTAAGTGGGCTGGGATTTGACAGCCTGAGAGAACACACTTGAGGTAGTTTTCCTCTAATGGCATTAGCAGCTGGCATTAACTGACTAAGTTAAAGTATTTTGATTCTCACCTGCCTGTCTGCCTTCCTCTACCGATAAAGAACATGGGGTGCCCTGTCCCTGGAGACTTCCATGGTGAGGCTGGATCAGGCCCTGGGCAACCTGATCTTGTCCCTGTTCGTTGCAGAGGAGTTGGACTAGATGGCCTTGAGGAGTCCCTTGCAACTGTAAGGATTCTATGATTCTATGATTTTGAGGCTGGAGCCAGGAGTCTGATGCCAAAGATTTTGGAGGGTCCAGCCCTCAGGGAGGGCTATGATTTCACTGAGGTCATGTTAGTCTGACAAAGGGATGAGTATGACCCTGTTTCACATACCAAGTTGTCTTCCAGCACTGCAAAATGTACATCTGTATTGGAGGATTTCAGCGGCCAAGAGTCCTCTCCCTCTTCCCCTCTCCCCCTCTTCCTCTATTTGTGGCCTCCCACAGGCAGTACAAAGGTGAAGGAGGTGGCTCTGCCTTGAGTGTGGACATGCCCTAGAGGTCTCTGGAGCTCTATTCCAGCTGAAGTTCTTCCCTGACTTAAATCTTGTTTTCTTTTCCACTTTCATTGTGACAATCAGGTGCTGAGGATAAGACTGTGTTTGGAGGTGGCCAGTAACTATACACTCTTTTTTTTTGCTGTTGTTCCCTCTGAGCATAGAGCTAGAGGGAATGCATCTATTGCAGTCAGCTTTGTCTTTTAATGATGTTTGGTTTTGACACAAGGGATATGCATTTTATTCCTTAGCTTAGCATCTGTTCTAAAGCTATTGCTCTGTGTTTTGCAAGTAGTATTTTCTGCAAAGAGCTGCATCTGTTGCTGTTCTCAACTGCAGTTTGCTACCTACCTTGTGAAGGTCTCTCTCAGTTTTCTGGAAGATATACTTAAGCACTGCAGTCAAAATGGACTGGTTCAGTCAAGCTCTTCAGTTTAAACCTTTTGACTTCTCTGGTGCAACATGCTAAGGTTGAGATGTAGATAAGACTAGAGGTTGCACTCTGCGGATGGCACAGTAGGAGCTGATATTTGATCAGAATGACTGTAAAGTCAGATACAATTATGAGCCTCTTGTGGTGCAAGTTCTTTGCTGGTAGACAACCCGTTGTTGAAAGAATCACTCCTAATTTGCAATGAAGTAAGGAAGATCAGAGCAGTCATTCTTATCTGCCATATGTGTTGTTCCATGTGTAACTCTGCAGGCCTCAGAGGGAAGATTTGCACCCTTAAAATGTTTATTGAAAGCTACATTCATCAGTGCTTTTCTTCTGAACTTGATTGTGGGTTAGGAAGCAAATTCTGAATGTCATTCGCCAAAGTATGTTGTTAAAAACAATGTACTGATACTGAGAAGTACTCATGGGTGAAGCACTCTTGAAGAGTTTGAGCAAACTTCAGAAGTGACCTTAAGACCAAAGAAATTGCACTGAAGAATGTATTCAAATATTTTCCTACCTATCACAAGCAGATTGGATAAAGGCAAATACATTCTCTAGGAAGATCAAGTGGGAACAAATACTGAGAATATACCTTTTTGCCTTCCAACACAAGGGATGCAGTCTGAGCTCTTTTTAGCTCTGTGGCTGCCCCATTCTGGGACACTGTTGTATCATCAGTCACATGGGACAAAGACAGATGCTGAGACTGAGGCTATACTATGTAGTAAATCCCAGCATGCCTGACTGCCTTTCTTGGCCTGGGAGCACAATTGTCTTTGCTAGTAAACTGCTAGCACGTTCCCTGGTGTGAGCATGGTCCTTTGCAACTGACACTTGCTCTGAAGTATTCTGGGGCCTGATTTGGAAACTGGAACATGCCAGGGACCATACTCAGCCAGCAGTTTGCTTGCTGCTACCTCGATTAGGACACTGGCAGGCTGTGCTCTACCAGCTGGCCTGGATGTATGATCTTATGGCAACAATGGCCAAGTTTACTGACAAAGATATAGCCTGACAGCAATCTGGCATGGGGTGTGCATGTGCAATACTGAAATTCAGCATGGAGCATGCTAGCTATTCAATGACCAGTGCAGATATGTCAGTTGAACTCCTGGACTTTCATGATATGCTACCTTGAAGTAGAGAGAGGTGGGACATTCGGGTCAAATTCAACCATGTTGGGTCTTGGGAACTCCCTAACGGGGTAGGTGTAGAGTTGGCCCTTGCCAACTGAAGGTACTTGTAACTGAGAACAAATTCTGCCTGACTCATGGAACCATCGTTCCATGGAAAGGAAAATCACAATGGGAGTGAGTGATCCATTGTTCTATCTCATTCCTAGTGGTTTTCTTATAGGCAACGGCAGAGCTGTTTTGATACCAAGTCAAAGGCTTGAGTGTGCCATGCCTTCTGAAGCACCTTGAGACAGGTTGTTAAGAATGCCTACCTAATGAAACTAAGCCCAAGACTTCTGTCCAAAATGTACTAGGGCACTTGTTTCATGCCTTGATTGCCATGGCCACACTCTTTGGTCTTGATATATTTTTTAATACCTATGTCATCTATGCTATTTTGTTATGGAACAGAGTATTTTGGAGGCCTGATGGTAAAGAAAACTGTAGTATTCAGAGGTGTATTTGTTTCCAGCTAGTGCTTGGTTCAGAAAGAGATGAATGCTTAGGGCAAGTACCTGAGCATGATTTCAAGGAAAGGAGGCACTGCCATTTCTTTGCTATTGATGACAAAGGGAGCCTAAGGAGCAAGACCAAGGTGAGCACGGGAGTTGTGCTGGGACAAGGAGCCTGTGTGAGCCAGTAAGGAGAAGCAAGGGGAGTGAACTTAGGATAGAAGCTACTGTGGTACTGCCGTTGTGGTATCTCACTCTTAACCAAACATTACATGAACTGGAGGACCAGGATGCCAGGCTGAATATAAGAAAGAAGCTATGAGCTGGTAATGAGAAGTAGGAGATAAGTAATAGGCTGCATCCAGAATAAGCAGGAGGCTTTGTGTGCAATTTTTGGTTCAGACGTTCATTTGATGTCTGTTTGGTCTTCAAGCTGGGTGGGATTGTTTAGTCTGGAGAAGATGAGGCTCAGGGGAGATCTTATTGCTCTCTACAACTGCCTGAAAGGAGGTTATAGTGAGGTGGATGTCAACCTCTTATCCTGGGTAACTAGCAACAGGACAAGAGGGAATAGCCTCAAGTTGTTCCAGGAGAGGTTCCTGTATGATATTATGAAAAAATTCTTCAAAAGAGTGGTCAGGCACTGGAATGGGCTGCCCAGAGAGGTAGTAAAGTCACCGTCCCAGGAGGTGTTCAAGAAATCTGTAGATGTGGTGCTCTGAGGAACATGATTTAGTGGGCAATATTGGTGGTAGATGGACAGTTGGACTAGATGATCTTAGAGGTCTTTTCCAACCTTTATCATTCTATGACTATTGGACAGGGTCCATTTTCTGTGCACACACCTCAGTGATGTGCTAGGTTCACTGCAGCTGGGCAGTGGCTCATGACAGTTGCAGGTCTCTGGGCTCTTCCAGTAATTCACAGAACTGAAGAAAGCTTTTCCTGCAGGGAGGCTAGATCCTGTGTCCTGCACCCATGCAGACCAGGCAGAAATCGTCATGAACAGCTGTGGACTAACACTCCTGAGCTATCTTGTCTTGTGTAACAGCCACTTTTTTCTAGTTCTCTCTACTTCTTTTGCACGTTACGTCATTTTGCACGTAAATTACTCTGGCTTGCAATAAATTATAATTTATATATGGTCCTTAAAACACAATAAAGCAACACAGAACTGTGATCAGGATTTGTGATAATTAAATAGCTGAACTTCATTCTTCTTATGGGGCCATAGGGGCAAACTACGTGTGCAGTAGTTGTTTGAGTCTTTCCACCATCTTTCTTGCTTTCCTGTTCACTACTTTTCTTCTGCTGAGATCTTCATGTCTCTATGATTTTCTACACCATTTAAAATGCAGCATAAAGAATGGGTAATCCGTATTGTGGGTGCAAGCTATTATCATGGTCCTGCACAAAGTATCATCCATGATATCATCAGGTTATCCAGATGTGATAAGAAACCAGACTGCATTCTAACATACTATAATTATGAATTTGCATAATTTGAGTAATGCTTGCCTAATTCTCAAATCATTGTAAATTGATTTATGTTTTCCCTATAAACTTCTTGTTTGCCCCTTCCTCCCCCAGTCTTCATGTCAACTGTGAATATAATTAATGTTTTTTTTCTACTTCTGCTTCCAGATAACTGCTGAAAGTTTTAAACAAACCAGAGCTCTGGCAGGACCTTGCTAGACACTTCATCCAAACATATCATCTTACAACTCTGATAAAAGGATCTGCTGGATTTTCTTTTGGCTGAGATAAGACATTTGTATTCATTGAAACCAATGTTAATGTGAGTAGAAAGAACTGAGATCTAAATTAGATAGATAAGTCATTAAAATGAGGTTATTTTCATGACAGAACTGTATGAAAAATGGAGAGCAAGGGATGATTTGCATTGAGTGTGGACTTTATGTTGGGTGGTGCTACCACAGTATGTGTTTGCAAGTCACTGAGTAGCAGGCAGTAGGAAGTGTTGGGTTGTGAAGGCTCTTATGTTGTCCTATTCAATGAGAGAGGGCTGGAGGCAATCGGTCTGAGACATCTCCTTCTTGTCTCACTGGTACATGCAGGAGTAAAAAGAGAATGAGAAGAACAATAGACATTTGCCTCTCCACCAAATTGGATACAGGCTTTTATTTGGGTTTCTTTTTGACCCTTCCAACCATGTTCAGTTGACATATTTTCTGCTGCTATTTAAAAGTATTGCCTTGTAACAGTAAGACCTATAAAAAGAATAGAGACAATAAAATATATATTAAACAGACCAATCTGGCAGATTAGAACAGTGAGGCAGTGCCCACACCCTGTCTTCACCTCACAGTCCAAAGCCACCGCTGAGTGCTTGGCAAGCTGCTTAAGTGGAAGTCACACAGAACTTGGGCTGCTTGGAGGGGTGTCCACTGCAAAGAGATGCATCTCAAAAAGGATTGCCAGCTTGGCCCTTAGATACAGTTTTCTCCTTGTGGGAGGCAAGCTGCCTTTCATTTGTGCCTCAGTTCACATCTAATTGTGTCCCTTGCTCTGGGCCTGGTCCAAGGCCAATGGGGAGACTTTCGTTGGATTCACTCAGCTTTCGGATCAGCTTCGTTAAAGGAAATAGCTCTCCACCCAGTCTTTTTACTGACTATGAAGCGCTCATGCATGTTCTCTTTGAGCTTAATGGTGTGCTGCTCTCTGAAGTGTTGCATGCATGAGTACAGGGCAGGAAAAAAAAAAAAAGAAAAAAAAAGAGGAAAAAGTGCTAAGCCAGGAGAAAGAGGGCAGGGGAACTCGATCCTGCATGAACTGGAGTGCAGCTGCATAGCCTTGAGCACTAATGTGCATAGTAGCAAAAGTGAGGCCCGAAAGGGGAACGCTTAACTAAGTGCCTCGGCAGCACTGTGAGATGCTTAAATGCATGTCTCTCCAGACATGCCTGCTGTGAGCCTGGGTGGGAGCATTAAGGGATCCTGAGATTTAGTGCTTTATGGTGAAAAGGACCAAAGCAGTTTTTAATATGCACCTGCACGCAAGTCCCTGCTGGGACTGGCACGAAGATGTTTCTCAGCACACGTAATGCCGTATGGCCATGGCTTTTCATGGGCCAGTGGATATTTTCTCACTTAGCAAACTCAGTGTTTCTGGTGGAGCTGATAATGTGAATTGCATTAAATAAAAAAACAGATAAATAGTGTAGGATGAACTACAGCCAAATAAGATGCTGGGTAAATGTTTCTTCTGTACCATCAGCGGTGATGGAAAGAAGCATGAGACAAATGTGACCAGACAGTAAATATTATGGAATGAGTGTTAGTGATCTCAAATATTTTGCAGTTTTTCAAGGTATGAAGGGTAGCTACACACAGATGTAGAAGTTGAACAGGGAAACACACCAGCATGTGCGACTCCTACTAACATCAGATCAATGGTGTATCTCAGTGTGGCAGGGTTGAGCATGGAGTACATCCCCAATAGCTGCTGCTTCCTAGTAAGGAACGTCTCTTTAAAAATATTAACCAGAACCTCAATAATGAACCCAGGAGCAAATGATGGAAATTTCAAAGAACATGGCACAACTGAGAATGAAATAGATTTCCTTATGGACTGAACCCAAACTGGAATTCTCCCATTCAGTGTTCAAGAAATCCATCTGGGATGCTTAAAGACAGCTGCCACAGACAGCAGGAAGAGTGAACTTCCTTTCCCCAGGCCCAGGGCTCACATGGTCCTTAGCCCAAGGGTATAATGAAAGCTATGGAAACTGCCCTGACAAACGTGATGATGTGGAAGGTTTCCCTGACTGAGAAACTTTTGACTGTGAATGAGCTCCGTGGGGAAGCCTGACTCAGGCTCCACAGAAAATGAAAGGAAAGCCAAGCAAATATGGAAAAGAAGAGGTAAAGAAATAACTAAAGAGAGCATCTGAAAGAGGGAGAAAAAAATTACAAGTATAAAATTAAACAGAAGAACTATGAATGAAGACCCTGAATTGAAAGAACCAAGAAATAACAGTTGCTTTCAAGTACTGACTTTTTATTGAATTTTTGGTCATTTTAAGTCAAATTATTTAAGGCTGAACAGGCCATCTAGAAAAACGTGCAGCTTTTTGGGGCAGTTTTTGATATTAGCCTATGTTTGGAATTTAAATTAAGATATTGACATATTTTGTTGGCTCTGTTATTTGGATGCTTGTATTCAACACATTCCTTCAGGCACTGTTTTGTCAGCAGTCATTAGGGTGATGTTTTCATGGCGTGTGTGCGAGCTAGGGAGGAGGAAGAGGAGAAAGCACAGCTTTCCCCAAATGGGAGTCGTGACCAACAAGCTTTGTAGGTCAGAGTTGAGGATTTAAAAAAAAAAAAAAAAAGTTTTAATTTCCTTTCTTCCACTTGGTCACACTTCACTCAGTTCTCATCAGCACAGGATCTACTAGCCAGCCTGGATTTTTCCAGTCACTGTATTTTTTACGATCCATGCTGAAATGAAAAATATGAATAGCTCATTACAGCTAATGAGATGAGGATATTCTTTTCAATGCCAAGAGTCTTTATAGGGCAAGCAGGTCACTCACTCCTTGACGTATCCCTCCAGGCTGCTGCTGTGCCCCTGTTAGCTCAGTCCTTTACTGTGTCTTTGGAGTGCGGATGATTCCCCGACTGCACAGGACAGACAACTGCACAAGGGCTGCTGACTTCCGACCAGATAAGGTCCCAACAGCTTGAGCACAGGAAGATCCTCTTGAAGCTCTGGTAACATGGACAGCAGGGACTTCCTAGAACACAGGAGATACACATGCATACGTATGTCCATCTGACACCCAGAGGGCAATTGCCATACATTGTCGTTACCTTCCCTATGCAACTCGTTCCAGAAATTTCTGAAGGTTTTAGCAAATGCAGATTTGATAGCATTTGAAGTGGATTGAATCAGAGATCTGGGTGCTGGACGTTAAAAATATTGTTGTTTGGAATGCCCGGTTAAGGGTTTCATTGCTAATTTCTGGCACGCTACTAAGCTTGCAGGAGAAAGCTAGGACAAACTTTCAGCCTGGGAGAAGGGATGTAGTGGTTATTTGTTTGTTCAGGAGTATGTCTGTGGCTTCCAAGAAAGCCAACAGGAATACGCATGTGTCTCTATGGGGAATAATTCCCATCTCGTATGTAAAACACATCCTTCTTGTTATATGTTTACTGGGGAGATAGTTCATTGTTCTCTTTCTGTCAAAATACTTTGTGCTATTCCAGTGTGGAACAGTCTCGTCAACAAAAGGTGGTTTAAACTTCTTTGGTATCATAGAATCACCAAGGTTGAAAAAGACCTCTAAGGTCATCCAGTCCAACTGTCCATCCACCACCAATATTTCCACACTAATCCACGTCCTTCAGTACAACATCTAAATATTTCTTGAACACCTCCAAGGGCGGTGACTCCACCACACCCCTTGGCAGTCTGTTCCAGCACCTGATCACTCTTTTGGAGAAGAAATTTTTCCTAACATCCAACCTGAATCTCCCCTGGTGCAACTTGAGGCCGTTTCCTCTTGTCCTATCACTAGTTACGCGGGACAAGAGACCAACTCCCACCTCACTACAACCTCCTTTCAAGTAGTTGCAGGGAGTGATAGGATATCAGGTGAGAACTGGTGGTTGTTCAAATCGGGTAGTAGTCCATGTTTAACGCTGATTTCAGTCATAAGAATCTCACTTCCCTAATACATTTGAAAGGCCTGGGCAGTGCGATGGATGTGATTTGCAAGGCAGCGGAGCCATTGCCTCTTGTGAGTCACCTCTAGCAGCCTTGGTGACCAGACAGTGCATCCCATGCCCAAGCCTGCAAATCTGAAGAGCCATTTTCTAGTCTGGTACTGTGGAAGTATACTGAAATATATATTGGAAATATGATTTAAAAATAACCAAATAATGCTAGATGGGAGGTTTATAACCACTTTCTATTCAAAGTGTCACACTGCTGTAAATTTGCCTTGATAAAACTAGCTCAATAATACTGCAGTAGTAATACAATGGATGCTTCCAAATTGTAAGCAATGACACAGCTGAAGTAACAATGCATTTTTTCCCATGAATTTAAAAATGCTGTGATGTCTTTTTATTAGAGTTCAAATTAGACAACCTATTAAACTACTAAGTGCTCCTACATTATGCTCTAGAAAGCAGTATGCATCTTAAAAAAGAGTTTTTTTTCTCTTAGTCAAATCTGTTCAATCAGAGGCAGATGAATCCTTTGGATTATTTAATCCTTCAAGTGCTTTGTGGATTGTCATGATCACTGTTACTTAACAAACTGCCTAAATTCACACTTTCTTGTGGAAATAGATACCTACTTTAGACAGACCTGGTGACAGCAGATGGGTAGGTCATTCACAGTAGAAGGAAGCTGCAGAAGTTTTGCTTAAGCTTTCTTTTCTTTTCCTCCAACTTGCATTTATTTAACTGACACAAACCTCAGTGACACCTTGAATAAGCTTTAAGCAATTGCACCTTGCTTTGCATTGCAGTGGCCTGGAAACATCACGCTGCTGTGACTCAGCAGAGGACCTTTTTCTGGAGAGGCACTCCACCTGAGGTGTGTTGTCTTTGTTATCTGCTCTTGACAGTTCTCTTGCAATCAGTGAAGTGTATTCTTTCAATTTGACTAGCTTGTTTAAACTATTTGTTGCTTAAGCTAATTTATTGTTTAAGCTAATTTATGCTAATCTGAAGTACCCAAAATAACAGCTAACAACTTTTCCATAGATATAATGAAAACTGTTTACAATATCAGACTGTAAATTAAATTTAAAAGCCTTGGTGACAAAGATGTGCAAATGTGTCAGTAATGCTGCACAAACAGCACAAACTTTGCCTTTCTTAATATGCTTAGTTTCGATAAAGCTGAATTCAATAAAATTGAAACCTTCAGGACAGAGTGGGCTGAAAAACAATCCCTGATGCCTCTGAGAGGAAATACTTGTATTTTTTTTTTTAATTCAAAGTAGAATGAAAAATTCTGCATAGCCTTGACATTAAGCTTTGAAATTATGAATAGTAATTGCAGAAAATTACGACGTGAGTATATGCATTTGTTGGTGTTGACTTAGAGAGGTCTTTTGGCTCTTCAGTGGCTCACAGCTGGAAAACGTTTAGAGATAGGCAGCCTTATTAGCTTGTTATTAGTTTCTCCTATCATGTCTCATGGGTAACATCAAAAATACAATACTGCTTTATTCTCCTTTGTCACTCCATTAGATTTCCACTTAAACTCCCATTCTACCATGAGCTTTTAAGCACAACTTTGATTTGCATCTCCTCCTGTACTGTAGTAAAAGCCATAAGAAACATTACAAAAATACAAACATAGGTTTGAATTATGACCATTTTTAGATGATTCAATTAGCTGCTAATAGGTGTTCACAGTGGTATGTTGTAATGGGAAGTCAGGTTGTAGTTAATGGTTACCATAAGCTGGGACGGTGTTAAGAACAGCCATCCCATTTAGCTCAGCCATACAATCAGAGCTCTGTCTTTGGAAGTTAGTGTGGAATACTGAATAGGCAGGAACCTGGGCTTTCGCTGGTAATTTTATTACTTTTCCTCTAGTGCTCAGTTGATATGAATAGGAATGGCTCTAAAGAACCATGTAAAGAAGAGCCCTATTAACCCATAACAATTCTCTTGAGGAATTTTGCATCCCTGTAGGGTGCTTGTTACCGCAATTATGTTTTCCATTATGGATTTTCTTTGGAATGTGCAATCCACGTACAAAAATCAGATAGCTATGAGTATGACTTAGTTCACTGCCAACACGAAGAATGAGCCCGTTCGTGGCTTCAGATTTTAGAACATAGGTAACCACGGCAGAAAGTTAGAGAAATGGAAAAGAGACTTGTCATCTGATCTTTCCATCTGTGTTACATCTCGAAGATAATTTCACAATTCTGTCCAAACTCGTGCTACTGTATTACAGAATGTTCTTAGTCAGGATATTAAGTGACATCTGATTATGAAAAGGAAAGGATAATACAGGAAAAACATACAGCGTGCAGACAAGCCAAATATACAGTGGTATTAACCATTGCAGGCACATTCACATATCAGCACGTGTAAGTAGAGCGGGGGAGTGTCTTGCAATATGTCTGGTATGTGGATCTGCTGATCCTACTAATTAATATTTATTTTTTGTATTATAACATCGTCTAGAGACCTTAATTAAGGCTCCACTGTGCATATTTCTGTACACGTATAGCAAAAGGCAGTCACTGACCCCAAAGAGCTCCCAGTCTACCCAGATGGCATAAATGAACAGGAAACTGGGACAGGAGCACAAGCTAACACTTCACCAAGGAGTTGCTGGGAATGTGAACACTGATTAAGGCAGCTGAGCTCCAAAGGTGATGCACAAAATGAACGAGGCACGTAAGAGAAGATGTGGTAGCAGGTAACGTGCTAAGTACTGAGCCATGGCAGCTAGATGATAGGAAGGGGAAAGGTTTAGTCCTCAGCCCTTCTCCAGGCAAGGCTCAGAGCACAAAGGTCTTTTTCTGGAGACAAACACCACAGCCCTGTCCCTAGATGTAAACTGCATCCCCATGCTAGGGAACTGCTGATGCACCAGGACCTCTGAACCTCTTCAGCCAGCACTCAGCAGTGAGGGAGCTTCTTTCTGAAGATGAGAAGAAGTGAGGTTGTTTTTCAACCCAGCTGGTGCCTTTCACATGGGAAAGGCCTAGAGAATGGGGATGGGAAGGTCCCCATCCAGTCCCAGCTGTGCTCATTCTCCCTCCAGACACCCTTCCTCCCTGAAGTCCCATTACTGGAACACAGACCTCAGGCAGCTGAGGGAAAACCAGTGGAGGACCTTATAAGCTGGAAAACATGAATATTGAAATAAAAAGCTAATGAGTGAATCTTCCTGAGGCAAGAGGGAGAAGGCTGAGCAACATGCCTGAGAGGCAATTTAACAGGGAGGGGTTAGGCCTAATTAATCGTTGGGATGAGGAGGTGGGTCAAGCGACAAGCGTTCTACTGAGCATGCCTCAGGCTGAGTCTCCCTTTCAACACATGCTTTATTAATACTCAGAGAGCAGTGGTTCCCTGTATGGGGAAAGACTGGCTTTGGGGGTGGTGGAGTTCTTCTACCTCCTTTCCTTAAGTAAAAATGCCCCATGCAGGCAGATCAGAGTAGCTCCTCCAGTTAAAAGACAATCATAGGCAAAGGTTTTAGTTGTGCTATTTTAACCTATGAAGGGCCTTCCAGTAAGTGACTGAGTTGGTGAGAGTGCTGTTGTAGAGCAGGAAGATTTGGTAGGAGTAAAGAAGCAAACACCCTTAAGCTCTTTGCTGTGACGATGATCTGCGAAGCAGAAGGATGTCATATATTGCTAATTTAAAGTCAATGAGACTCTGTTCCAAAATGAGTTAAGACAAAGTTGTTTGCTTCCGCTGAAAAGCATAGGTTTGAGATGCACGTGCTTTGAAAGGTGCTGGTTCTTCAGCAAAGTGCTATTACAAGGCTATTGCAGCTGCCAATTTAGCCCCTCTTGCTAAGGACTGGTAGAAATGCCAGCCAGCCTGTTTGACTGGCCAGTATTTGAGATGCAAGCAAGCTGTGTGTATCTGGACTTGCATGCTTTCTGATTGAAAAGGAAAGCTGGTCTGCAATATGTTGCATTTCCTCCTGCCTTTTGAGTGGCAGGTAGAAAGAACTGGACCAAAGCTCTGAAACAATAGCAAAGCTTCAGTCAGTTGGCAACCACTGGCTCAAATGAGCTGTGAATGCTTTCACCTACATAAAGAAATAGGAGCAGCTGGAAGATCACTCTACTCACTGATCCTGCAGTGAAACTGCTTCCTTCTAAATTTTTATGTGGGGACTTAAGTTCTTGTTGCTTCATCTTAGTGTCACTCAGCATGATTTTGGACTTAGTGATTTGGAAATGCTTTTGTAACTTGTAGAGTTGGTCAGAACACAGGGCACTATGGAAAGACTTCATGGAAGCATTTGAAGATTTTCAGAACAAAACCCAAGGAAGTAGTTTAGCTCTGTGAATGCTGAGAGAATCACTTACAGCTCAGCAAATTCTGCTATTGGTTTCAGGAGGGATATCAAAGCATAAGAGGCTTGGAGGGAAGTTACAAAGGCAACTGAAAGGGTGAAAAGAAATAAAAACCCCTCAAGACAGCAGTAATGTCAGGGGAGTTCTACTTATTTAGCCTTCAAACAAGTCACTTGTCACAGGCTAAAGCTACCTAAGGAGGATCAATAAGGGAGAATGAAGGATTACGTAGTATGATAGGCATAGATGTAACAGAATGTGTTGGCCAGGAGTTGAAGCTAAGCAGCTTCAAACTGATACCCAGGTGTGCATTTTTAACTGTGAGAATAATTAACCATTGGAACAACTTACTAAGAATTGTGGTAGATTTTCCATGATTGCGTATTTATTGTGGTTGTTGTTCAACCACAGCTATTGAACTTGATGTGTGAACTACTTAGCATAATCTTACAGTCTACGTTGTTATAGATGTCAGACAGAAAGATTTTAGCTAGTTCTTCTGGCCTTAACATCCAAGCATTCTTGAAGGATGGGGAAATTTATTTTCTCCATCCTATCACAACAGCCACAGGCACTGACAGGGTTGCTGATGGTATTATGGAAAGGCTTGTAACAGTCTGAGTCTCCAGGCATGCCAGCTCAAATCCAAACAGGCTAGACTGAGAGTGGACTGTACTGAGCACAGTGTTGAAATGTAGGCTGCATTTAATCATCTTGCTCCTGGATGGGTGTGCCACCTGCAAACTGGAGCTAGGTAACCTGGATCTCAAAAGAGAGTCTTTCATCCTTGTACAATGGGTTTAGAGTGAAGTCCTCAGAAATGAAGTTGGCTTCACGCTACTTGCTCTGTTCCATACAGCCAGTGCTGCTGAAATTAAGCTACTTAGGTTTTGGTAGGAAGGATGGGACGCTAATGATCTTCGTTAAAAAAATAATAATTTCATGCTTGGGTCCCACTCATTTGGACATTATAGCTTGTCTTTTTACACCAAAATCTCATTTATTGCCTTCTAAGGAGAACCCTCAGAGCTTTTGACATCTTTTGAGAGGACTAGAGGGAGACTAAAGGCTGTGGCACTCATACTGCTGTCTCATTTTACATACACACATATCTTCAGAGAGATGATATTTGAAAGGGCAAATAGCAGAAAGTTTTTGAAAGAAAAACTGCACAAGATTACACCTTACAGATTAGATTTTCCTTTGAAGCCAGAAGAATCCAATCAGCAAGAGTCTGATGTTTTCTTTCAGTTGCCTACAGGGAGGAGAGTTGTGCCCAAATGAGCACTGCCTGTAAAATTGCACTCATGCCAATCTGAAGTAGTGATGGTGGGAGATGCTCCTGTGAAAGCCTCTATCTGTCACGCTGCTTGTCTTTTAAGACGCGTTAGTCCCAGTGGCCATCTCAGAATGCTGTGGGGCCACAGTAACAAAGTGAAGATTTCCCTTGAGGATCTAAAGCAAGCAAGCCCACACATGCACGTGTTCAAGCTCCTTCCTTTATTCCTCTGTGTTACATGAAGCCAAGGTCTTGGAGAAGAGGGGGAGAGACCTTCCTAAGGCCACGAGAGGGCAAGTGGCCTGCCTTTGTACTGGAATTTCTGTGGGTGAATTCTGAAGGATTTTTGTATCTTGGGATTTGTATCAAAAGTGAGGCAGCTGGAAAAGGAGTTGGAGCAAAAATGTTCTGATAGAAGTAGTTGTGCTCCTGAGAATGTTAAATCTTCTTATAATCATCTATGAAATCAAAGACTGACTTCCTCTCGAGGTGGAAACTTGCTTCCAGCAGATGGGGATGGGAAACAGAGGACTGACTCTGATTAAAAAAAGATCACAATTAAATGTCATTCTCAAGAAGAGAGACCTGCTGAAATTGAAGAGATTTATGTGTGAGATTTAAAGTGTCCATGGTGTTGGAAGACTACACCAGAAAGAAAGTTTGTTTGGTAATTACACTGGGAATACAGGAAGGAAAGACTAATTCCTGTGCTGTAAGGGAGGCACGGGTTGACAAGTAAAGGAGAACTGCATGAATCTATGTAGAATTATTTATTAAGGAGTTCCATCTAGGTGTGTATGGCTGTGTGCAATACAGTGCAGGAGAAACATGTGGAGATGTTGAGTACGAATTCCTAGTGCCTACAGGGAGGTAGAGAGGAAGACTGATCATGTGTGATTAGACACTGATCGCTGGCTCTCAGGAAACAGGGGGTCAGTTCCTGCCTTGGCTGCACATTTCCTAGGGCCAGACATTTAATATCTTTGGTCCTGGTTTTCCATCTGTAAAATTGGAATAACATTTCTTTTGGCCTTATTTGTTTAGGCTGTGTGATCAAGAAGACTTTTCTCTCTTCCGTTATGTATGCAGTGTTTAACACAATGGGTACCCTGACTCTCCTTCTATTTACTCAGTGCTATGCTGATATCAATGTGAAAAAAGGGAGGGAGAAGCTGGGATGAAATCCTGGTTATCAGGAGAGTCTTTGCCACTGTTCAGGCAGATGGCTGTGTCCTATGACATGAAGAAGCATGGAAGAAGATAAAAGTTGGAGACAGGGAGGAAGAAAAAAGATTGGATGATGAAATGGCTGAAGCTGAATGCTGGATTTTCTGAGCTCACTGAGGGTTTTGAGGGAGGTTATGAGATTCTGAAGTCAGCACTTGCAAATGAGCACAATTCTCTTGCAGCCTGGGTCACTTACTTAATATTAGCAGTAACAGGTCTGGGATCACACACCATAGGACACAAAGAGGGTGAGCAGGTAGTGCTGTCCATCAGGCAGGGGCTTGGGTCTAGGTTCAGTGTGATTGCCTTGCTATCATTCTTTCCCACAGTGTGGCCCTTACTGTTTTTAGGCAGCTCCGGGATGGTGAGTAGAGTGAAGCGCATGAGGTGCCTGGGATGAGACTTCCTATGCACACACAAACCAGAGAGCACCGGTAAGGCATCTTGCACTGTTTCCAAATTAGACTTGGTCTATGTCGTGGGATTGGCAACTTCACAGGGGAGTTATGTGATACTCTTGTGTGGAAAGATTGGCGAGGTAGGCATGGCAAGGAAGAGCGTTAACAATAGCATTGTTCCTGGCGTGCCTGGACCGCTATTCTGAACAGTGCAGGCATCTTCTGAGGCTTTTGCACAGACAGGAGTGTCTGAGAGTCTCACATCAGATGCACAGTCCTAAAAAGTGAGCAACCTGCTTCACCGTGTACTTCAAAGTAGAATGGAGAGTGGTCTGCCTACTGGGGCTCTGCCAATGTGTTTGGGTTTTTCTGGATTGAGAGACTGACCAGTGCTCATTCAAGGGATATTTGTATTTGTTGCTTCTAATTTGTCTAAAAAACACATGTATCAATGGTTCTTCCAGATCTCAGTTTGGAAATGAAATATACCTTTCACTTGGATGAAAAAAAGAATCTTGGGGGGAAAAAATAAAAGAGAGAGAGAGAGAATTTATTACTTGGATATTCCAGAAGTGGCTTTTTCCCCCCTTTTCCCTCTCTCTCTGAAATACCTGCCCAGTTATGAGCTTGAAAGATTCAGGACTTGTCTACACAGGGAAATTTATCGTCCTAATTATGCCAGTATAATTAGGCTGATAAATTTGCCTGCATATACAAGCCTTAATTTTGAAAGCTCCATTGTCTCCAAACACAAGTCTAGTGAGCAGTTGTATTTTAGGCCCCTGAGCTGTGCTTGCCAGCTGTGGGCTGACTGCCGAAGTCTTTGACCGAGTTTCCTCATTTCAAAGCAGTGGGTCTCTTTGGATATTAAAAGTCTGCATTAAATTAAACAGGAAAGTATCAAAGGAGTCATATTTTGCTGAAGCGACTTGCAGTTTCTTGTGAAATGTACCAGCTGGGGTGTGTAGGTCACTGCTGCCTCCTGCTTGGTGAAATGTCAGACCTGCTTGAGTCTCTGTATTGCTGATATTTGGCTTATTCGTGCAACCAGGACTGCGATTATGAACACCTCTTTGGGAAAGACATGGAGAATGTGGATTTTAAGGTGAACACACAGAGACAGGCTCTTTCTATGGCATAAGTGCACTGCAGTGGTGATTCCTACAGTCATATTATATGTACCTGTTTTTGTGTGTAATCACAGAGACACTGGCCCAGAGGTAGGAAAACTCTTCGGTGAGTTTTTAAGAAGAAAAAAAGCGTGTACAATTTTGAAGATAGTTAGCTCTTTCTCACTGTTGTTTTGTGCAAAAATGTCTTGGTTTACATATACAATAAGCTAGACAGATGTGAAGCTGGGTATTTACAGAGCGAATACACAGTATGGTCTTATGGCTCAGGCATGATTACCTCTTCACAGCTATGTAAGAAAATGAGTACCCACATGATCTAGGCTTAATTACACAAAGACTGTGTGAAATAATAGCTGTTCCTTCTCAAAAATAGGCATTGTTCAAAAAATATAGGACTGAGTTGGCTTGTGTGTGTGGAAGTACCTTGCTAGTGGTTGCTCTGTGAACATTTACGTTTCCCTGGGAGAGAAACAGGAGACATCTCCTCAAGGAGCATGGATGGATGTCATTAGAAACAAGATTCTAGAAAGTGGTGATTATTAGAACAGGCCTGAGAATAGAGGAACCTCTCAGCACAGGCCTAATGTGTCATGACCCTGAACACTAGGATGTGAATCCACATGTGTGTTCAGTTTCCAGTGTGGGCATGTTTGGGTGTATGAGTGTGCATGCAGAGCTACAGGGTGTCACCAAGAGCGTTTGTGCTCATACAATGCTTGCATGGAGCTGTGTACTCTCAGTTTGGAGAGTTTGGCCTGTTGAGTACCTGATTCATCTTTCTGCTGATGTCTCCTACATTCCTGAGGACAGATCTAGATTTAACTTCTTCAGAGGAACAGTTTGCATTTCCAAGCCCATTAAACCTGGTTTTCTTGATATTTCAGAAAAACTCTGGAGCCTGAAGGGCAGAGAGAACAGGATTTAGGGAGGAGCAATCAGAGCTTGGGCTCTTGATGTGCAGATCTTGCAGCATTGCAAATCAGGCCACATATGGGCAGCAAGAGGAAAGGGTACATGACAGTTTTGCCTTGGGTGTCCTCCAAAAGCTAACAGCAGGCACACTTGATTCCCCTTCCCTTTTTCAGGACTTGAGGTTCTCATGTTTTCCAGCACTGAACAACATAGGGTGCCTCTGGGAATGAAAAATGTCAGCCTGACCCTGCTTTTCCTGTGTTGCTGCTCCAGCTCTAATGCACTTCCAGCATTTGAGCTGGAATCTCCTTGAAAGTACATCCTCTCCTTGAAAGCACAGCTCCCTCTGTGTAGATCAGGGAAATGTGCATTGAGGCTGATTTTCTCTGTGTGTTGCTCCACTGGTGCTAATGGTGGAAAGAAGCCGTCAGGCTCTGTTTTGTTTATGAGCCTGTAGAAGGGTGCATATTGCCCACCAGTCACGCACAGACATGAGTTATCATTGAATCAAGCAGGTCTATGAGCTGCAGACCTGGTTGCCCCATTGCCTTGCCAATTTCCTCTATTTGCCTGTTTTTGCAGAGCCTGTGGGGACTTTGTGCCCCAGCATCATTTTCCCCTCTGTCAGACTTGGTTGAAATTGGAAATCAGATTGAAAAATTAGTAGGGAGACAGAGACACGCATACCTTAAACATCCAGTGCATGCATGAATCATCCCATTACATTTTTGGTGCTGAAAGATGTCACTGAGGTGCAGACCCAGAGAGCTCCCAAATGTCCCAGTGAGCGCAGCAGGACAAGTGGAAGATACGATGCAACGTGAGTAAGGCAGGCACAGAGAATGATGCCACAGAGCTGCCAGGTGGCCACTGGGAGCTGCTGCTGGAGGGGAACTGGGCAGTTGGGTGGATGCAGGTGAAACCTTCTCATCCATTCTGTGTGGGATGCCTGCTGTCAGGGAAAGATGCTTGGCTGTGATGGGAGAGGGTGAGTGCTCTTTAGAGTCCCGTTCATCTTCCTAGTATGAGAAACCCATTTCGTAAAGGAGAGCAGTTGCCTAATCTTGCTATGGCATTTTCCTTTGTCCGCTTATCTTGCATTTCTTAGCCATTGATGGACAAGTAAAATCTTCCTGTCGTGACGGTGTGAAATCCTACGTACGCAGGCTGGTATGCAGAGCTGACACAACATGAGCTCACCTTGCTGGGGCGATGTTAATGTGTCTTAATGACAGAAAGCTCCAACACAAGGTGCAGCACAACCTTTTTCACACATCAAGACACTGAACTGAAGTTTTAAGAATTTCCTGCCATTTAGAAGATCTTCTTTCGCATCTCTTTACATACTGTCAGTTAAATAAGGCCCCATTAGTGATCTTTGGTTAAAATGTTTTTATTACAGTCCCTCTCCTCTCCTCTCCTCTCCTCTCCTCTCCTCTCCTCTCCTCTCCTCTCCTCTCCTCTCCTCTCCTCTCCTCTCCTCTCCTCTCCTCTCCTCTCCTCTCCTCTCCTCTCCTCTCCTCTCCTCTCCTCTCCTCTCCTCTCCTCTCCTCTCCTCTCCTCTCCTCTCCTCTCCTCTCCCTTTTTGGCCTTTAAACCTGTGTCTATGACTGTGATCTGTGCAAAATTATATGAAATAAGAATCCCGATCCTCTAAAGACTTCAGGTTATTTTGTTTACCGACTCCTTGTAAACCTTATAAAGTACGTATTTACTTTCCTTAAAAACTATATATATATATATAATATATATGCATATATTTATATATATGTGTGTGTATATGTATATATAAAAAATATATATATATATGTATATACAAGCACATCTGTAGGAAAAAAAAGAAGGAAAAATGTTTTCAAACAGGATAGCAGAATATAAAATATGTTTTTTTGCATAAAACTGGGTTGGGAAATAGAATAATCACCTGTCAAGGCATTTAGTTAGTATTTACTATTTAGCATCTATTTCTCTGTACCGTACAGGTGTCCCACAGGAGTGAAGCTTCCTTTGTGCTAACAGCTACAATACAAACACGCGGTGACAGGCAGATCCAGGCGCAAACCCATCACAGTGTATGTATCACAGTAGTAATTTAGCACCCATTCTCTGAAGTCTTAAAAGCTCCTCATTTTTTGCTCCTGTGGTCAGTTCAGGGAGGATCCTTCCCCAGGTAATTCTAGAAACAAAGTTCATTGTATGGCATACTGATGTTTTACTGGATAAGTGGTTTGAAGTTGTGAGCTGGGGCACCCCAGTAGCATTTCCGTCCTTTACTGCATCAGCAAAGTATAGAGGTTTATCCTTCCTCTGGATGCAATAGCATCTAAGGGCTCTTTGAATGTTACAGAGGAAAATAAAAGCTTCTGCATTTGGGCTCTGCAGTTGTCAAGCCTATTCACTGTGTCAGGCCGAAAAATTAATCTTGTGAATCCTTTATGTATGGTAACATATAAACTGAGAGCTCATTTTTGACAGTATTTGTGCAGTGAATCAGTACTGAAAATCACAGGGAATCCTGGCAATTGTAACTGTACCTTCTCAAACATTAAGACTCATGAAAAATTTGACAAATTATGCGATCTTGTATTTGATAGCATGTCCTGGGACTTTTTTAAGCTCTTTACAGCAGTCTATTCATTTTAACTCCGTTCCAATAATGTTATGTATTTACTTTTCCAAGTGAAATGTGCTGTGCCCTATAAAGCGTATATCCCAATTTACCTCTGTCAGTTGGAACTAGCTTAAAGTTACAGTTTCACGCCGATCAAATGATTTTCTAATAACGTGATTATTTCTTAATAATTGTATTTGAAAGACAGTTTGAAACAGTTCAACACCGTTCCTATTAGCCTTCTGGAAAAGGAAAGCGTAATGAAAAAACGGTACGTGTGCTTTGCTGTTTTACACTGTGCAACCTTGCTATGTATTTGCTGCTTTTCCACCGCTTTGTAGTTTATAATATTCCTAACTGAACATTTGCACCCAACTTCTTCCTTGTGGACGTAGATTGTGTTTTATTTTATTTTGCCATTTTGCCATCTGTAGCATTTAGCCTTCGTCTGCACAGCTTTTCACAGCAGCCAATGTGTCACATAACTTCTCTTACGAGTCTCCTGAAGTCCTGGGGGTCAGCCTGCAAAGTGAAAAATGCAGAGATCTAGGAATGGCTCAGCCAGCTGAAAGTTACGGGAAGGGAAAGGCTCCAGTTTCACTGAAGGGGAAAAAAAAAAAAAAAAAAGAGAAGAAGAAGAAGAATGGCTCCTTTCAATGCAGACGGAGGCAGTCTGGCTGAGAGTCAGTGAGGTTTAAAAATCCAAGAGGTCCAATAACTGAAAATCTGTATAGATTCAAAGCAATATTTTAAATACCGCACAAGTGTAGATAAAAAAAGAAAAAAAAAGCATGTGATGGTTTTTCCATCCTCCTGGTGCACATAGCCAACCACGTCCCAAAACCAGGCAGTATTTCTTCCCCCTAAAACCCTGAGCATGTGTGTCTAAGACCTGTCCGTGTCATCAAAGAATGAGGGTGAAGAGCTCCTGTTGGACTGACCCCTTTGGTCACTTTTCAGGATGATGGCTGGTTGTTTCCAATCAAAAATCCACAAGAAGTTACTACTGCTAGTTTGCTGAGATAGGAATGTTGCTGTTATTGTAGCACTGATATTCAGCTAGCAATCCAGCTGCAATGCCAACACTGGCATCAAAAGTATTGTTACTTCTGGTGGCAAGGCTCTGGTTTGTGATGCCCATTTCATGACACAAGAAAGGGCCATGGGGTCTGCTGAATGTGGTGCTCGGGGACATGATTTAGAGGAGGGTTGTTAGAGTTAGGGTAGTATGGTTAGGTTGCAGTTGGACTTGATGATCTTGAAGGTCTTTTCCAACCTGAGCTATTCTATGATTATAAGCTGCCTCTCCTTGGGTCTCTCCTTCTGTCTGTTTGCCTTCCTCTCTCTTCTTCTAATGCTCCTATTCACTGTTCCAGGTTCTCCCCATAGTCCCAGACAGGCTCCAAAGCCTTGTATGAAAACGCAGGGAGAGGGCAAAAGATCAGTGAATAAAAGCACTGAGTACTTACCTCTTAGAGCCTGTTATACTGTCAGCTCAAAGTTAAAGTGCAATAAATCTGGTAGTCTCACGTTGGTCCCCCGTGTGCTGCAGTCCACCTCATAAAACTACTACATAATTAAGTACAGTGCAGCACAATTGGCAGTCTCTGCTCAACGAAGGCCCAGCAGCGAGTGCATAAACTCACTGCCGGTCCCTGAAGGTGGATGGTTGAGGTGCTGGGGAGTGGGGGCAGGTGCTGGCTGCCAGTGCAACTTTCCTGTGAGGAGGGGGCAGCTCGGCCTCCCTTCTGCCACTACAGCCCCATGCTGTGTGTATTTAAACGGAGAATAGAGGGGAGTGGGCAGCACGGGTGATGCTGGGGGGAGTGGGAGCAGCCATAAGAAGGTGGCGCCAGGGAGATGGGCATCACCTGCTGCAGAAACTGGGGCCTCCTTCCTGGGCAGGAAAGTGTCCCTCATGCTCTGCATCTGGATTATGTGCAGAAAGGCAGGGTGCTGCAAAGTCTCTCCATTTACGGGTTTAGCACCCGACTTTTCTCTTTAGCAGAAGGAGCCGTGTGACTGTGCAGGACAGAGGAGCACGGCGCTTATGGGAGTGAGTTAAACCTCTTTTAGGAAAAAAAAAAAAAACAGAAAAAAAGAAAGAAAAAAACGATGGGGAAAGAAAGGGAAGTGTTTAACCACCAGCTAGGCAGCTAGCTGCAGTAGTGCGTCTGGCCCTATCCTGCTGGTGCCCTCTAGTGCTTTGCTACCCAGCTGCAGAAATGATTTTTGAGCTTGGGAGGAAATCCCCAAGTACAAATAATCTTCAGGTTTTGCTTGTATTCATGGTGGTGCTGTTGTTTTCTCTCTGGCATTTCACAGCCTGCTGCATGCAGATATGCACTTTGCCTGTGTTTGTGTGCAGTGATTCTGCTGTTTTGGGGAAGGACGGCTTTTATTTTGAGTACTTGCACTGCATGATGGGCATCAGGTGGGCTGTATTTTCCAATCTATAAGATAAGCTCTCAGTTCTCTCTGCCTCCTTTTACAAAGAAGGTTCAAGGTGTTTCTCACTGAGCTAAGTGGCATGATGGCAGGAGGATCATGCGGAACACCCAGCAGTCAGAGAGGCCAGGTTACAGGCAGGTAGAGAGCATTCAAAGGAGGGCTGTGAAGATGGGAAAGGGTCTGGAGGGCAAGGTGTATGAGGAGTGATGGGCGTGGAACAGGCTGCTCAGAGCTGTGGTCATGGCCCCAGTACTGGAGTTCAAGGAATGTTTGGACTCTGCTCTCAGACGTAGGGTTTGGATTTTGGTTGGTCCTGTATGGAGCCAGGGGTTGGGTCCCTTCCAACTCAGGATATCCTATGATCCTGTAATTGTATCAAATTAGCCTTAAAGTCCACCTGGACAAAATTCCTGGATGAAAAAGGAGGATTTGTTTAGTTAAATCCAAGAACATACCTCAATAATAATAATACCTGGATACTTTACAATCTATTTAGAAGTTTCCTCCTTTATGAAAGTCCTTGTTTCTTATTCAAGAGCTCGTTATTCTAGTGGAAAATAGTGTGCCCCATCCAGGTGCTGGCAGAAGAGAGTTCATGGGTGCTGCTGCTCAGACATCTACAGAGAGAAAGTAGGCAAAGGTATGAAGAGAAAGGGTATTGACTGCCTATTTTGGAGGTGAGAAATGAAAGATTAAAGAAAAAAATTCTGCATTCTTTGAAAAGAATGCAGAAATTTCCCTGACTATTTATGGCACGCAATTTTGTCCAAAGAATCTTGTCTATGAAATTGGCAATTGAGTTAGGATTTGTTTGTGACATTGTGTTAAGCCTCTTTCATTTATAGATGTCTCCAAACATTCTATGAAAGTAATTGAAACATAACTAGACTCATTGATAGAAGTACCTAAAACACTTCAGAGAGTTTATCTATAAATTCTCATCCCCACGATGCAAAATGAATGATCAAATGACCAAAAAGAAAA